>NC_065444.1:39062204-39407397 GCF_917563875.1 Diabrotica virgifera virgifera | reverse complement strand
TCTCGATCTTGTGCGGCGTGTAACAATTGATCTGCTGATATGCCAGTCCATTGACGAAGGTTTCGGAGCCATGAATATTTCTTGTGACCAATTCCGCTTTTTCCGTCGATCTTTCCATTGAGTATTAACTGCAGCAACCTGTATCTGCTACCTCTCATTATATGCCCCAGATATTCAAGTTGTCTCTTTTTTATCATCTTGGTTAAATCACCTTCGCCTTGACCTACTCTGTTTAAGACTTCTCAGTTGGAAATGCGTTAAACCCAAGATATTATGAGCATTCTACGATATGACCACATCTCAAAGGCTTCTAATTTGTTCATCATGTTAACCTTCATGATCCAGGTTTTACATCAATACAGTAATACAGGATACACATAGCACTTTAGGAACTTGATCCTTAGTTGTAAGTTCTCCTCGATTCTTAGTTGTAAGTTCATCTTAGGTATTTGAAATGGTTAATTTTTGTTATTGGTTCATCACTGACAATTAGTTGCATAGGAGATAAAGTGTTAATACGGAATAGTGTAAGAGACTTAGAACAAAAGCTGGAACAGTAATTTAAAACTTAGTAGGACAAAAACAGAGTATTTGGAATATTTATTTAAATATGGAGTTACTACAATTAAAATGGTATCGTTGGATGGTGAAATGTTTGTGAAAAGCAATAGTCTTAAGTACCTATGATTGGTATTACAGAGTAATGGAGAAATATATTGAGATGCATGCAGTAGAATTAGGGCTGTAGTCCAGGAACCGAAGCATTTCACCTCTCAATTTTTACAGAATGGATCGATTTGCTTGAAAATCTGAAAATAAGTAGTGGATAGTTCAAGAATCAAAATCTATATGATGCCGAAAGGCGCTTTTAGCATGGGGGAGGTTGCCACCCCATCTTAGGGGTGGAAATTTTTTTATTATATTTTGACTGCAAAAGTTGATAAAAATATTCATTCTAAGCAAAAAAGGTTCTATACATTTTTTTGATAAAATTAATACTTTTCGATTTATTCGCTATCGAAAGTGTTAGTTTTATACAGAAAAAATCAATGTTTTTTGATATATACTCATCTACCATTCACTGAATTTTTGCCGTAAAAAAATTTTTTTCAAACCAAGTTCTTGGGAATTAAATAACCTACAATTTCATATAAAAACATTTTTTCGTATATTTGATGCTAATCTTTCTATTCTGAAGAAAATGGAATTTTTGCCAAACTACAAAAAGTCGTTATTCGCTTTTAACTCCAGTTTTTTTAAAACTAATCATTCTAAGCCAGTCAAACTTCTAGAATCTATTATTAATACATAAATAAAGAAGAATGAATAAGGCCAATGACTAAAAGAAAAGCTATCTTACATTATTATGCTTCCAATTGGATTTCTTTTTTTTTTCTCAAAAAAATATGTTGATTTTTTAACCGTAACCTTTTTAATTTTTATCTTAGCAAGTTTACTAAAAAATAGTTTTGTAGGTTTTTACAAGATCTATAAGACTATTAATATTAAATTCTTTTAAAATCCTCAGTCGCAAAAAGTGGTGATTTTGAAAGGGTTGGTAAAGGTGATTTTTGCATGTTATTACAAGATTTAATTGTCAATAGCTCACTCAATTTTTACCGTAGAAAAAATTTTTGTTTGGGACCAAGTTCTTGGGAATTAAAAAAGCTACAATTTCATA
Organism: Diabrotica virgifera virgifera; assembly: GCF_917563875.1. Taxonomy (NCBI): domain Eukaryota; kingdom Metazoa; phylum Arthropoda; class Insecta; order Coleoptera; family Chrysomelidae; genus Diabrotica; species Diabrotica virgifera. The sequence goes on along the minus strand of NC_065444.1, from coordinate 39,405,716 downwards.
TTTAAATATTTTTTCGTATCTATGATGATAATCTTTCTATTCTGAAGAAAAGGAAATTTTTTACCACACTTCAAAAATTCGATATTTGCTTTTGACTCCATTTTTTTTTAAACTAATCATTCTAAACCAGTTAAACTTCTAAAACCCATTAATAATACATAAGTAAAGAAGACGAAATAAGGTCAATGACTAATTTGATTCAGGGTGGTGATTAGGGGTTTGCTTTCAATCACTTTTTCGCTGAAAAATATAGGGTCTGACATTCTTTTCATTATAAGCCACTTAATTTTTGAGCTAAAGACTTTGTTTGATTTCTGAAGATAGATATTTTTAAATGCTTCAAATTAGTTTAAACAAGTTATCCTCGAAAAATGCATAGTTTTCCCGTCTTTTGACTTTAAATCTACAATATTTAGCATTTGACGAAGAAGAGCTAACATATAATAAAGTATAGCTCGATTACTATTGGCCTTAAAGAAAATTAAAAAAAACGGTTTTGTTTATTTTTTCAAAAGGTACATTTCTGTTAAGTAAAGTTGTTTTGATAAAACGAAAACTTTTTGAGTTATTTGCAGAAAACTGATTAAAAACATTAATTTCTTTAATATAAAACTAATACTTTCGATAGCGAATAAATCGAAAACTATTAATTTTATCAAAAAAATGTATAGAACATTTTTTGCTTAGAATGAATGTTTTTACCAACTTTTGCGGTCAAAATATAATAAAAAATTTTCACCCCCGACATAGGGTGGCAACCACCCTCATGGTAAAAGCGCCTTTCGGCATCATATAGATTTTGATCCTTGGACTATCCACTACTTACCCTCAAATTTTCAAGCAAATCGATCCATCCTGTAAAAATTGCGAGGTTTTGTCCTATTTTAAGCTTCATTACTTGGACTACTGGATGGATGAAGTGGAATGAAGCGAGTGGTGTGTTGTGTGATAGAAAAATTCCAATGAAGCTGAAGGGAAAATGCTATAAAACAACCGCAAGACCGGCTATGATGTACAGAACTGAATGTTAAGCAGTGAAAAAAAAAGAGGAACAACGAATGCATGTGGCGGAAATGAGAATGTTGAGATGGATGAGTGGAGTGACAAAAAAGGATAAAATTAAAAATGAGTATACTAGGAGAAGTCTAGGTGTGGCACCAATTGAGGCTAAAATGAGAGAGCATAGGTTAAGATGGTTTGGTCATGTTCAGCTTCCAGACGCTAATCACCCAATATGAAGAATTTCTGAAGTGCAAATTCCTGGAAGGAGTAGGAGAGGAATACCAAAGAAGACCTGGGGAGACGATTAGGCAGGACGTGTTGGTAAAGGAGATTTCATATTGATATAACCCAAGATAGAATTATGTGGAGAAATTCATTTAGGGAAGCCAACCCCGCGTACGGATAAGACAAAGAGAATGATGATGAATAGTAGAATAACAGGAAACCAAATGAGATTTAGAAAACGCTTTAGCACTAGAGTTCATAGACATTTTGGAGAAGTTTATAGACATTTTATATACCCCAGTCTGTGGGTGAAAAATAGGTCGATTTCAGGATATAATTCAGGAATTTTTGAAACCTATCAGGTGTTGTAAAGGACGAAGCCAGGAATAACTTTTACTAAAATGTAACCAAAAATATTGTGCGCTTTTTTTTTAATTGCGATATTCATTTGTTAAATTTGCAATTTTTATTGATTTTTAATTTTGTAGCTTAGGATATTGATTTTAGAGAAAATCCTTTTAATAGAAAGTTGTAGTAAATTAAAAAACCTACAATTTTGAGCTAGGTAAGTTGAATTTCGTTAATTGGTTATTGCAAAACAGCCTGCGAAAGGTCCAAAATGGCCGTTTTTTACAATTGCATTATTTATCGTACAAATAATTTTTTTTTATTTTTTAAAGCTTTAAAATGAAGATCTTTCAATTCCAAACATAAAAAAAATTGTAAAGCCAGATTAACGAATTTGTTGCTTAGATATTATAAATTGTTTATCACAAGAGGTAAAATGTCGAAGGCTATAACTTTTTGAAAAAAAATCGTAGAAAGTTAGTGAGACATCCAATCTCCTTCGAAAGATTTATGTTTTCATATTCTGATGTAAATAAATGCGTAAAACATTTTTAAACCCCTAATTTTTGGGTTTGAAAATAAGGGGGCAAATTTCGTTATAAACATTTAGAGCTGAAGCGGCCCTGTACATCCTATGAGATTTTAACTTACAGATTATTGTTGCTAAAGATGAAACAAAGATTTATAAAAAAATAAAAAATTTCTACGACCAACTGAAGCCGAGATAATTTTTGGGTTTGCAAATAAGGGGGCAAATTTCGTTATAAACATTTAGAGCTGTAGCGGCCCTGTACATCCGAGGAGTTTCTAACTTACAGATTATTGTTGCCGAAGACAAAACGAAGATTTATAAAAAAATAAAAATTTTCTACAACCAACTGAAGCCGAGATATTTGTTTTTTTTTTCTTAAGTCGTAGTGCCTTTATTTATAACAATTAAGAAATTATTTTACAGTCATTGGCTAAAGAAAGACTTATATTATCTTAAAATAAAAATTATTATAAAATATAATTACATTTAATTCTTAAAAATTATTTTTAAAATCGGTGCTTTTGCGAGCGGCCGAATTTTGCAAATCGCCCGGCTCGCTTCAAATCCGCGCGCTCGGAAAATTTTCACGTAACTTGTATTAAATTTTGACAGAAAACAATTTAATAATATTACCGTTATAATATACAATCTATTTACCACTGTATTTGTTTTTCTTGATAAACTTTTATATGTGAAATTTCATTTCTGAAGAAATAATATTACAAAAATGATACATATATATGAAATATATAACTATATTTTTAATTTTTTCATTGTTATATAAATATAATAATAATATTGTTACTTCTTACTATAATATACATAAAACTTTTTCTTCTTGTAGTGACTATTCTTTTTGGATTTCACATATAAAAGTTTATAAAGAAAAACAAATACAGTGGTAAATAGACTGTATATTATAATGGTAATATTATTAAATTGTTTTCTGCCATTTAATACAAGTTACGTAAAAATTTTCCGAGCGCGCGGATTTCAAGCGAGCCGGGCGATTTGCAAAATTCGGCCGCTTGCAAAAGCACCGATTGAAAAAATAATTTTTAATAATTAAATATAATTATATTTTATAATAATTTTTATTTTAAGATAATATAAGTCTTTCTTTAGTCAATGACTGTAAAATAATTTCTTAATTGTTATAAATAAAGGCACTACGATTTAAGAAAAAAAAACAATTATCTCGGCTTCAGTTGGTTGTAGAAAATTTTAATTTTTTTATAAATGTTCGTTTCGTCTTTAGCAACAATAATCTGTAAGTTAGAAACTCATAGGATATACAGGGCCGCTTCAGCTCTAAATGTTTATAACGAAATTTGCCCCCTTATTTGCAGAGCCAAAAATTATCTCGGCTTCAGTTGGTCGCAGAAATTTTTTTTTTTATAAACCTTCGTTTTATCTTCAGCAACAATAATAAGTGCGTTCGCGGGTACAGTTGACAAATTGTCGCCGACAATTTCTAACCTCATTTAATATAAATAATACCGTTAGTAGATAAATATACAAGGTATATTTACATTTAGTTAATATTAATAACTAATTTTTTAATTATACTAGGTAAATATACCTTGTATATTTATCTATTGACGATATTATTTATATCAGTTTAAAGTGCGCATGCGTTTTGCTGCTAATTTGTCGCCGACTAGTCGCCGACAGGCACCCGCGAACGAACTTAATATGTAAGTTAAAAACTCATAGGATGTACAGGGCCGCTTCAGCTCTAAATGTTTATAACGAAATTTGCCCCCTTATTTTCAAATCCAAAAATTAGAGGTTTAAAAATGTTTTACACATTTATTTACATCAGAATATGAAAACATAACTGTTTCGAAGGAGATTGGATGTTTCACCAACTTTCTACGATTTTTTTTTTCAAAAAGTTATAGCCTTCGACATTTTACCTCTTGGGATAAACAATTTATAATATCTAAGCAACAAATTCGTTAATCTGGCTTTACAATTTTTTTTATGTTTGGAATTGAAAGATCTTCATTTTAAAGCTTTAAAAAATAAAAAAAATTATTTGTATAATAAATAATGCAATTGTAAAAAACGGCCATTTTGGACATTTCGCAGGCTGTTTTGCAATAACCAATTAACGAAATTAAACTTACCGCAGCTCAAATTGTAGGTTTTTTAATTTACTACAACTTTCTATTAAAAAGTTTTTCTCTAAAATCAATATCCTAAGCTGCAAAATTAAAAATCATTAAAAATTGCAAATTTAACAAATGAAAATCGCAATTAAAAAAAAAGCGCACAATATTTTTGGTTACATTTTAGTAGAAGTTATTCCTGGCATCGTCCCTTACAACACCTGATACGTTTCAAAAATTCCTGAATTATATCCTGAAATCAACCTATTTTTCACCCACAGCCTGGGGTATTAGCACTAGAGTTCATAGACATTTTGGAGAAGTTTATAGACATTTTATATGTCTATGTAACAGATACGGGGCCCGAAAATTTAAAATGAAGAATAAAGTTTAGACAGAATATTTTGTTGATACAAAGTTGGGCGCCAACTACTTTTAGAAGAAAAATTGTAAAACATAACAGGAAAAAACAATATGAAAAAAAAAATTTTAAGAAACGCTTTTATTTAGTTATGAGTGACTAAAAGTTTAAATATAAAAAAATCAACTAAAAAGCAAAAAATAAAAAAATCAAACTCGACGGATTATTCGAAAAAAACGTTCGTTAAAAAAATGAAAAAATCTAACATTCGTTAAAGAAAAGCGTGCGGTGAAAACCGTTTATTCGATGAATACGCGCCCCACGCTTTTCTTTAACGAATGTGTTAGATTTTTTCATTTTTTTAACGAACGTTTTTTTCGAATAATCCGTCGAGTTTGATTTTTTTATTTTTTGCTTTTTAGTTGATTTTTTTATATTTAAACTTTTAGTCACTCATAACTAAATAAAAGCGTTTCTTAAAATTTTTTTTTCATATTGTTTTATTTTTTACTTTTTAGTCTTACACTTTTCAAACATTAAAATATATCGTCATGTTTAAAAAAGAATGTAGGTATATCACAGATACCTTTTTTGCATTTATTTTAACTTTTGATACATACATTGTACATTTTCTCTAATTTCTTCCTACATTTCTTAAATCAAAATCATTATTTACGACTATTACAGTTTTCGCAGTATTTCCATCTCTTGTAATACTTTACTATTGCACGGTGTAGATGCTGTTAATTTCTCGCAATGCAGTTCTTCGATGCGCAAGCCGTATAAAGGTACGTATCCATACAAGGGTAAACCTCGCTCGGTGTAGTAGCTCCACATAGTGGATACGTCGGTGACCGCCGCTTGGCGCGTACACTCTTCGTTTCAACTGGTTTTCGGTTTATATGTAAGGGAGCGCATGCTGTATCCATTTGAGCAGCTACACCGAGCGGGGTTCACCCTTGTATGGATACGTACCTTAATGATCGCACTCGACTCAATGAAACGTAAGCTTTGCAGGCTCAATGCAGGCTTTTAAGCCTGTCCTTACGCAAACACTTTCGGGCCCAATTTCACGCCAGCGCAGCGTAGTCAACAGTCGAACATTGCGTTTTATGGACAGTCGAAACCCACGACAATACTAAGGGCAGCATTCGTCCCTCTGCGTTGCCATAATTTTTTTCGCTGAAAACTGGATAGAAATCGGACAGAACCTGGATAAATTTGAAACTTTATTGTTTATATAAGAAGCATAACGTAAACAAATAACGGAAAAAGTGAAATTATGTATAGTTCATATAATTAGCTACAATCTGTAAAAGTTTCAAGTTTCTACATTGTAAAAAACAAGAAAATTTAAGCATTTTCCATTAAAATCGTTTTTTTTATTTAAACAATTCATAAACATAAAAAAATTTTGATCGACTATTCGTGTATTGTTCCCGCGAATCCATATGGCTGCAAAATTTCATTCATTTCCATTGAAGAAAAGGCAGTCAAATTAACGTCAAAAATTTGACGCAAACGATTGAACTAAATAAAAGCGTTTAATAACAAATGAATAAAATCAACATAAATCGGAATAAATTAATAATTTGGAGAAACATAACGAACATGACAGGTGACGTTTATAACGTTAAGCAATAAACATCCATTACGTTTTATTATTTGTGTGTAGTAAATTAGTACAATACTCATATACAAACTTAACTTGTAAAACTTCAGAGTCATAAACAAGTCCTCCGACCATTTTGATTGCTTTCTTAACTTAATTCAATCTACAAAGTTACTCTGAGGTAACGTTTCATGACAACGTACCGGATATATTGGTCATTTTGTCATGCCCGTTTGTCTGAAAACTATGTTGCAAGACAAGTTTATAGATATAATATTGTGTTGAGAGGGCCATAGAGGTTGTCATATATTGCACTGCCAGACCAACGTAATATAAAACAGCTAAAACTTTCATGTAGTTTTTTCTTTGACAAGTTATACGAAACGAAAAGTTATTTAAAAGTTTTATTGTATATTGTTATGCTTTTGTATTTGGCTAAAAAGTTAGATATTTATAAAAGTGTCTGATTGGGTTTGTTTGGTAAAGTATGCAGTATATAGGGTATAACAAAAAGGCAGGCCATAAATTAAATTACCTATTCAGGGACCAAAAATAGTTCGATTGAACCTAACTTACCTTAGTAGAAATGTGCACATAAAAACGTTACAGCCCTTTGAAGTTACAAAATGAAATTCGATTTATATCGAAAACTATTAGAGATTTTTCACTGAAAATGGACATGTGGCATTCTTATAGCAGGAATATCTTAAAAAAAAATGAAAAGTGAAATTTGTGCATTCGATATAAAAATTTTATGGAGGTTTGCTTCCCTTAAACACCACCAAATATTTGTGTACATTCCAATTAAATTATTTATGAAGTTATATTATAGGGGAGTGCATTTAGATTTTCACTTCGGAATTAATCAAACAAGATAAAACTTTTCGTAATTTCATTAAGAAATGTTTAATAAACAACATATCAAAAAGTTCTACTCGAGAAGTGGGTGCTTCATTTTTTATTAAACAAATGAACAGCGAAGTTATATGTTTTTTTAAATAACTCCGAAAATATAATTTTTAGAAAAAAACTGACTTGCCCATTGAAAAATTCAGAAAATTTTACAAAAAAAACCTTATATAAAGATTTTTCTAAAATTAAATCTCTAGATTCTGTAATTTTTTATTTATAACGCTAAAGTCACCCTTCTCACACACATTTGCGCACTGTAAACTGGCGTTGGAAGAAGTGCACGGTTGAGTTTTTTTAATGTAATTTTTTAACTAATAGATCAAAAGAAATTTTACAAATTGGACATGAAAGAAGATGAAATAAGCTATCTTATGATTGTAATAAAAAGAAATAAAATGTATGGACATAAGTACGGTGTAGGCGGAAAATGAGCCTTACATGAATTTTGTTTAAAAATTATTTAAAAATGTGTAACTAATACAATTTTACTTATAAAACTCTCAAATTTGCCCAACTTACCTCTCAATAATCTTACTAAACGATATTTTATTATTTTATTCAAAAAAAATCTCAAAAATTTAATTCAAATAATACGATGTCTCAAAAAATGTAATTTTTGAAAACTTCGTAATTTTACAGAATTTCCACCATTTTAAGACGGTATTACTCAAGTTTGAATAAATCTAATACAATTTTTTTGCTATATTTTTAAAGCTTGGGATGTAATCTTTAAAAAACACTAAATTATTTTAGTTTAAACATGAAATAAACAAGTTCTTTTTGAGAAAAGTTAGAAAGATAACAAAAATGTAATAAAAAAACCGAAAATGACCAGCTGAAAAAATGTATATACAGAGTGATCAAAACTTTTTTCTGTAAAACTTACCTAAAATACATTTAATAATAAGCTTCAACAATAATAAATGTTCAGCAAAAAAATTTTTTTAGCTCTTATACAGTATGTCTGCGTAACTTGGAACCTATTGATAACTTTTTTAATATCAGTTTTACGAAAAAAAGTTATTCTTTATAAAATACTCTACATCGTATATAACATAAGATGCAACCATAAAATATCAAATTTCGTTAATTTTGTACGAGGTATGTCAAAAAATATGAATTTCACTCAAGAGTAAAGTAACTTTATATTTCACAATATCGAAAATTTTTATATAGAAAAGTTGTTTGGAATTAAAAACTATGTTCCAATATGTAATTATATCCTTTAATGATCGAAAATTTGTTTTTTTAATATTCTTTCTAATACATTTTAATTTTTAATAGGATTGTGAAAATTATTTGTTTGTCTTTTTTTTTAAGAATGAAATTCTATATTTGTTTGATTGGATTCTACTTGTTTTTCATTTAAATATCCGCCATTTTGGATCCGCCATTTTGAAATTTAAATTTTTAATCTTTAATTCAGATTCAACAACCTCTTAAAAATAAAGACAATAAATGTTTTAGAAAAATGTTCTTTTTTATGTTCTTTTTAGAAAATCCGCATTTTGGATCCGCCATTTTATAGTTTATAATGTTAGCATTTAAGTTAGGTTTATCAAAGCTCTCAAAAATAAATATATTATGTAGAAATAAATACATTTTGTAAAGAAATTATGATTTTACAACTATTTTTTAAGTTATTCGCCATTTTGGATCGGCCATTTTATAATTTAAATTATCAAAATTTGATTCAGGTTTAGCAACCTCTCAAAAATATCCACATATATGTAAACAAACACGTTTTATAAAAAAATTCGGATTTTACAACTACTTTTTAAGGATTTTTAGGAAAAAATCCGCCATTTTGAATCCGCCATTTTGAATTTGCAAATTGTAATGTCAGATTCGAGTACAGCATAATCAAAACTTAAATAAAAACATTTTTTATCAAAATAAAATGTTGAATTCACCCATATTCTTAACATTATTTATACAAAACAATTGTTATTGTTTAAACAATTAATAAATAATTAGCGGCGAAATTTGTGAGTAGAACGTTTTACTTTAACATATTTATAAACTAACAAAAAAAGTTTTAGAAAAATATAACCTTGTTTGATTTTTTCCGAAACATTGTATCTTTTCGTTCTAATTGCACTCCCCAAAAAATGTTTTTAAAACTTTTTGGCGTCCTAGTGGTAGGGGAGCCCAAGTAGGGATTTTTGCAGTTACCTCTACCATATATTAGCTCTTATCACAGGGGAGTTAGTTAAAGGGAGCCCGAAAAAATATATCCCTAAAAATACTCCTAAAAATTAGGAACATTGAAAAGTGGACAAAGAAATGGCGAATAAAGATCAATGAATCAAAATCACAACATATCATATTTACAAAATGTCGTAAAGGAAGACGGCCCTGACAGTGGCATGATTATAACACGTTTTAAATCGCTCTGATATTTTTCAATATTTAAATGTAAAATACGGAACAAAATTGTTATATTCTTAAACACTATCAACAAATAATAGTGCAGTGTTGATGCCAATCGACTCAACCTGACGTGAGTAACAAAAACCTTTATATAAGATATTAAAGTAGTAAATAGAACCTATACAATTCGAATCAAGTTCAACCAACTGGTTTTATCAACTGGTTTTTTAGAATCGTTCGGAACTGATCCACGCCGGTTCTTTGGCCGGTGACAGGACCGGACCTGCGGCAACGCAGGAAACAAAATAAAAATGACTTCAATTAACAACATGACTACTTCTACTTCAAATACACCAAATACACCAAAAAACAGTTATTCCAATGTAGTAAATACGTTCAAACACCCAACACAGGACCAAGCAGTAGTCCTCTCCAGTATCGAAGGCATCAAAATCCACAATTACATCGTAGCAATTGGATCACTGGTTGGTCCACGTAACGTCTTGTTTGCATCTAGAATTCCAAACAACAGAATATGTATCTACCTCTCTACCAAAAACATAGTCGACATGTTTCTTCATTCCTACAAATCTATTAATATAAATGAGTCACAAATAGAGATAAGAAGACTAATCACACCAGCACAGCGACTTGTAATTTCTAACGCATATCCTTCAATTCCAAACAATATCATCGAAGCAGAATTACAAAAATTAGGCATTGCTGCAGTTTCCAAGATGACTTTCCTAAGAGTGGGTATGACAGAAACCGAATATAGCCACGTCCTAAGCTTCAGAAGGCAAGTATTTATTTCTCCCTTGGATAATACCTCCATTCCTGACTCCTTCAATGTATTCCACAATACAACTTATCGTTTATTCCTCTCTATCGATGGACTAAACTGCTCTAAGTGCAAAACTATTGGACACAACGATACAGATTGTCCCATAATAACAAGTGCTAACTCCTCAAACATACCCTCAGTTGTATTAGTAATCCGCCAGGAGCGACACCAGCGAAGCTCAGAGCGTATACGCTCTGAGCTTCGCTGGTGTCGCTCCTAACGGTTATTAATTCAACTTTTACCGATAATTTTTAAATTTATTATTTAATTGTTATCGCTTAAAAATGAATAACCATTTTCAATTTCGTTGCAAAACGAAAATACAGCCGAACCATATTCCAGTCCAATCAGAGAGTGCTGCAAGCACCTCTACCGGTTTCGAAACTTATTAGTCTCTCATCAGGAGGCACATATGCTGCTCTCCCTGATCCAACCAAAACAAACCCCAGCGTGCAGTCCCGAATTGCAACGAACGAAATGGCATAGATGCCCTAGCGGCAACTGCTAGCAAAAGACTAAGTTTTCACTCTAATGGCATATAACATATCCCACCAGAATGAAAACAATGGGAACCTTCTCTGGTTACACCTCCGAGGCTTCTACAATTTGCAAGCCATACGGATGCTGAGACTAAGGAAGATGAGGGAATTCTACAATTTACAATTCACGTCACATCTGCTCAGCGCGGTAAAGTTCCAACGAGACTGGTTCCCTTCATACTCCACACAGAGTAAATGTAAATCAAAAATGAATAACCAACCAATTTTGCAACGAAATTGAAAATGGTTATTCATTTTTGATTTACATTTACTCTGTGTGGAGTATGAAGGGAACCAATCTCGTTGGAACTTTACCGCGCTGAGCAGATGTGACGTGAATTGTAAATTGTAGAATTCCCTCATCTTCCTTAGTCTCAGCATCCGTATGGCTTGCAAATTGTAGAAGCCTCGGAGGTGTAACCAGAGAAGGTTCCCATTGTTTTCATTCTGGTGGGATATGTTATATGCCATTAGAGTGAAAACTTAGTCTTTTGTTATCGCTTAATATTTACAACGCAAAAAAGTAATTAAATTGTAATCGATTTTTTTAAGATTTTGCTAATCATTTTGACGTTCTATTGATAAAATATGAATTTCTTACTTCGGACACTTTCACAATTATCGTGTATATGGCGCTAAGATTAATATATTAAGATAATATTACATATTACGGAACATTAAAAAAACTTAAATTCAGTATTTAAAACGTAAGTATATTTAAGGTAAAAATATATACCACAGCTTTGACCAACTAATATTTTTTATAATTAATGTTTTTACTTTTAATTTTAAATTAACCACTTTGACATTTATGTCAAATTTCCGGTAAACGTTTACAGACTTGCCACTACTGGCGCTCGCGAATTTGTAATAAATATCCCCTCTACGTACGAGCTCACAGCTTATACGCTGTGAGCTCATACGTAGAGGGGATATTTACAAATTCGCGAACGCCAGTAGTGGCAAGTCTGTAAACGTTTACCGGAAATTTGACATAAATGTCAAAGTGGTTAATTTAAAATTAAAAGTAAAAACATTAATTATAAAAAATATTAGTTGGTCAAAGCTGTGGTATATATTTTTACCTTAGATATACTTACGTTTTAAATACTGAATTTAAGTTTTTTTAATGTTCCGTAATATCGTTGATTGAAATAAACGGTAATCTTAGCGCCATCTACACGATAATTGTGAAAGTATCCGAAGTAAGAAATTCATATTTTATCAATAGAACGTCAAAATGTTTAGCAAAATTTATAAAAAATCGAGTACAATTTAATTAATTTTTTGCGTTGTAAATATTAAGCGATAACAATTAAATAATAAATTTAAAAATTACCGGTGAAAGTTGAATTAGTAATCCGCCAGGAGCGCCACCAGCGAAGCTCAGAGCCTATACATAAATAATATAATGTACATACAGTCGGAAAAATGAAAGAATACCCATGAACGATCACATTAATCACATATTTTGTATTTGCTGTTTTTTTTTCCATAAATGTCAAACGAGAGAGATACATTATTAATAATCTGAATAATATGTGATTGATGGGTAGACAACTTAAATAAAATAGTAATCCAAAGTACCCAAATATTGTTAAAATTATTCAAATTCATTAATTATAAACGTCACAAGCACAAACAAGTACAATACGTTAAATAAAAAATTACGTCAATTTACAAATAAATTAAAGTTATAAACAGTTACTTACATGAGATCCGATACTTGATGTAATAAATTCAATTTTTAGGAGACACAAAAAAATGCGACTGTACTCGTTCAATTTTGGAAGGGAAATGTCAAACATTTGTAAAACTTATAATTACTAGCCTACTAACAACCATTTGACTTGACGTTAAGCTGTGTCGGCAGAAAATAAATATTTGAAGAAGGATTGTGACGTCACATTTTTGACTTTGAGGTCGGTTATTCTCGAAGATGGTTAGATATATCGAAATGCCGTTTTCAGATTTGGATTCAGAAGACCAAACTACATGAGAATCCATCGGTATATTGGCTCTAAATTTGGCCATGCCTGTTATCCCGCACATCTATATAAAATCAATATAATACAGTCAGATTTGTGCGAAAATTGCAATAAAATAAGTGACTTGGATCATATATTTTTTGCATGTGATAAAAAGAAATTTGTTGAATATGCAGCTATTGTAAGAAAACGTTTATCCCCCATATAATCTGATGAACTTACTAGCTTTGAACAAACCGTCAATATTTAGGATTTTGCTAAATTATGTTAAGTCGTGTAAATTTAAACTCGTGTAAATAGATTATAAAATTAGTGTAAATTATTAATACCCCGTATTTCTACTTAGTATGTGGTTAGTCACCCTGAACGATCTGGGTGCGAAAAGTTTTTTTTTCCGTTACCTACCCTGGATTGTTTTTGTAATGGATTCGGAGATGGACTCGTAATGGTGTTGGTTTATGGTGAGGCGTCGATTTCAAGAAGTGTTGCTGGCTAAATGGGCGCAGTTCCCAAAGCCCATAAAAGAAAATAAAAATCGGCTCTAATTATTGCAGGAGCGGCGACGCATGAACGAACGAACAGACTTTGTAAATGAAATTTTTGAACAGAATTTGAATTTTTGATACAGAAATTGTAAACGAAAAGTTATTGTTGAATATTATTCTATAATCTCACTTAACCATAAAAAAATATGTTGGATTTTACAAATCAAAATATTTTGATAAAAACTGGCGTATCGGAAAAGTACTAAGAGGCAAATAAGTTTTAAAAACATTGTGTTTATCTAATGGTATTACAATAAGAATTTAATTGGAACATTAAAAAAATAGGGTGGTTTAAGGGAACCAAACCATCATAATATTTATATGGGGTTCACAAATTTCACTTCCATTTTTTTAAGATATTCCTGCCATAAGAATGCCACTTGTTCATTTTCTATAAAAAATCTCGTTGAGAAATCTCGCAGAAATCGTGATAAACCGTTTTAGGTCTAAAAAATAAATTATAAAAAATTTTGAGTTTTTTTTTAAAAAGTGTGTATCTAAAAAGTGTAGAGCTATTTATTACCTGCAAATTTGTCTTCTAACTTTTTTCAATTTGATTTGCAGTTTTGCCGGTAATTGTGATAAACCATTTTTTTTGGCTTAAATTAAATAATTATAAATTTTTAGATTATTTAAAACGAGTGTAAATATAAAAGTTGTAGATCTTTATAATATTACCTACAACTTTGCCTTGTAACTTTTTTCAATTGGGCTTGTAATTTGGCCGGAAATCGTGATAAACCAATTTTTAGACAAAAAAAACCTTTTTTGTCTGATTTACCTGATTGTGTTCATGACAACTGACAGAGGAAGTAAGTATACTTAGAGGAGTTCGACAAGGGTGCATACTTTCACCACTCTTATTCAACGTCTACAGTGAAGTGATATTTCAAGAATCTTTATTGGATACTGTGGAAGGTATTTTGGGCAACGGAAATAGCATTAATAATATTAGATATGCGGACGATACGGTCATATTTGCAAGTGACATGGAAGATTTACAGTACATAATACAACATGTATACAATGCATGTGAAAGGTACGGACTGCAAATGAATCTCAAGAAAACGAAATCAATGATATTCTCAAAAAAACCACAAAATGTAGATAACCTGATCATCAATAACACAACGATCGAAAGAGTAACAACATATAAATATTTAGGAACGTGGCTAACCGAAGATGGAGATCAAATAAAAGAAATCAGATGTAGAATAGAAATGGCAAGAAACACGTTCATACAATTGAAGAACTTACTTTGCAACCGTAACCTTAATCTAGAGATCCGCACAAGAATGCTACGTTGTTACGTTTTTTCTACTTTACTATACGGCATGGAAGCGTGGACAATAAAACAGTATGAAATCAAAAAATTAAACTCCTTTGAGATGTGATGCTACAGGAGAATCCACAGAATATCGTGGACTGAAAAAGTAACTAATATAGAGGTGTTACAAAGAATGAAGAAAGAACGTGAAGTCATAAAAACTGTTAAAATTAGAAATATTCAATATCTGACTAAATATCTAAACTCTATTTTTTGTGGCTTTTTCCAAACATACGGCCCTAGAAAAAATATTGTTCCTAACTCGGAAGTGTTTTCCCCGCACTCGACTGTTTGCCCGAACTCCGCTATCGCGTCGCTCGGGTCAACGGCAGTCTCGTGACGGAAAGTGAAAGTATCACTTTCCGCACTAGTTAGGAAATAGTATATTGTGCAACAAGTGCAGAAAGGTACTAATTTCTCACCAGTTTGAAAAGTTGCGGTACGATCGCAAGCGAGTGCCGCAATTCAAACGAGTGAGAAATTACTTTTCTGCACGTGTTTCACACTATACTTTTTCTACAAGAACAGTTTTTCCTAAAAATAAAAATCATAATTTCCAAACGACGATTAATTATAAGAGGTACCTATGTGATAAATTTTAAACTGTATTTAATTAATACCTACTAATCAATTTAAATTCCTTATACCTAAATAAATTGCACAGAAATCAGTTAAAAAATTAATGCACTGCCTTAATTTGTTTAAATTTAAACAATTATTACACATTATTGACATTATATTTATGCAGTCACGGATTTACACAAAACCTACTTCATTCGACGTCTCTTGCACAGGTTGGTATATCCTTATTGGTTATTTGATAATTATAAAATGTTTAATAAGAATAAAATTGTAAAATAAAACAGTTGTAACATCCATAATTTAGTTTCTATGCTATAGTTAAATATAATAATTGTCTTATAGGTTATATATTTGTCTAAAGTTTAACCACGGATGTAAACAGAATATAACGTTACTCAGAATGAGGTAGTCAACTGTGCAGAAAAGAACTTTGCGGCACAGAAACGTCACTTTGTGGCACAGAAACGTCACTTTTCTGCACACTAATGTCAAATATCTTATACTGTGAGAAAATATCAAGTTTGCTAACATAAAACCGTGCAGAAAAGTGCACTTTGAATAGTGGTTGTAGAAAAATAACTATTTCCAATTCCCGAATTCAAATTGCAGGTTATTTTATTTTTTCCTTAAATGATTGTTATATTTTATTTCTTTTTCGCAAAGAATTCCATCCTGTCGCCATTGTTTTCTCTGTTTACCATTTTCAAAGACCTCGGTGAAATACGAATCTAATTCACATTATCAACAATGTGTTTTTTTTTTATTTTTCCAGAGCATGCACAAAATATTTTTCGATAATTATTATCTTCCATTTCAAAAGCATCGCTTGAAATTTTATCTCTTCAAACTTGTGTTTGTTATACAAAAAAACAATTTTGTATTTTTTATGAGGGGTGTATCATATCTCATTTTAAAATGATATTTTGTTCTATTTTCCTACCAAAAACTGTTTTCAATAGGTGAACTTTTTGAATAGTCACTCGTTTGTAGTAGGTATTTAAATGATAGCACCGTTACAAATATTTTGTATATACAAATATACAAAGGGTCCGTGTTTTATGTAAACATCCAATATTTAGAGTGGCCAGGGAAATATTGATGAGAATCTGTGATACAATCGTTGTGTAATAAAGAATAATAAACATTCATATGAAATTCAACATACTAACAATACAAGGACTTTACAAACAAAAGGCTGATATCGATAGGGTTACCACACGTCTAGATTTCGTCCGGACAATCCGGATTTGAAAGACTTGTCCGGATTGGCGTCCGGATATGAGAAATGTCCGAATTTTTTTCTTTACTAAAAAAATGGAAAATACTAGGCCCAACGGTGGGAAATTTCATTCTGCGCAGCATCTTAGGTTAAAGTACCTATGTTAAAACTTAGGTGTATATGTATTTTAACCTTTAACTACACGCGCTGGCGTATTTTGTACGCCAGATGTAAGAATTCTACTGCAAATATATTTAAAAATTTAATTTTTGTCCTTAACCTTCGGAGTACGGAGATTATTTGACTTACTTAGATTACGAAGATGGGTCAAGCGTGACCCATTCTCATTTTATTTATAAGGATGTTTTAAATAGTCAGTATTATTAAACAGTATCTTTAATTCAACAAAAACAAAGGAACATAAAAATTATAATCATAAATTTTTGTATTTAAATTTTTTAAGATGGTTCACCATCCTGGTCTTTTTGGCAGTAGTTGCATTTAATTTTGACAATATGGACTTCTTCGGGTTTTGAATGAGTATTACAAACAAATCTTTTACACATGTCACATCTTTTTGAATATTTATTGTCACTACCCCTACAAGAATAACAACGACCTCGTTTTGTTGCAATTGCGTCATTTCGATTTGCTATTTTACACTAACACTGGTGGTATCTATTGCAGCGATTACAGATTTAGGGTATCCGGTGGGTTCTTCTTGTATTGCTTCCGCTCTTCGGTTTATATTGGGCGAGGTTAATTGTTTTCCAAGCTCTTCCAGAAATAGTTTTCTGCGATGGTTTATATTTACTTGGCTGTTCCATTCGGGATTTTTCGTATTCCAGAGAACGAAAGCATTGTAGCACGCAATATCCAAAAGGTTGAAAAATATACGTAAGGGCCATCTTCTTGTTGCTCTTTTACATGTGTACTCTCTGATTAATTTATCTAAAATATCGACTCCACTTTTTGTTTTGTTGTAATCCAAAATAATCTTTGGTTTAAACTTTTGGTTTTCATCAGAAATTTCATGTTCATTGTGTAAGGTCGATAATAATACAACAAACTTGTTAGGCTTGGTTACATATGAAACTAAGATAATGTTTTTAGTGAACAAAAATTTTGAAGAGTATAGTGAGCGATATTTCAAGCAATGATTTGGGTAAACTCTTCCTGTTTTTTCTGATAGTACCCAAAAGAGTTAAATTTTTGGATAATAGTTCTTCAGATAAAGCAATGTCGGTAAAAAAATTATCAGTTGTAATATTTCGACCAGACCTATACCAATGTTATGCAAGTGTTTTGACAACTCTTGGGCCTTGGTTACGTTCAGATTGATCACCAATATTTCCAGTATATATCTCAAAGTTACAACAACAAAAATTTCCAGCGTCACATAGGATCCAAGCCTTTATACCGTATTTTTTTGGTTTACTTGGTATATAAATCAGAAATGGACAACGTCCCCTAAAATCTATAAGCTGCTCGTCGATAGTACCAAAAGCAGATGGTTCGTATGATTGCCTACAATTTTGGGCAAATAGATCAGCGATTTCTCGAATAGGAGCTAATTTATCTCGTTCTCTTTTTTCTGCTCTTGTATCCAAATTATCAAAGCGAATATGCTTCAAAATACTTATAAATCTATCCCGGCTTAGAGATGCTTTATATATAGGACGCGTAAATGATTGATTTGTATTGGACCATAAATTATGCACCTTCTCATGGGACTCTCTGAATCTTCCACATAATATAAGTATACCAAAAAAAGCACGCAGTTCGATTAGATCAACTTCAATCCAATCTTTCATTTTTGTCTCCTTCTTACTGTTATACGCAGCTGTGAACTCAATAGCTCTCTTATTGGTATACTCGAGAATCATTGATATCATACTATCAGAAAAAAATAAATTGAAGGCATCCATGCATGTCTCAATAGTTTGACTTTTCTTAGTTAGACCTGAGTTTTTCTGTAATAAAGTACATGCCAATGTCTTACCCTTTTTTGGAGATAAATAACGCCATGTTCGTCCTTCGCACAAAACATCAGATACGTTAGACCTTTCACTATCTATATTTTCAGAAGTTGACGCTAAAACTTCCTCATTCTCGAGTTCAGTAATTGATAAGTTACCTTCATGTGCTTCTGGCTCACAACCGTCATTATCACTTGCTTCACTATTGCTTTCATCCAGCTCTGCAACGTCATCTTCTTCACTCTCTGATAAGAGTAAGGCATACAACTCAGCTTTACTCAAAGGTTTATTCTTTTTCCACATTTTGATATAATACTGCACACTTCAAGATCGATGCTTGAATTAAATTGATCAACAAACGTGAAATACCGCTTTACACCAAAGTTAGACTTCTCGTCTCGGACATTCCCATAGAATATGCCTATTAGACACTACATTTGCTCCCAAGGTTAACTATCCACTAATATTTCTACAAACATAATCATTTGCCTTTGAATACATTCACTGGTAAACAGAGACGACTGCGTTTTACGTGTATCTACAAACACATTGAAAAATTCGTCGAAATCCGAAGACCGGGTCAGGAGTGACCCGTCATCATAGATTTTACGTAGAGGAAAAACTGCAATTTGCATGTTTACGAATAATACACGAAAAAATAGATTGAAACAAATAAGGAGAACTTACGATAAATCAGATTTGTAAAAAAATTATTTCATGAAATATTAAGAAATAAGTGAATATCGGGTCACGCTAGACCCAGTCTTCGTACTCCGAAGGTTAATATCTCTAACCTATCACTGGAATGTGTTTTACAATTGGTTTTAGTTTCGTTATAATCGGCGCTCTGGGAATAGTTTATTATTTTTTGTTTCCGGTGGTGGACAATATACGCCTTTTTCTTAATATTGACATTTCCATTCAGGGTTGAGATGAACCCACATCACGAAATTATTTACTGCTGAAGTGTCAATAATGTTAATAAACAACGTACGGACCAACTTTAGGATTATTTGTGGCATGTACATTCGGCAATCGTCCTGTCTGGTGTACTGTCAAAAACTGAAGAATAAGTATCACGATTTCGAGCAGGCATAAAGTCTGGAGAGATTTTATTCCTTGGTAACGTTCCGAATGGTGTAGGTTTGTTGTTGATCAGATCTTCTGCCAATTCCAAAGAAGTTAAGTAGTAATCCGTAGTAATTTCATGACCAGAGCCCAAATTAGAAATCAAATCTAAAAGTACCCTTCTTCCTCTATTTTTCTGATTTGTTTTTCATGTACACTCTAAAAAACATCTGCAACTAGTAGGCCCTAACGTCCAACAACAGTAAGATGAGACTTCGTCATACTTATGGTTGTTGGTAGACTATGGTGAACAACGACGGTAGTTCTGATCAATTTAAGTGATTGAAGAACAAACTTTTTGAATTTATACTTCTTTAGCTACGATGGGGGTAAATTTATATGTGCGCGAATTCATCAAAAGTCTTGGTCCTGAGGGCAGCTCAAACGTTATACTGGATCTGATTGGGTGTTAAAATCATCTGTCAATAATTGTTCAATATGGAGGTTATGGATAAACAAATGTTGTGTATATTAGTTTTTATTGTTGTAATGGCAGAGAAAAGAGCAAGTTTATAATTGTAGTGACTTTTTAAATAGTTTTTAAAAGCGACAGGTACGTATTAATTGTAAATGTTTCAGTATCCTAATAAAAAATTTCATAGGTACCTACCTATTTGGAAAATTTAAAATAAATCTGCCAAAATAGTATGTAATTCTTTGATTTACATAATTTGATTACTATCAAAATTTCTACCTGATATATTGTTTTCTTACTCTATATTTCGTTGTATTTTAATATTTCAAGTCTACAAAAATCAAAATAATTTGGTTAAATTCAGAACGATCAAAGGTTTAAAACGTTTAGTTAGTCGATCTTTCCAGATAATGCATGTGTCGCCTTGGGTGTTAGTCCGTTCTTTAACGGTAAAATATTGCAAAACCTCTAAATTTTAAAGAACCGCTTGGATTGACATGAAATTTGGCATACACATAGCTAACAAGTCAAAGAAAAAAAGTGATATTGTGCCGATATGTGCTTTTGCCCTAGGGGTGGTTTTCACCCCCAAAAGTAAAATAATATTCGTCCAAAGAAAGTCAGGAAATGGATAAACTGACTAATTTTAAGTAACTTTTGTTCTATAGAGTTTTTTACTAAATCAATACTTTTCGAGTTATTTGCCAGTGAATATGTTCATTTTTTCGACAAAATAACCACGCTTTTAGACGGTTTTTCGCAAAAAACTCAAATAGTAAGTATTTTGTCGAAAAAACATTCTTAGCAAAAATATAGCCTGTAAAATTTTTTAAAAAATGGTGTATATATCACGTCTCTATACCTAGTATAAGCAGAGTTATAGCTAATGAAAAATAGGTTCATATTCGTCAAATTCCAAATAGAATATTTTAACGTGAAATAACCAAAAATTAAGCACATTTCGGGGAAAACTTATTATACCTTATTAAAAAAGTTTAAAAAAAGCTTTATTTTTGTTTAAAAAAAAATTTCTAGCATCAAAAGTTAACAAGTTACACTCAAAATAAAGTTAATCCCTTTTTGTTTTAATAAAAAAATCGAGAAAATCACCCCTAATTAGTATCTTAAATGAACTTAATCGTTACGACTTCACAAGTTTCTTGACTCGTGTATGTATTGTTTATATGATCTGTAAGTTTCATCGGTTCAAAGTCCTTATTATTGAAAGGGCTGTAGTTAAAAGGGGTTGAACGAGTCACTGATCACGGATGTGTACAAATTTAGAAACACCAAGTCTTAATCAATTTTTGTCTAACAGAAAAACAAAAAAATACATGATATTCAGAATAGCAATGCTGACTTTTTTTGTTTTTCGAAATTTTTGGTATCTCTTACAATTTTTACGTTATTTAAAAAAAAGCATATTATTCAAAATTAAAATTTTTAAAAATTTTACTTTGAAACCAAATTTTTTCAAAAATAAGCACTTTGAATCAACGAAACTTACAAATAATATAAACACAACATAAGTAAAATAATTTGTAGAGCGGTAACGATTAATTTCATTTAAGTTGCTAATTAGGGGGTGGTCTTCCCGTTTTTTTTGCTAAAACAAAAGGGACCAACTTTCTATTGAGCGTAACTTGCTTAAATTTAATGCTAGAAACTTTTTGTAAAAACAGAAATAAAGCTTTTTTAAACACGTTAATAAAGTTATAATGGGTTTTTCCCAAAAAGTGCTTAATTTTTTGGATATTTCACGTCGAAATATTCTATTTGAAATTTGGTGAATATGTATCTATTTTTCATTAGCTATAACTCTGGTTCTACGAGATCCAGAGACCTAACGCAAACACCATTTTTTTACTTTTTTATAGGCTATATTTTTGCTAGGAACGTTTTTTTCGACAAAATACTTACTTTTTGAATTATTTGCGAAAAACCGTCTAAAAATGTGGTTATTTTGTTGAAAAATGAACATATTCACTCGCAAATAACTCGAAAAGTGTTGACTTGGCGAAAAATATCTATAGAACAAAAGTTACTTAAAATTAGTCAGTTTACCCATTTCCGGACTTATTTTGGACATATATTTTTTCATCCCCAGCAGGGGGTGAAAGTCGCCCCTAGGACAAAAGCACACATCGGCACAATATCACTTTTTTACTTTGACATGTAAGCTATACGTGTGCCAAATTTCATGTCAATCCAAGCGGTTCTAAAATTTAGAGCAAAAACCGTGAAAGAATGTAGGTACTAATAAGATGATTGAATTTCAATACTAACCGCGCTAACATAAGCGGGTTCCAACCCCAATAAAAGCTTTTTTTATACATTTTATGATTGTAAGTATATTTATTATATAAATTTTTTTTTCAGAAAATACCTATTTAGTTAAAAAATTTTCCGACAATTATTGTTCAGAGATCATTTGTGGCATTCTTCAATGTGTTTGTGTGTGTTTTATTTTTATCATTTTTACTATTGCTTTAATAAAAATTTTTGAAAGGTAGTAAGTATTAAAATTAGTTTAATATTTAAATAAAATGTAAATAAACTGTTTAAAGTACATTAATTTCTTTGAAATCCTATAATAGAAATATAACTTCTTACGTGCGTACAAAGTACACACACATTCTTTTTTTTATATTAATGACTATTTTGCAGCACGGGTAATAATTCAAAACATTTTTAACCAATAATATTTTATAGATTATTTCATTTATGGGAGATTCTGACCAATAGAAAGCTACAGAAATAAAAATTAAACTGATTATGTTTTGACGATTTTAACTTCCAATCGTATAGTAAGATATTTGATCACGTGTTTAATTCTGTCCAATCAGATTAAAATTATACTGAGAATTATCTACTGTAGAAAATTACTGATAGAATTTTTTTAAGTAGATTGTTTCTGTTTAATGGCAACCAGTTTCCTAGTTTTGTCGCATTTAAGAAAATATCCATAATATACGTATTAAAAAAATAATTTTACGAATAACACACGACAGAAAGAGTAAATAAGAAAATAATGCTTCATTTTTACTCAAATTTGTTGTCATTGGGCAATAGCCACTCGAGCCCTGCGGGTTCTCGTGTCTATTGCCAGACAAAAAATTTTCGAAAAACTGTCGCATTATTTTCAATTTATTCTCATTCTCTTGTGATATTATACCCGATAATTTTTGATAATTTCCCGTTGTCAAGTATATTACGTCAGATGCTCGTCGTTGCTATGAAAAAATACATTCAGTGACATTAATGACAATTAATGTTTTAAAAATTATAAGAGTGATGACTTTCAACCGTCAAATATTTATAACAACTGTGTGTTTAATATGTACTAATTTGTACTTACATAAATAAATTACAATAAAATTTTGGTTTTGAACAGTTTTATTCATGAAATAATCGCAACAAATTGCACGTGATCTCTAAAATTAATATAGAATTTTAGAGCTCTTTTGCAATTACTACTGATAATTCAGTTATGGTTATTTTTGGTCGATAACACTTACTCCAAAATGAATCTTTTCGAAGAGATACGCAAGGAAAGTAGAACAATACAACGATAATTTTACTAATTTGTAAATATTTTAATTTTTTAATTAATATTCCCGGCCTGTTTGAGAAGGAACGTCAGTCAATAATTATTGTTACTGAAGTTATCACACAACTGCCTGAAAATCAAAAGGCCACCTCCCACACCCAAATCTAAACAGATCCGCCTTGGTCTATTAGTGTAGTAATTATCATCAAATGCTTGTTTTCGAATATTAAAACCCACCCGATTATGATTTTAAATCAATATTGCCTTTCTTTTCTAAAATTAAAATAATAAAAGATGTCGTTCTGTATAAGACACTATATCAATTCGTTCACCACCCAAAGTGGTTGATAAATGATTTTCATTCAAGTTTACTGCGAAAAAGTCTGCTGCAATATAAAACCCTCTTCTCTTTTTGTTCAACCGATGCCTACTATTTGTATCTTTTACACAATGAAATATCGCAAGCACGGAAAAATACTTTTTTCTGGACGTCTGTTCAAGATGTTCTATAAAACTTTAACAGCTGTAGAAATTGTTTCTATACGGGAGGAAATGGTAAAAAAGATTATTTTTTACTTAATTAAATGAGGTTATATGAGTGCTTAATTATACAGCAGTTTACAAACTGTCACTTATGAATTAAAATGGTCCATCTAGGATTCTGGAAATTTTTCTTTGTTATTTGGCTAACTGTTCTTAGAATGTGGGAGAGTCTTGAATTTTTAACTTTCAAGTTTTTTGAAAATGTTTCCTTATGACATACTTATTATTACAACTTATACTGCAACGCAAAAGTCAAAAGACAACTTGAGGTATTGTACTATTGTTTATTATCTGAGAGTTGGGTGCACCTTCTTCTTTATGTGCCGTCTTCTACCGAAGGTTGGCGACCATCAAACGATAGGTTTCTCTGTTTTGTGCCGCATGTATTATGTTCGCAGCTTCTGGTATTTGAAACAATTCTCTCAAGTCTCTCAGCCAGGATTTCTTCTTGTGGGTGCACCACAATCCAGAAATAGACCTTTATATATTTCTCTTACTTAATTTGTCGTGTAAAAATAGATGATACTTCTTCTTCTTCTTCTAGTACCGACTCCACTGATTAAGGTCGGCTATAACCCAGTGCCGGATTTAGGGTACTTGCGGCCCTAGGCCAAATTACCCCGAGCGGCCACCGATAACTTCACGATTATGTAATTAAAGCACAAAGACTTAATAATAATAGTAATAATTAAAACTTTTATTTTAATTTTGCTTTTTAAATTTTGTAATACAAAGTAATAACATAAATGAATAGAAATGCCTCTAATGTTTTATTTGAATACGGACATAAATAGGTTGAAATATATTCACTAATTAAATAATCTTGGTTTGCAAATTTGGCTAAAACCCAAAAACAGCTGTAACAACAATTTCTATAGAGAGACCGGTCCTGCATCGATAACTATAATGTTGTATTCAATGTGGGCTCCGAATATTTTTAATATTAACAAAGTTTAATATAAGTTATAAATTGTGAATCTCAGTGATTTATGGAAACAAACTGTAAGTGTACAAGCTCGTTACCTAATATCCAGTTAAATTAGCATTGAAGTCAGCAAATTGCAATTATTTGTTATTGTTGTCAATAAACAAATCCAGTTTTACCAGCAAAATAACCACTTTTAGTATAGACCCATATACCTGTTTTTGCAGGTGTACAGGGTCGGACTTACTTTTCACTTAACGTTTATCAAAATGAATTCAAACATGAAATCACACAACAGTTCTACAATACAAGACCATCAAAGTCAAATAAACGCACCACAGTCATACTCTTTGGCAGAGTCGAGAGTGCAATTTCCTTTAAAGTCCCAAGGAATTATCTTTAGTGCCTTAGAAAACACCAAACTTCAAGACTACCTTCTCCCACTTGGAAATATAATTCAACCGAAAAATATAATCTTTTCTTCTAGATTATCTAATAATCGCATATGTATGTATTTATCCAGTAAACAAATGGTGGATGATTTTATGAATAATCATGGTCAAATAGAAATACAAGGTGAAATTGTCAGAGCGAGAAGGTTAGTTACACCTGCGGAACGACTTGTGCTCTCCGGCGTATGTCCTTCAATACCGCACGACTTGCTAATCAATGAGTTACAAAAAATCGGCATAGTTCCTGTCTCCCCCATGACATTCCTCAAAATTAGTGCTTCTATGCCTGAGTACAATCACATCCTTAGTTTTCGAAGACAAATCTATATCAGTCCTCACAGTCTAACACTACCAGAGACATTTACTCTTGTTTTTGACAACACGATATATAGAATATTCATTTCTCAAGACAGTTTAGTTTGCTTTAGATGCAAGAAGCCAGGTCACATTGCATCCCATTGCTCCGAACCACTAGCTCAACTAAACACTAAACACTAACCAAAACAATGAAGCATCGGTATCCAGCGCAACAAATATATCTTCGCAAGCACCCAATGATACAAACCCTTCTCAGTGTGAACAAATGTCTATTTCTAATGTCCCGAGGATACCGAACAAAGTAGATGCATCAAATAAGGACAGTCACATAATCAATCAACCAAAACGTAACTTTGATGAAATTATTTCACCTGAAGCAGATTCATCTTCAAAAGAACGTAACATTTTTCCACCGCCTAAAGTCCAAGCAAAATCTAAAAAAGCTAAAATTAGTTCAGCAAGCACTTCTGAACGCTCATTTTCTCTCTTACTTGACCCTGCCAAAAACTTCATAGAAAATCACCCTCGACCTTTCCCTCTAAACTTTGATCAACTTGACATGCTCCTAACGAATATCACGGGATCAACAGATCATATAGCCACGATTAAAGAATATACCACAGACCTAGAAGCCTTAACCGATATGCTCATTGAAGTTTACCCCCATTTAAAGGAAAGATCTATAAAACGCAAAATCACGTCCTTAAGGAAAAAAATTCATAAATACCTTGGTAGTGAGGAGGCATCGGACTGGGAAAGTGACACATCTCAATTAAGTCAACATTAAGATTTAAGTTTCTACTTCAAAAGAATATTGATGGATTTATCCATCGCCTAGCTATGCTCCAACATCTTTCTCTAAATTCCAGCATCTATACTGCAGAGCTCTTTGGTTTGTTTAAAGCCATCAAACGTGTAAATATTAAAAACCTCCCCTGTTGTCTAGTCCTTTCCGACTCTCTTAGCATAGTCAAAGCTATGCAAAATATATACCACAAACACCCCATTGAGAAAAGAATCAAGGCCGAACTAATGGAAGCTCAAGAAAGTTTCAGAAGAATCTTTCTGTGGATACCATCTCACATAGGCATAGAAGGATATAGGAACAAGCAGAGTACTAGTGCGCGTAACGCTATCACTAATGATGTATCAGAAAGAGAGTGTCGGAGTGTCGCTAGCGATCTGAAAGTTCATTTCAAAAATAAAGTTTTAGTGCGTGGAATCCAATTATTGCTCCAAAGGTTTAATTGTTTACAAATTGTAATTAATGTTTACCAATTTTTGATTTAATCTTGTTACAAATGTTACGGAAATGTCGCTAATAACCTTCGGGTGGATGCGACTTTGTCTTTCTTAAATAAAAAAAAAAAACAATTTCTATATTTATAGAAATTTCGAAAAAGAAAATTTATAGAAAGAATTCTATATTTATATAAGCCTTTGAGATGTTGGTTTTCGAAGGATACTGAAGATCTCTTGGACAGATCACGTGACCAACAACGAGGTGCTGAGAAGATTGGAGACTGAGAGAGAACTCCTAAATATTGTAAATAATCGAAAAACGAGTTATCTAGACATAATTCACAGAGGAGAAAGATATAACTTTTCACGACTCATAATGGAAGGGAAATTGGAAGGAAGAAGAAGTCCAGGAAGACGAAAATGCTCCTGGCTGAAGAACGTAAGAGACTGGACAGTTATGGACATACACTCGATACTAAGAACCTCTCAATTTGTTTAATAAGTAAAAGAACAAGCAAAATAATATGAACTGTACTAGTAATAGGCTTCAAATATTATGGTCCAGCTTAACCCAGCTCAGCTTATACATATTGCCGATTTAAGTGTCACATACGTTGCACCATAATTTTGAATTCTTATCAATGCAATACACATGACAATCCATTGTAGCAAGCTGAAAATTGATCAAGACTCAATGGTGCAACGCATATGTTTCTTTAATGCACACCTTGAGCTTAAGATCTATTGGTACAACCAGGCATAAGAATACAACAAATAAACCTCTAGATCGTTCGATTCATTATTCTCTTATACTGAAAAACGACAAGATGATGTTCTTAAATTCTTAATTTGTATAAAGTTGGATTAGTGATTAACATTGACACTCACTCCATACTCATAATAAATATTATATCTAAACTCTAAACACTCACTTTTCTAGCTTTTTGGCTGCAAAATCTTTAATCAAATTTTTAAAGTGTATGGCTTGAAAAAGCTCAGCATTTGAAACAAAACTAGCCAAACTAGACAATCTAGAATCTTCGTCAGAGTCAAAAGTCGAGTTCCTCAAGTAGTTCTTGATTGTTTCCAATACGCTGAATGATCTTTCTCCAGATGCATTAGATGTCATCACGCATAGTAGAATGCGCAAAGCCGTGTCCTTATTCGGAAATAATGTTGTTAACTGTTTTTCATGAATGAGTTTCAGATACTCCAAAAGTGTAGGTATTCCTCGGAGGCTTGGTAATCTTGTTGTCATGAGGTTCTCTTTCTTCATCGAATATACCTTCAACAAAGCCTTTGAACTGTACACACTCTTCTCCAAAGTCACCATCTATGTCGATCCGATACTTTTTAGTCAAAATAGAAACGTTTACCCTGATTTCTTCATTGGAAATTGACGATAAGTTGTTTAAAAATCCAAATTTTTCATTAAGACTGAAATAAACTTCGGACCTTTCATTCAGTTCTGAAGAAAGCGTGTCAATTACAACATTGAATGTATTAATCTTTAGTCTCCTTTGCCATTAAAGTGGGGTTCAGTGGATTCATCTTCTTTGTCTTAGCCAAGGAGAGCTTTTCTTTTCGGGCGTCTTTTTATTTCAAGAAAATAGGTTTCATTTTTAGACAACTCTTTTCCTCTTTTTTCATAGGAATCAAAGTTGTCTCTCAGACTCAATGCGTACTCCTTTAGAGATTTGTATGCCAAGAAATTGTAAAATATCGTAGCACGTGTTTAGTAGAATAGCCATTCTCTTATTTGAAAAATTGTTTACTGATTTCAATTCAATTAGGAAAACATTTTTACCAAAAATTTTTTTTACAAAACCTTTTGCTCGCGGCCCTAGGCCGCGGCCTAGTCGGCCTAGTGGTAAATCCGGCACTGCTATAACCATTGCAAATTCGTCTCTATCTCCTACTGTTCTTAAAAGCGTCTGTGTGTTTAACCTGTGTCAGACAGGGTTGTATACTGTCCCCACTGTTATTTAATTTATATTCAGATAGAATATTTAAGGAAGCGCTGCATAATTTGGAATGCGGTGTAAAAGGTAATGGAATTCTGATAAACACAATCAGATATGCAGAAAATAAAATTATTTTAAGTGATGATATGAATGAATTATAACACCTTTTAAATGCCATTGACACAGTGGGAAGAGAGTTTGGCCTAAACATAAATTGTTCAAAAACAAAATACATGGTATTTAGCCGTTTGGCCCATCAGGATTCACGGTTATATGTATGTTGATGGTCATATAATTCAAAGAGTACCCAGTTTTAAATATCTTGGTTGCCATATTACTGAACAACTAGATCCAGATTAAGAGATAAAATGTAGAATCGAGATAGCCCGCACGACATTCTTAAAAATGAGGTCCTTCTTCTGTAATGATAACTTGCAACTTCAACTTCGAAAGCGCATGATTAAATGTTACATTTGGTCAGTCCTCTTGTATGGTGTCGAAGCATAGACATTAAAAATATCCACCATTAATCCTTTGGAGGCCTTTGAAATGTGGCTGCACAGACGTACACTGAAAATACCATGGACGGCTATGCTGCCAAATGTGGCAGTCCTTAAGAGAGCAAATGCTGCCCGCGAGCTGCTTGATAACATTAAATAATATAGAAAGATGGCCTATTTTAGACACGTAGTAAGGGGAGACCGGTATAATATTCTTCAACTTATTATGATGGTTAAAATCGAAGGACGCAAAGGAATTGGTAGAAAGCAGGCCTCTTGTTTGAAGAAAATCCGGGAGTGGACAGGAATAAAGAAAGCATAACAACTATTTAGAATAGCTCCAGAAAGAGACAGTTTCGCCATGTTAATAGCCAACGTCAAGGGGACTTGATAGGGCACGTTAAGAAGAAGAAACTTGTCAGGATGGCACGTTTCATAATTAAAACTTCCCCTGTTCCAGTGTTCCCATACATCAAAGTTTATCCGACTAGACACCGTTAAGCTATTAAGAAATTTTTAGCTTGCTATTAATAAACTTTTTTTGGTACGAGGGAACCAGGCTTATAAAACATTAATCCACCTGGACTGTATAAACAAATGGATCGGACGAGTTTAGCAAATATATGACTGTCATTGATTAAAAACTTCTGATGGAAAAAGCTGATATATTTCTATTATATTTGCTTCAGTGTGACAAAGCTTTTGACATTTATATTATTTGTATTATGGGTTTTTGTAATATAGTAATGTGCAATATATTATTTGATTGATAACAAAATAAATAATATAGCTAATATTTTATTTAATTAATGAAATTTATTAACTATTTAAAATTGTCATTTTATGATTAATTTTTCCAATATTTTGTTATTTTAACATTATTAATACATCCACTACATTCAAAGTATAAATTCTGATTTTTGGACTTTTATTTTGTATTAAGGTAGCCATAAAAGAGACCCATGCTCAAGACAAAGTGTAGTTTATTTTGGGGAAAGAACCTGACTACCATTTACTGGGAGCCACTTACGATATCTTTTTAATTTTTTTATCTGGAAGGATTCTGAAATGGCAAGCAACACACAAGAGGCATAGCTAAGCAGAGGACAAACACAGGCTAGATGGACGGATTATATAAAGCGCATCGCCACCAATTGGATGCAAGAAGCTGAAGAGAGAAATAGGTTGAAAATTTTACGGGGGGCCTATTTTCAGCAGTGAACAAATATATTGATGATGATGATGACTTCCGATGAACATTGCGGCGTAGCAACCTATCAAAAATGGGTTCCTGCTTTCTGCTTCCAAAGAAAATAATATAAATATAGTGGTCAAAAAAATTGGAAAGATTGTCGTAGATTTAGGGGAGTGCATATAGATTTTCACTTCGGAAAAAATCAAACAAGATAGAACTTTTTGTAATTTCATTAAGAAATGTTTAGTAAACAACATATCAAAAAGTTCTACCCGAGAAGTGGGTACTTCAGTTTTTTATTAGATGTTTTTTTAATAACTCCGGAAATATACATTTTAGAAAAAAACTGACTTGACCATTGAAAAATTCAGAAAATTAAAAAAAAAAACCTTATATGAATAATTTTCTAAAATTAAATCTGTATCTTCTATAATTTTTTATTTATAGCGCTAAAGTCACCCTTCTCACAAACATTGGCGCACTGTAAACTAGCGTACGGCGAAGTGTACGATTGAGTTATTTTAATATAATTCTTTAACTAATGGATCAAATGAATTTTTACAAATTGAACATGAAAGAAGAGTAATTAAGCTATCTTATGGTTATAATAAAAAAAATAAAATTTATGGGCATAAGTACGGTGTGGGCGGAAAGTAAGCCTTACATAAATTTTGTTTAAAAATGATTTAAAAATGTGTAACTAATACAATTTTTCTTATAAAACTCTCAATTTTACATAACTTACCTGTCAAGCATATTACTAAATGATGTTTCATTCAAAAAAAATCTCAAAATTTAATTCAAATGATATGACGTCTCAAAAAATGTAATTTTTGAAATCTTCGTAGTTTTATAGAATTACCACCACCTTAAGACGGTATTACTCCGTTTGTAACAGTTTGAACAGATCTATTAAATATTTATAAGTGCTTTATTAAAGCTTAGGATGTAATCTTTAAAATGCACTGAATTATTTTACTTTAGAAATGAAATAAACTATTTCTTTTTGAGAAAATTAAGAAAGATAACAAAAATGTAATACAAAAACCAAAAATTAACACCTAAAAAAATGTTTATACAAAGTGATCAAAACTTTTTTCTGTAAAACTTAACCTAAAATACATTTAATAATAAGCTTCAACAACAATTAATGTTAAGCAAAAAAATTTTCTTGTAGCTCTTATACAGTATGTCTTCGTAATTTGGAACCTGTTGATAACTTTTTTAATATCAGTTTTACGAAAAAAAATTATTCTTTATAAACCACTCTGCATCGTATATACTCTAAGATGAAATAATCAAATATCACATTTAGTTAATTTTATACGGGGTATATCAAAAAATATGAATTTCACTCAAGAGTAAAGTACCTTTACATTTCACAATATCGAAAATTGTTATTAAGAAAAGTTGTTTGACATTAAAAAAATTGTTTTAGTGTTCAATTACATCCTTCTAATTAAAATATTGTGAGAATTAAAGGCACTTAACTCTTAAGAAAAATTCATATTTTTTATAAACCTCGTATAAAATTAAAAAAGTTTGATATATGATGGTTGTATCTTAGATTCTATACCAGGTAGAGCATTTTATGAAGAATAATTTTTTTTGTAAAATTGATAATAAAAAAGTTTTCTATGTGGTACCTAGCTACGCAAACATACTGTATAAGAGCTTTTATATAGGAATTTTCAAATTGCAGAGCCATATTCGGATTCAGCATAATCAAAATAGAAACATATTTGATCAAAGTAAAATGACGAATTTAATGATATTTTTAAAATTATATATCCAAAAAAATTATTATTGTTTAAACAATTAATAAACAATTAGCGGCCAAATCTGCGAGTAGAACTTTTCACTTTAATATGCATATAAACTAACAAAAAAAATTTAGAAAAATATAAGCTTGTTTGAATTTTTCCGAAACAATGCATGTTTTCGTTCTAATTGCACTCCCCTAATAATTATATAAATCACATGGAAATTATTAGTGATAAAAATCATCCACATCCTACTATACATATTATACTTCGGCGATTTCAGCAGCCAACACGAATGATGAAAATGGTCTGAAGAGCATAACACATGACATGTCTAGTTTTTGATTCCAAAGACAAAGGAACATAGAGAAAATATTATGCTTTCTCTGAAAAAATACCAATAATAGACCACTGACAACTGCGAGAAGTATTCTTGCAGAGTTCCCACATATTCAACATCGTCATGCACTTAGACTCAGACTCAAGGAATGAGTCGACCTGTATTATTCTATTTATAAAATACTGCTTAATTAATTTTGTTTATAATCTCAGTAATAAACTTACATGGATGATGTGAACACCGCCTTAGTGAAAGATTTAACTTTCTACAGTTGGCAGTGGAACGAAATATTGAGAGAATACTAAGCCTTGGTATACAACATGTGACGCGGTTACGAAAACTTAAAGAATGAATTACTTAGCCTTGAAGAAATACCACAGGCAAGTAACAAATTTAGAATGAATCACTCAGCACCAAACTTCGTGGATGACACCTAAAGAAAACAATAATTCTGATTACATATTCTTCGATTCCATTTTTCCTCGTTAGAACAAAATATGCTTCGTTATAGAGGGTTATAGTTCAATAGGAATTACATGGGACACCTAATTTACCTCGTTATAAGCAAAACCTCGTAATATCCGTGTTAGTTTTAAAGAGAGTTGGGCCAAAAATATTCAGCTACTACCCTGTCATCTTTTGACGTTTATTTGTGTGTCAAGGCATGTCGTCAGGGGGTCAAAGGTCAAAGTGTCATCAAGTGGCTACCGTAGTAGTAATTTGATCATTGAATAGCATTTTTAGTTTAAAAGGGTTTAGCCGGTTAACTGAAAATGCCCCCAGCGATATTCTAAAAATAAAAATACCATGATGTTCCACATCAAAAGCATCCATTAAAAAAATTTAGACTCAGTCCCACTCATAACCCCCCAAAAAAATAAATAATCGTTTTTTTTATTTGACAGTATATTCGGTTCTGATCATCGTAGAAACTTCTTTTGAAGTTATTCTTCTTTAGGCGCGATGCGATTGAGAGTAAAATTTCATAAATCTGCGCGCATGCGCACACAGAAAGTAATAGTTCGTTGCTAATCTTTCAAGATAGGTATATATGTATCTGTATCAGCGCAAATAAGTCATTAAAAGAATATATTAGTGTTTTTAGTAAATGTATTATTTATAATAATTTTTGGATTTGTCTTTCTCTACATATAGTAAGATAATAAAATATTATGTAGGTATAACATTTTTATATGTCTATTTGTCACCGTGTTGTGTAATTATATCTGAAACTTACGTGTCATTTTAAGAAGCTCGGTGGCGTAGTTGGTAGAGCGTTGGGTCAGTGATTGAAAGGTCGCACCGGTCGCGGGTTCCAATCCTGGACGATTCATATATTTTTTTTAATTTTTGGTTGTTTTAATAAAAAAATTTTGAACGTGGTAGGTAAGAAAGTTAGTTTAATATTTCAATAAAATACAAATAACCTGTTAAGTATATTTACTTCGTTGAAATTATATAATAGAAGAATAACTTCTTACGTGCGTACAAAGTACACACACATTCTTTTTTTTTCGTTTTGTAGGATTTTTTATTACCTATGTCATTGATTTTTTTTTTAATTTCAAAAGCAAAAAAAAATTTAATTTTGTGCCAAAAATTTTGGAAAAAAACACTGTGTTATAGGGAATAACATATCCTACAAAATAAAAGAAAAAATATGTTTCTACGATGATCAGAACCAAAGATATCGCCATAAAACGAAAAACGCTGGACGGAAGGGCCGCCCGAGAACTTTATCGTACCGATCTATTATAGTTTTGGTACTAGATACTGGCATTCTATAAAAATAACAAAGTTACTCGTTATTTTGATATTTTAGAAACACCTACTGTACTTAAAAGTATTTTTTCTACAACCGTGTTAAAAATGCAATTTTTAGCACTCCATACGAGCGTTAAAAATGCTACTTTAAGGCACTAGTGCTTTAAAATATTTCTAAGGCACTGCGGTTCGTATTGACCGTATAGACAATTTTGATGTAATGCAAAAAAAAATAAAAATGGAATGTCAGTCACGTTCAAGTAAAAGTTTTTGTAGATATTGTCCTGTAATTACGTTTGTAGAAAAAATATTGTATGATATGCGTGTTAAAAAGTACATTTTTAAGGCACTCATGTGAAATGCAGAACTCGCTACCGCTCATTCTGCAAACTTTCACATGCGTGCCTTAACCGTGTACTTTTAACACTTATATCATAAATAACTATTATGGTTCTACGCATCATTAATTCCTTCATTTGAGAAAAGGTTCGATGCCATATTTCGGGGACACACTATAGATGTGTAGATTATTGCATAAATCAATAGAATATTATAGTCATACTTTCATTTCAAATTAGTTCATTTTTCTGAGAAATTAATAGTTTACAATATTTTCATTTCATTCTATTTCGATTACGCCAGTCAATGCGCGAGATTAAGAACAAGATATCATCTCCAAATTCTATCCTACTGCATGGATTTTAATGAAATTTTGGGAGTAGCCCAATCTCCTAATTCAAAATCTATCCTATATACTATGGCGCTTTTATCATGGGGGAAGTTCCAACCATTTCTCAGGGGTGAAATATTTTTATTTTCGAATTACATGGAGAAAAAAGAAGATTTTTAAGAAAATTTAAAAATTCATTCTATAATTTGATTACATTTTTTACAAAAACCATTCATTTTAAACCCGTTCAACTTTTTGAAAGTAGAAATAACACTATATTAAAAGGTATTGTAGAAGGAAAACAATGCATTTAAATTATGGTGGATGGGGAGTTAAATGTATATACTTTTCATTTTTCCTTAAAGTACATTAGTCATATACTTTTTTGCACCATATCTCGCTTAGTTTGTAAGTAACCGACATTTAACGGTGCTCGTTTCCGGTGCACCTAAAACCTACCGTTCCTCTGTTATTTCAAGTTGAATGCACCAATTTGAGCATGCACCAAAAAACAAACTATTTTCACCTACCATATCTCTTTTTATAATATAAATAGAACATTTACGAAGGAAAGAATCTCTTTATATTTATAATCTAAAAAATGTTTTATATAGTGTTTTTAGTTCGATGCATAGTTTTTAAGGTATTCACAAAAAATCCGTCCGAAAAGGTGTAATTTTTCAATGAAAATGGCCAATTTTCAACTACGCATAACTCAAAAAGTATTGAGTTCTCAAAAAAAAGTATAGACCAGTTTTTGCTTAGAAATAGGTTCTTTAGCCACTTCCGTGCTTACTTTGACCAACAAATTTTCAACCCCCTTGAAGAAGTGGGAACCGCCCCAAGATAAAAGCGCCATAGTATATAGGGTAGATTTTGTTTCTTGAGCTATTCCCTACTTACTGTGAAAATATCAAGTACATCAATGTAGTAGGATGGAATTCGGAGCCAAATACCCTCATTGACTGCCCTGCAATAATGCTCTGCTATGAGCGCGTGAGAGAGGACACACATAAGATTATAGCAAAATTTCTATTTACCGTAACTTTTCGAGTTTTTGAGCTATAGCAATGAATTTTATGTCATTGGAAAGGTAATTTTGCATTCTTTCAAAATGTGTTAAAATATACAGGACGTATTTAAAAAAATTAAGATTTTTTATTCATTTCCGGTTCAACCGGACGCCATATTTTTGGTAAAATTTATTGTGAGAATAGATAATAAAGTACCATATACGTTTGCAAAATTTCAAATTTTAGTTTCTATTAAGAAGGAAGTTACGGGCACTCGAATATTTTTTTATAAAAAATTCATAACTCCCCTACTATGGGGAGTTAAGATATATGACTAATGTCATTCAATTTACTAATAGGATATCAAAAATATATCAAAGAATAAAAAAATTCCTTGGAGCCATTTTTGAGAAAATCTAGTTCAAATTTATGTCAAAATTTGACCCCTTAAATATAGGCAACCCGTAACTTTTTCTGAAAAATGATAACAATCTTCTTATAGCCCCATCTTTAGGCTATATAACGACTTTTTCAAATTAAACTTATCTTAAACAAGTTTGTAGATAGATAGGGAAATGTGTCGAGTGGGCGGTCGGCCATGTTGGCCGCCATTTTGAATTTGGAAATGTCAAATTCCGTATTTTTATTTACCTATCGATGATCTTACTTTGAGTTGAATTTCATTGATTTCGGTCAAAATTTGCAAAAATGGGCCCTAAATAACCCCCCTATTTCGGCCCCCCTTTGAGAGGTTTTTTTTAAAAAGCTTAGTTTCTCGACAAAATTCTGTTAAACTAACTCATACCGAATTTCATCAAAATCGGTCCAGTAGTTTTTGCTGGGCGGTGGCGACATACGTACGTACGTACATACGTACGTACGTACGTACGTACATACTTCCGACATGTTTTTTTTATTTGCTTTTTAGACTCAGGGGGACTCAAAACGTCGAAAAAAAGTGAAATCTGAAAAAAATTTTTTTGCACGATCCTATAACTTTATCTATTATACTATACTACGTATATAGTACGATAAAGTAAAAACGGGTTTTAATTTTTTAGGGTGTTACCGGTGGAGCTATTTTTTTTTGGTTCGAATACTTTTTAATGTAGAACAGCATGGTATTTTTATTTTTGAAATATAGAAGGGGGCATTTTTCACTATCTTAACCGGCTAGACCCTAACCGGATTTTACAATGCTCTTTTTATTTATTCTCTATTAAATATTTCGTAGTCGAGGTTTATCAGTGATGTGTCAAAACTTTTCGTAAAATATAACAAAATTACAGAATAAATCTCAATATTGAATTAAGACATAGCCTATCAGAGAAATCTGCATTGTTGGCAAAGTGCCACCCCAGGCCAAACTCAATACTAATATCGGGCCAAATTTCCTAGAGCAATAAACAAAATCCCGAAGTCTTGTATTATCTCTGTTCAACGTGTTCCGTAATTTAAATAGAAAATGCAGCAATATAAAAGCTACAAATAATGCACTTATTTTTGAATTTAAAAGTTTGGAGCGGCAAATTTAATATTTTTGCCAATAATTTCATTTTCTCGCATATGCCGGTAATATTAAACTTGTTATGGCAAGAATTCCCAACGTTTAAATATAACGACGAACGTCATGTGTTGGCCATTAAAGATTATCGCTTGTTAGGGGGTTGGGGTGGTGGTGATGTAAAATTGTAAAAGCAGGTAAATTTTTCAAGAATATTACATTTACCTAAGATGCAAGATCGTACAAATCATCCCAACAAGTTGAATTTGTTTTCAAAAAACTAAGTTTATGGTTTGGAACATTATAAACGTCATATGTTTATTAATTTATATTTAAATAATTAGTTTATTTCAATTTCTTTAATTCCTTTATCGTCTCTTTCTTATTATTATTTTTTTCTTTAAAAAAGTTTGCGTTCTTTTTTGTAAGCTGAATATTCTGTCCTATTCTAAGACAATTAAATGTCTTCAATCACAGACATATTAAATTTCTATACTTCTGTGCTACACTTCATTTCAGTTACCGACTCCCCTTCCAATTCTGCCTAAAGATGGTGGGACAGTGTGTGTTTTTAGAATCTTATTTCTATTGGAGTTCGTGTTTCATTGTAAAATTAATTTTATATCAATAATCAATCTTAGGTTTTTTTGTAACTAAATTAGAAAATTTCTGTTTCCCCCTTCGGGAGGGACTTCATCATAATTCTTATTGTCGACGATGAACACCAGACTACCTGGGAATAAACAACTAACTTCAGCTGTCTTCAAGAACACAACGGCTACTCGAAAACATGGTCCACATCTAAGGCCTACGCACTTCGTCTGAAGTAAACAGCATTTAACTCCAACCTCCACAGAAGCAATCAATCCATCGATAACATATAAGTGTCAATACCTTTGTAAAGCTATAGGCAGGGTTTGCTTGCATGCATAAACATTACTTTACTTCGTTTTTATGATAAATAAATATGATAAGTGTGCTTTATTTGTCCCAATTTGAATTTGCATGATACATATCTTCGATTAAGACAAGACCAACTTACACCTGAGAGATTAAGCTAGGCGGAGCGGTAACCGTAGACTCCCATAATTAGTTGTAGGATTATTCTACAATAGCACCTCAACTATCTGAGGTAGTCCTGTGGTTACACATTGGCACCCAACGTGGACCCTATGGGTAACGACAACCGTAGGTTCCAATATTTAGTTGAAGTATTCTACAATAGTACCCCAACTATCTGTGGTAGATATCGTTACATTTTTCAAGAGAAAAACAGCTTTTTGGTATTGAGAAAAACTTATGTATTTTAATTTTGTGTTAAAAGTGCTTAGAAAATATTTTAGTGAGATTTATGTAAAAATTTGATGGATTTAAAAGCTATGGGCTACGCTACAAGTAACATAATAATATGAAATGACAATTGGATATGGTAATTGAGTCAATACTCGCAATCTATAGTTTGTATTTTTTATTAGTTGTTATGTAATCATGGGGCAACCGGTTTCGAGTCTTACAATATATGACTCATCATCAGGCCCAGTACAAAAAGTCTTCTCTATACAAACTACAAGCTAAAAAACACAAAACGAGAGACATGTACACATATATATAAAAC
Organism: Diabrotica virgifera virgifera; assembly: GCF_917563875.1. Lineage (NCBI taxonomy): Eukaryota > Metazoa > Arthropoda > Insecta > Coleoptera > Chrysomelidae > Diabrotica > Diabrotica virgifera. The sequence continues at coordinate 39,366,313 of NC_065444.1, read as the reverse complement.
ATGAAAAACAACTTTGTCTTGGTTTCAATCACATACAATAAAGCCAAGCAACTGTTTAGTATTGAACTCAACAGTCCATATCATGTAAAATGAGAATGCTCCCAATGATATAATGTCTCATTTTACATGATATGGACTGTTGAGTTCAATACTAAACAGTTGCTTGGCTTTATTGTATGTGATTGAAACCAAGACAAAGTTGTTTTTCATGTTTTATATATATGTGTACATGTCTCTCGTTTTGTGTTTTTTAGCTTGTAGTTTGTATAGAGAACACTTTTTGTACTGGGCCTGATGATGAGTCATATATTGTAAGACTCGAAACCGGTTGCCCCATGATTACATAACAACTAATAAAAAATACAAACTATAGATTGCGAGTATTGACTCAATTACCATATCCAATTGTATAATGGACTCGCATTGGCAACCCTTTCATAATATGAAATGAATTAAGTACAACATAATACTAGATAGTATAGTGCACAAAAGTTGCAAAGAGATCTCATGTGAATTATGCTACTGGTGGTAGCATAAATCAAAATTCAGTGTTATTACTTACGAAATATTTAAAAAGATTTGGCGGGAAACAGATATAAGTGCACTTGTATCTAAACAGTATAATAAGTGAAATAATGACACAGAATGTACAAAGTAAGTCACATTTTTACTTATATATTTTAATGTAACTGGTTGTTTTTAATTGGCTTTAAGAAAATCTTACAGCTGAAGTAACAAACTTTGCAGAATGTCTCTCGTTGCGTTTTTATAGTAATAGGAGCTACTATTTTTTGTGATATATTATTTTATCGGTCTTAAAGTTGATTGCTGTTTGATATAATATCATTGCATCTATGAATACTTGTAAGCAAGTATTTTGCTTACACATATGAATCTAAGCTTATTTTTAGCCGTATTACTATGTATAAGTTTATATATTTCTATTTATTTTTATAGTAAGATCACTATGATTCAGATCGTGGCAAGAATTTGTGCCACACAGCTTTGATGAGGATGGCACAACTTCAAATAATACTTATCACGTAACTGCCGAGATTTCGAACATTCATCCATTTCTAAAGGAAAAAGAAACCTAGAAAAAGATAGAAAAGCCCAAAACAATGGAAACAGTTGCAAGTAAAGTAAAACAGATAATACAGGGGTCTAGAGTATATACAACAAAAAGGGAGAGTTCGCGCACAAAGGCTAAGCAAGTGCGATCTTATCTTTATTCCCGTAGGCATAAATGCAATAAGTTTTTCGAAAATTAGAGAATCATTATTAATATGGTTATTAAACCTTGGTAATAGCATAATTGGAATCTTCACACTTTGCAGAAGAAGAACAAGATTTTAGGTCGCGGAGATCATGCACCGACTCTAGAGTTATAATTAAGGAGGTAAGTGCAAGAGAAATCATTAGAATACAACAAACCGTTTATTTATGTTTCACGGATTTTTAGAACATATTTGACAGGATCAAATTAAAGGACGTTATCCAGTTATTGTACGCATGAGAATTAACTCTAGAAACAATCAAAATAATCGAAAATATCTCCCAAAACAACACAATAAAACAAAAAGTAGAACAAGAAGTAACTGATCCAATTGAAGCAGGCAATGGGATAAGACAGGAGGACAGGGCAATAAAATAACATTGAATGGGACAAAGTTAGAAGTACAGATAAACGACAGAATAGAGAACATCAAGGACTGGGTAAGAAATGGAAGATTAGAATGGACTCAGGCGCGGATACAGGGGGATCAACGGGTCCATGGAACCCCTATAGTATTTAGTCTATAAGTATTTTTTTTATTATTATTTATTATTTTTTTATGTTAACTCTAAACTTTAAGCCATCAGTACAACACTAAATTACACGACAACCGCTTCCAAAGAATTGAAAGAATCCATAAAATCTAATAATAAAACAACCTTCTCTGAAAAATAATCTGCAGGCGCATTTGTTTGGGTACCGGTGGAACCGTAAACAACGGAAATATTTTTTTAATTCAAAGGATAACAAAAATGATATTTTAAAATGCAAATACATTACACTAGGTATAAACCGTATCTCATGAAAAGTCACGTTTCAAATTTGCGATACAATACACATATAAAAATTTGTATTTTACTAGATAATCCATGCGTACCTACCCATTGATGGTAGAAAGGTTAATCTTTATGGTAAAGAACGACCAGTGAGATTAACAGTCGTGAATTGTCGTATCAATCCTTTTGATACCGTAGGTATCTGGGATTATATAGTGTATTTTATCCTTAGAGTGAGTGTGGGTCGTATGGCTAAATCTGGAAAATATAATATTTGAGCAGTGTTACAGTTATATTAAAAAAAAAAGGGTACAAGTATTAGAAAGAGAAGTTAACGTCATCCTATTTGTGTAAAACCGGCTGGGATTTTTGGAGGTTATCAAATGTCACAGGTTATTAAAAATATAAATCATTGGCGTTGAGCATTAATTAGACAAAACCATTTATTCAAAAATTATATAAAGAATAATTTTAATGACTGTTATAAATAGAATTTAGTATTTGGTGATAGAACCGTCTGCTTCTATAACTTTATTTAGTCATACTTTGAATTATATTAGATATCATATTTGGATCAAGATCTTCCCAGCACTCTACGATTGTATCCCACAATTGATCTGAATTTTGTGGCATAAAATTTCTTTTATATTTATTTTTTTAACAATTATGCCCCAAATGTTTTTAATTGGATTTATATCTGGACTGTGCGCAGGCCATGGCAATACTTCCAGGTTTTGCGTTTGAAACCAATTCCTTACGGCATGGGCAGTGTGGACTGAACAATTATCTTGTTGATATATAAAAGTATTATTAGGATACAATTGCTCAATAGAAGGGAGCATTACGTGTTCCAAAACGTTAATGTAATTGTCGGCAGTAAATCTTCCCTCTAATCGCCAACAAACACCAGGTCCATGTATACTAATCCAACCCCATACATTTACAGAAAAACGTCCAGATTTATTATGAGAGTGAATATATCGTTCTTCAAACCTAGTATTGGCTGGACGATAAACACGGATTTGACCGTTATAGGTCGACTGAAAAGTCTTTTCATCAGTAAAAATGACGTTGTTCCAAAATTGTGGGTTGCGGTAAATATAGTTTAGTGCAAATATTACTCTTGCTTGCCGATGTTCAACAGTTACTAATGGTTTTTTAGCAGCTGGTCGGTTTTTTAATTCAGATTCATTGATCCTTCTGCTTACAGTAGGTTGGGCACCAGGAAATCCCGTATGAATCCTTGAATCCTTCGACGTCGCAAATGGATTATCTCTTAAGAATTGAACTAAAACAGCATCTTGTTGAGGACTGGATACTTTGGAACGCCCTGAACCAACTTTTCTTTTTAATGATTTTTGTTGGACCCATCGTTGCTTAATTCTGAAGATTGTTTTCAAATTTCTATTATAGAAATTTGCTAGCGCACGAATTGACCATCCTTCTTCCATTTTCGTAATTATTTGAGCCTTTTCAATCTCACTTAAATGACGAGGCATATTAATTTTTTATTGTACGTAACGTTAAACCTTCTATCAAATTAAACGTCTTTGACGTCTATGAGTTGCATTTTTGATCACTTATGACATTTGATAACCTCCAAAAATCCCAGCCGGTTGTACACAAATAGGATGACGTTAACTTCCCTTTCTAATACTTGTACCCTTTTTTTTTTGAATATAACTGTACCACAAGTCTTGGACAAAATTGTGGGAGTCTGCTACTATTTTTTCGGTAGAACCCGTCAAATTTCGGTAGATTTAATTTTTTGCTTCTTTTGCTATCACATTGCAAAAAATGATAGTTAAGGTACGAGTATTCAAAAATAAACTACATTCATCATCATATAATGATCAATAATCACCATTCGCCATAAAAATCATTCAAAGTTCAAAATCGGCATATGTACCTTAAAAAAATGTATTTTCTCGGCTTTCTAGGTATTATAGACCAATTTCTTCATTTTTTTAAATCCAAAGTAACTCGAGTAGAGCCGTCTAACTAACGCAAGACTAAATATCAAGGATGCTTTAGTTTTGTTATAAGGAATTAATTTATTTATAATAAAATAAAACTGCATATTTTTTCCTGTTGTAGACTTTTTAAAAAAACTTACCACTCGTGTACCTATTAACGTTCGAAATACAAATATTCTTATTTGAAAGCTGTATAATTGTTTAAACAAGTCAAAAATTTTTGTTATAATAAATAATAGTTATAAGTAGAGCTCGGGAAATATGCAAAATGCATATTAGGTGCATATTTACATATTTTGGATAAATTTTATAAGTGCATATGCATTTATTAAAATTGCATATTTTTAGACATTTTTGCATTTTTTTGCATAGATGCATTTTAAAGAGAAATCTCAGATCTAAACAATAAATATGAAAATTCTCGTGGATCCACTTTCTGGTAATATCCTTAATATCTGCCTTTTACAATTTATAAGGCAACGAATAAAGGAGACGAAGGGGCTCTACAATATGCAGTCACATTTTGTTAGTGAAAACATGTTATTGTTAAGTGATGCTGCACCATATGACCAAAGGTATTTAAAAATATTTTTTTTCAAATGTGTTACTTGTCTAGAGCACGCGTCTGCTACAAATAGAGTAGCAGGATACTACAAGCTGTAAGGATGGAATTTGCAATGGTCAATACACTTGTATCAAATATAAAAATATATTTTTAAAAGCCGTTCTGAGAGTATATATGTATAAAGTTCGTTTACCTATTGTGCCTTTACCACCTGAACCTGTGATAGCTAATGGTTAAATTCTGTAAATTTCATTACCGATCATTTTGAGGGAATTAGAGACGCCATTTGTAGTTTCGATGTAGACGTAACTCAGATGCTATGAAAAATGTTTGGATATTTAAAAAAACCGTTATTAAAAAGTAATTTGACACATATCCAAACCAATTTTGTAAATATTACTTAGCCAATTGCTAAATTAGAAAAGCGAAACATTTCTTTATACCAAAGTATTGAAATTATCAATTCATTAAATGAAATAATTAAACACCTTGGTGAAACCAACAAAGTGTATCAAAAATTCTACACCATGTTAAAAAAAATGAAGGATATCAAAAAATAATTTAAAAAAATATTATTAAGATGGGGAAATATGAATATAATTTCATTTTATAGGTAGAACCCTCAATTACACAATATTTTAAGTTTGCTTCTTTAATTTCATGTGAAGTAGAAAGAAGTTTTTCCGTGTATGCTTAAACAATTATTACAATCAGATATACCTACGGCTGTTTTTCTGTAGAAAATTTAGAAAAACTGTTAATAATGAATAGTTGTAATAATTGTAATAATAAATAATAAAGAATGATGATAAATATAAAGAATAAATGAATGTAGGTTATAGAAATTTCAATAAATATTTTTTATGACTTTAGCATAAAATAAACATTTTTTTATTTAACTTAAATGCCTCGAAAGTCCATTGGCATCAAATAAATAATTACATAAATACCTTCAAAACATAACCCCCTCTGTAGCTCAGTGGTATAGCGCCTAACCTTTGGATCGAAAGTTCCGAATGGTAGTGAGTTCGAAACCCCACCAGGGTCAGGAATTTTTTCATTTATTATAAATTAATAAATGAAAATAGTTTCCGTCCTTGTGGGATCGGTAATCACCGGAGGGACCGCAGACGTTCGGATACAATTAGCGTCTCTTTGCAAAGACAAAGACGTCGACTTTGCAAAGTAACAAGACACTTACTCAACACACACACTACACATTACACCTGAGTTAGTGATAAGTTATACAATTACGTGGCTAAAGGTTCTAGTTCTAAACCAAGGCCAGAATCAGAGAAAAAAAACCTTCAAAACAAGGATTACTGCGTTTTTTATTTATATGCATTAAATGCATAAAAGCATATTTAAGTGAATATTTCAACTGTTTTTTGTGCATATTTGCATGCATATTTTAGGGTTTTTTAAGTGCATATTTCCCGAGCTCTAGTTATAAGTTATTAACATTTTTAAATTACTGCAAAAATAAGGGTTTTTTGCAATTATCTCCAATTGTTTATGTATTTCAAATTAGAAACTATTAAGATCTATAATATTTATTTGAAACATTTTTCTGTAAAATCTACAAGGAATGTTTTATAGGCAAAAACATGATTTTTTACACTTTAAAAACGTTTAAAAACAAAACAATGTCGGATATTGAAGCAATTGAGAACGAGAAAAATTTTTAATGTTCTTTAGTTATGTCGATATACTGTAAGTTAAAAAGGTGCAAAACAAATTTCTCCTGTTTTAAGATATACAAATACTATTTTTAGTTTGGAATTATCTTCTATATTAAAATAAACCACAATCCTTTAGTATTCACTATTGCGATTCAGGTAGATACATTTTACTCCCAAAATCATAATCTAAAAGGACAAAGGACTGATCATAAAATTGATATCGGTAAATCCGTATCTGCTGGTTCGCACATTGTGTCACAAGCTAGTAAATGCCATTCAAGAATACTTGAAAATTGACTAAACTCTGTTGCCAAATCTACCTGCAAAAAAATTTTTCTAATAATTTTTATTTTTCGGTAGAAAAAACAATCGGCAGATTAATTTGAAAATTAAGAATTTTGATTTTTCGGTAGAAAAAAGGAGAATTAGGTAGATCGGTAGATTTGACAGGTATTCGGTAGATCTACCGAAAAATCGGTAGCTATGGCATCACTGTATTTGAGTTGAGGTAGGTCTGCCCCCCCCCCCTTTTTATGAATTTCTAGATCCGCGCCTGAATGGACTGATGATATAAGTCAAATAACAACAAATAAAATAGTAGAGACGGTGATAGACGATTTTCCAATAAGAAAATGATCAGTAGGAAGACCACGAAAATGATGGAATGACCACTTACTGGAGACATTGAAGAAGTGACAACCGAGTCATGTCTACACGAAACGAAGAAGAAAAAGCCTGTAAATTGTTCAAATGCCATAAATGGGTTTCTACTAAAAAATGCCCTAAAAAACTCTCATTTGGTGTCATTGATGCTTGTACTTGTTAAGTGTAAGTGTTAATTGGTGCTGTGTACTAATACAGTCAATGCTTGTATTGCTGTTGCCAAAGTAGTGAAAGAAAATCTACAACGAAAGAAATGAAGAATATTACACTGAAAAAAATATTGTACATAGTACCAATGAACGCCAATCATTGACTTATTTTTCATTAATTGAATGAAAATTTCGTTAATACTATAAACATGTAGTCATTAAGTAATGACCACATTCATTATTACAATGTAATTCTATTCATTAAAAAATAATGAATATAATCATTAATTAAATGAATCGTTTTACCTATCCAATGACTTTTTTCATAATATTAATAATTTGTTCATTGTATATATGAATCTATACATCAGGATTATGCGGTTAAATTAATGAATATAAAACGTTGCACTAATGTACAGTGTTCATTAAATTACGAACTCGTTTATTGAATCAATGTTTTCGTAACATTAAATCAATGTTTTCGACTTTGATTAATAACTCGGTACATTGTTTTGATGTAACGCAATCATTGTTTTAATGTAATATACCTGAATCAATGATCAATACATTGTAGCAATAATTTTGTACATAAACCGATACATTTATTAAAACTCTATAAGTGTTTTTATTGGTGTAAAAAAATCACGTGACAACAGTTGCAGCCTTCTAGCAGACAGTCACCCTGCAGCTGCAGACTCTGAAGAGCGGTGTTTGGCACTAGTGATTTGGTTGATTTTTCTAAGGTATGTATTTAAATAATATATTTTTAACTATTTATAAATTAGTTTATTTTAGTAATATTTTGTATTTTGACAACGGCACCCGATTTGGGCGTCGAAACGTTAATAAAATTATTTTTTTCATTTTAATTGTGGCTTATTTCCCATATAAATAATTAATCATAAATTATTTTGTTGGATTTCTATAAAAAAAGTTGTACTTCTATTTCCACTTTTGCAGATTGATATGGACTTCGGAGTGGCACTTGGAAATGGAAAAGGACTTGTTGATGGATGGGACATCAATTTCGAAAGAATTATCTTCTTTCTTCAGTGTGAAAGTCATATCAAGGATAAACCAAATAAATTTTTATTTGAAAAGATTACCCACCCATGAAGACATTAGGGAGTGTAAGTACCTATTTCATTATTCAATCCTACATATTATCTAGTATTAATTAATTTTTGTTCTCTGTAAATTTTTTGAAAAGCTATTTCGACAAATGAATCGTTATTTATGAAAGGCCTCTTGTCACAAAATGTAAAGTTTGGGAAACAAGAGAAAACTGATTAGTTTTGTAAAAAACAATTTTATACTTTTCTGATTTTTCGAAACATTTTAAGGACCTCAAAATAAATCATGTTAGTTACACTTTTTAAAATCAATACTGTATTTTTTTATTATTGAAAATAGCTGACAAAAGGCCTTTCATAAACAAAAGTGTTGTTTTACGGGGAAAGTTTTGATTGGTTATTGGTTTTGATTACACCGTGTTTATTTATAATTAATATTACTTTATTAAAACAGTTCTAAGACAATACAATTAGCTAAAATTAATTGCCATTTTATAAATTTTTGCTCATTTTGTGGTTGCAACTGTAGGCCATAGGGCAAGCTCATTGTAAAACCACTTGTGTTAGGGACGTACTGCAAAAGTTTCTTCAGGTCATTAATTTTTTCTTGATGAATTGGTACCTTTGATTCATGAGTTTTCCTTGCTAATGAGGAAGGGAAAGATGGCTCAGCAATAGACAGTGGATTAGATAATAATTTGAAGGTTTTGCTAAGAAATCCACCTATAAAATCAGGTACAACAACCACTCCTTTTTTAAATCTTTCGCAAGTAAATTCATGGTAGGAAGAAATAGTAAACATTTACTTTTCTTGTTTTTCTCAATTTTACTTTCTTCTGAACAGTATGTTGGCAACAGTGCTTTTATTTATGAAAAGCCCCTTGTCATCGACATGAGGCTTTTCATAAGCAAACGATGTGCGGACATAAATATGGGTTATTATTTTCTAAGTTAAACTAAAATTTGAAAAAAAGTACATGAGGCCTTTCATAAATAAGCGATTCAAATAGGTAAAAGAAAATAGGAACCATTTGAAAATATTTCTAAATGGTATAATCTTATAAAAGATTAGTAAATTAAATCTTTAAGTGATTAAACCGTAAATAATTGAAAAATATTATTAACTCTTGCAGTCGGTAGGATCTACCAAAGTAAAAATAAACATCTCAATATCTAGCAATTTTTTCACGATAAATTAAAATATTTCTATAAAAAAAGTGATACCCAATAATACATCTATGTTCACTATTTAGATTTATTTTTTTATCATATTTATTAATATAAATTGTAGATGGCTAACATGCAGTTCTTCTTTGGGTTCTACATCGATATTTTGTACGAACTAATAAAATGGTTAAAAGAAAATCTTAATAGACAACCAAATATATAATAATATACCATCAGAGATTTGCAGTAATCATTCTTCATCGGGAAGACCCAGCAAGAAGTCGAAGATCATAATATGATTAGATTTAATCTAATATTATTAGATTTTTGAAATTTTGAAATCAAAGAAAAATGCCATTCAACCATTTGTTTTTTGTATGGGTGGTGATATAATTAATTCCAGAGAGATTTGTATTGATTTTCGCGATATCAGGTATACATTTTTTATAATATAAATATATATTATTTTTATATATTTTATAAGAAGAATTAATTTCTGTTATATTTAGTTATTCAATTTTTTCCAATTTACTTTGTAAAAAGTTGTTTGTATTAATTAAAAATATAAGTTTTTTCTTTAAACTTATAGATAATTAATGTTAGTTTGAGAATCGGCAAAAAATCTTTGCTTCAACCTATATTTTTATTATTTATGTAAATATTAAGTCGTCATTTTGTTTACTTATTACCTATTTGTAAGTTATTTACAAATATACATGAAGATGACATTTACTGAACCAAAAAAGTACGTAAATATAATGAAAAAAACGTTGATTTAAACACGGAGAGCATTAATTTTCGTTTAAAGATCAGTATCACTGATCCAATGTAAGTGTACATTAACTAATGCTCAAAAACATTAACTTCTATGAATTAGTACGTTCATTCAATGTACTTTCTAGTGAAGAATTAATGTACCGATCCATTGATTCAATGTACCGATGCATTGAATGTACCGGTTCATTGATTCAATGTACCGATAAATTGATTCTTAATTAGAAAGTACATTGAATGAACGTACTAATTCATGAAAATTAATGTTTTTGAGCATTAGTTAATGTATCTGCTTACATTGGACCAATGATACTAATCTTTGGACGAAAATTAATGCCCACCGTTTTTGAATCAACATTTTTTTCATTATATTTACGTACTTTTTTGGTTCAGTGTAGAGCATCAACCCTGTAGTCCCGATTTATCTCCTTGCGATTTTCTCATATTTGAACCACTGAAAAAGACATTAAAATAGTAATTTCCAGTCAGAGGAAGAAGTACAAAGCGTACAAGAATTGAATTCTTCGAGCAACAGCCACAAGAATTATTTAAGCAGGGTGAGCTGGTGAACCAATAGGATATGTTCCTTAATTTTAGTGGTCATTATTTATATAAATATTTTCCAACAATGGGACTAACGATGGGTTTCGATTGAATAAGCCTCGTAATTTGATATAAAATGTTTTTATGCACGACCAGGCGGTAAAGTCCATATTATTGTAATAAACGAGCGTTCGGGTATTTATATACGACTTTATTATTTATTTATACAAGTTTACTTTACAAACTTTAGCTTAAGACTAAATTTTATTTTACAAATATGCCCGTATTTATACCCAGTTGTTATTCTGGAACAATCGACGCCCATCTCTAGCTATCAGCGTGTTCCGCCTACGGGTCGTACGTTCGAGAAGTTCCTCCTCCTTTCCGCCGAGGCCTAGATCATTCGATGACGTCATTCTCGAGGTGTTTACTGTTATACGGCGGTCGGCCAAGATTTCTCTTTTGTTACACTGCTCCCCTCTTAAGATCTGAGCGTCCCGATCAGCAACTCTAGATGAAGGCCCAGGATGGCGGAATCTACACGACTCTCCAGCTCTGCATACACCCTTCAAGAAGAAATAGCAGTCTACTGTCTTTGAAGGGTATGACATCTTCGGGTTCATGCAACACACAGTAATTCGTACGCCAGTTTCTCTGAAGATCACTTCAAGCATGCTTCTCACAATCTTCCAATCCAGATTTTCTACTGCATGGCCTATTTTTGGTATAGCCAAATCTTTGATGTCATAATTACACACGATTTTCTTCAAATTAGTTAGAGCACGCCATATGTTCTCGTAGCTTGGCGTGTCCGTATAAGACTTCCTGGTCACTATATACAGCAATGATCGAGGACCATCTTCCAATCGCAATACTCTTCCAATTTTAGGTTGTTGATTCCTTAACTCGTCCAGGCGGCCGAACTTTCTATTGAATACGGACGAGATTCCTTTAGTCATCTCGAGGTCTTGGGCAACACAGTGGGCTAGAGAGACGTTTTCTGGAACACCAAACAGATCTTGCTGAACTTCTGTGGTCACGCCGAATCTAGCACTCTTTCTTTCTGCGTAATTTGACATAAATTCCTTAAAACTTGGCTGTGGTGCATCTTTCATCTCCTATTGGAGGACTCGGGCTTCCTCTGCTTCATTTGAGCCAGCATATGGTGCAAGATGATTTATGTGAATAACTTTTGGTTTACCGTTTGGTAACTTCTTAATTCTGTATATTACGTCATTTATTTTCTTCTTAACTTCATACGGACCTTCCCATTGTCTTTGCAGTTTAGGACACAGGCCTCGACGACGTTGTGGATTATAAAGCCAGACAAGATCACCTACTTCGAAGCTTTCATTCTTGCAGCGAGAATCATATTGATCTTTCATTCTATCACTGGCTATCTGGATGTGTTGTCGGGCAAGTTCATGAATGTTGTTCATTCGTAACTTCAGGCGGTCTACGTATTCTTCGCCTGCAACATATTCCTCGGAAGGTCTGCAGCCAAACTCTAGGTCGCAGGGCAAACAAACTTCACGACCCAACATCAGGCAGGTTGGTGTTTGACCTGTAGTTTCATTCACGGCCGAGCGGTAGGCCATCAGGAATAAATGAATGTGTTGGTCCCAATCTCGCTGATGTTCAGATACAACTTTGGACAAGTGTTTACCCATCGTTCGGTTCATCCTCTCGACCATTCCATCTGATTGAGGATGCAGGGGTGTTGTTCTGGTCTTATTGGCACCAATCAATTTACAAACGTTTTGGAAAAGTGCTGACTCAAAGTTTCGCCCTTGGTCGGAGTGGATCTCCAAGGGAACACCAAATCGGCTGAAGAATTCTTTAACAAGTACCTCTGCAACGGTAGCAGCTTCTTGATTCGGTAATGCATAGGCCTCGGTCCATTTCGTAAAATAGTCCATGGCTACCAGAATGTATTTATTTCCAGCGTCGGTTTCTGGAAATGGACCTGGTGTGTCGATTGCTACTCTTTCCATAGGACTTCCAACATTGTACTGTCTCATGGGTGCTCTCTTTTTACCAACTGGACCATTACCGGATGCACACAGTTCACATTTCCGGCACCATCTTCTTACATCATCTTTACAGTTCACCCAATAGAACCGTTCTCGAACCTTTTGCAGAGCCTTCGTAATACCAAAGTGTCCACCTGATGTACCGTCATGCAACTGACGCAATACTTCTGACACTTTACTTTTAGGTACAATCAACTGCAGCTTAGATTCTGTACCATCATCGTTCTCAAAGGTTCTGTACAGAAGATCATCTTTTAGTACCAGGCAATTCCATTGGCTCCAGTAGGCCTTGACTTCTGGACTACATGCACTAATGTTCTGCCAACTAGGTCTCTCACCTTGCTGCATCCAATCCAATACTCTTTTTATACATGGATCATCTTCTTGGGCGTGTTGTAGCTGTTGGGGCTGCCATTGTTCATTAACTACGGTAGTTCGTCTCACAGGGCAACGCTGTTCCTCTACTTTAAGCCGGTGATTACAACTTTCACCGCATGGCCGTATCGAGGAAGCATCTGTATTTGAACGAACTCTTCCAGCCCTCTTCACGCGTCTCTTCGGCATCGTGTCACGAATCACCCTCCGTACCATTTCCACCAAACGTTCATCTTTTCTCTTATCGCCTTTTTCCACGGCTATTACTCGATTGTTTCGTGAAGCTTGGCTAGCTGCTTCGTGTTCCAAGGCAATAGCAAGTGCTTCATCTAAAACTTTCGGTCTTGCTAGTCGTAAAGCTTTCTGTAGTTCACTATCTTTCATCCCACTGACGAAGGTATCTACTGCAATTTCTTCTAAAACGCTGTCTGGCACCTCTGGATAAGCCAACCGCACCACACGAGCCACATCTGCTTCAAATTCTTGCAGATTCTCACTTGCTCGTTGACTTCTACTTCGCAGTTGTGCTTTGTATACTTGTTGTAAATGGGCATCTCCATAGCGTTTTTCTAGACGAGTGAACAAGGTCTGGTAACAATTTTCTTGACCCTTAGGAATTGATCCTAATATATCTGCAGCATCACCTCGCAAAGCAGCAGTCAAGGAAACAGCCTTTTCCTGTTCGGTCCAATGATTGGCGGTCGCAATAGCTTCGAATTGTCTAAGGCATATGGACCAAGAGGACTTTCCATCAAATGGTGGTAATTTGAATCTCATATTATGCGACATTTCGTCTCTCGGTAGTTCATCTTTCACTACAGGATCTAAAGCTACTGCAGTAACTGACGGTTGCACTTTTGTATCGGTTATCATGCTTTCTAATTCTTTGATCTTCTCTTCTACGGTCAAAACTACTGCATTAACTGAAGGTAGAACTTTCGTATTGGTTACCATAGTCTCTAGTTTTTTGATCTTCTCTTCTAACGTTTCTTTATTGTCGTCTACACTTTTCTGTATCTTATCGAATGTTCTAGAAACTTCTTCAAATTTCTCATTGTTTTGTTTACAAACTTCTTCAAGTTTTTCGTTGTTTTGTCTACAGACCTCTTTAAAAGTTTCATCAATCTTTTGAGAAGTCTCGTCGAATCTTTTAGCAACGTTTTCGAATTTCTCGTCGCTTTTTCTAGAAGTTTCATCGATCGTTTCAGAAACAGTTTTTAATTTCGATAAGATTGCTTGTTCTGCTGACTGGAAGTGGAACGTCTTTGGGTCTTCTCCGTTCTTCGTGAGGACATCCTCGAGTCGTGCTTGTAGGACTATCTTGAGCCCACTGCTGTCCAGATCCCGTTCCTCTAGCTGTTCACGGAGCTTTTTTACTGTAAGTTCTTGTAACAACATATTTGGTCGGCACACACGTACTTTCCAAAATGTCTTTTAACAGTCTTTCCGAATACCGAACAATCAACGCACTTTAACTATTCCCGACGAATAAAGTCCAAAAGTCTTTTAAAGTCTTTCCGAATATCGAACAATTAACGCACTCCGGTTATTCCCGACGAATAAAGTTCAAAAGTCTTTTAAAGTCTCTCTGTAATTCACTTATTTATATTGCACTAAGTTTACCGAACACCGACACCAACTGTAATAAACGAGCGTTCGGGTATTTATATACGACTTTATTATTTATTTATACAAGTTCACTTTACAAACTTTAGCTTAAGACTAAACTTTATTTTACAAATATGCCCGTATTTATACCCAGTTGTTATTCTGGAACAATCGACGCCCATCTCTAGCTATCAGCGTGTTCCGCCTACGGGTCGTACGTTCGAGAAGTTCCTCCTCCTTTTCGCCGAGGCCTAGATCATTCGATGACGTCATTCTCGAGGTGTTTACTGTTATACGGCGGTCGGCCAAGATTTCTCTTTTGTTACATTATGTATATATTTGCCGGGAGTAAAGTGCCACTTTAACGCCCGTGGGCTTCTTTATTGCCAGCCGGACGGTAATGTAAGATGGCGGGTGTGGTTAGTGAAACACAAAGTTTTTATGTATTGTATTTTATTTTAATAAAGGAATTATAACTTTAGCAATCAAACATATGTTTCCTACATCTATAATTTTATATTTATAACACAATTTGGACAATTATTTATAGAAATGTTGGGATTTGCTACTTCGCCCTGTTGTAAGTTCCTATGAATTTCCAATAACTCCGTATGATTTGTGGAAGATGCATGCCCAAAAGAATCACCATATAAATTTGGACTGCAATCTGAGCAACTTGTAGATTGCATATCAGCATTGACAATTTTTTATATATTAATATTAATTATATTATATGTAGTTTTAATAAATTGAGCTATAAAATTCATGCAACTTTTGAAACGGTATTTATAATAAATTGCTCGTAAAAGGTGGAAAGACAAAAAGCATTAAAAAATAATCACTAAGACGATCATGCAAGGAATTTTGTACCTTTATTAATAAATGATCATTAAAACAGTCGTGCATAAAAATTTGTATGTATTTCGGGCGTAAACAGCGTTTATGGACCTTAAGTGTTAATAACCCTCGCCTATCGGCTCGGGCTCTTACTTACACGTCGCGGTCCATAAACGCCTGTTTTACGCCCTTGTACGCCAGTCAATGCGAGCCAGATTAGGATATTACCTCCGAATTCTATCCTACTGCATGGATTTTAATAAAATTTTGGGCCTAGCCTCTACTTATCTCCTAATTCAAAGTCTACCTTATACCGATCTGTCCTTTTATCTTCGTGGTGGGTCCCACCCCTTGTGGAAAACTTTTTGGTTAAAATTACCACGGAATTCGCTAGATAACCTAATTCTAAGCAAAAACTGTTATATAATTTTTGTTTTGAAAACTCAATACTTTTTGAGTTATTCGTGGTTGAAAATTGGCCATATTCATTGAAACATAATAACTTTTCGAACGGTTCATTTCATCAAACATTTTTGTAGGTTATACAAAAACAAAGAGACACTTGCCTTCATAAATCTTTTAGTTATAACACAAAAAGAGATATTGTAGGTGAAAATAGTTTGTTTTTTGGTACATTCTCAAAATGGTGTATTCAACTTAAAATAAAAGAGAAACGGTCGATTTTAGGTGTACAATAGTACTATACCTTTTGTAGTGCTTGAGAATACCTTTAAAATGCTGCAAAAAAGCGAAATATGCTGCAAACAAAATTTATAACTAATGTATTTTAAGAAAAAATTAAAAGTAATTTTAACCCCCATCCACCAAAATGTAAATGCATCGTTTTTCTTCTACAATAACTTTTATTATAGTGTTATTTCTATGTTTAAAAAGGTGGACGGGTTTAAAATGAATGGTTTTTGAAAAAAAAAAATCAAATTATAGAGCGCATTTTTAAATTTCCTTAAAAAGCTTCCTTTTTCTCCGTGTAACTTGAAAATGAGAAAAGATACAGTAATGAAAAATAAAAATGAAATTTTTATCTTAAAAAACCCTATATTCTTGCGTGGTATCTTTTTTTCGTATTCTTTATCATTTTCGAGTTACATGGAGAAAAAGGAAGATTTTTAAGAAAATTTAAAAATGCGGTCTATAATTTGATTTTTTTTTCAAAAACCATTCATTTTAAACCCGTCCACCTTTTTACCACGTTTTTATTTTTTCAAAAACCAGTCCAACTTTTTGAACATAGAAATAACGATATAATAAAAAGTATTGTAGAAGGATAACGATGTATTTAAATTCTGATGGATAAGGGGTTAAATATACTTCTCATTTCTTCTTAAAATACATTAATCATCAACTTTTTTGCAGAATATCTCGCTTAGTTGGAATGTAATCGACATTTAGTACTGCTCATTTTAAAGACCTTTTCAAGCACTACAAAAGTTATTAGTATCATTATACACCTAAAATTGACCGTTTTTTCGTTGGACCAGTCCAACTTTTTGAACATAGAAATAACGATATAATAAAAAGTATTGTAGAAGAAAAACGATGTATTTAAATTCTGATGGATAAGGGGTTAAATATACTTCTCATTTCTTCTTAAAATACATTAATCATCAACCTTTTTTTGCACAATATCTCGCTTAGTTGGAATGCAATCGACATTTAGTATTGCTCATTTTAAAGGCCTTTTCAAGCACTAAAGAAGTTATTAGTATCATTATACACCTAAAATTGACCGTTGTTCTGTTATTTCAAGTTGAATTTACCGATTTGAGCATGCAGCGAAAAAACAAACTTTTCTTACCACCATATCACTCTTTGTATTTTAACTAGAAAATTTATGAAGGAAGAATCTTTGTTTTTTTTTATAACTTACAGAAATATTTTATATAGATTTTTTGTTAGATGCATAGTTTCTAAGGTATTCGCAAAAATCCGTCCGAAAAGGTGTCATTTTTCAATGAAAATGGCCAATTTTCAACCACAAATAACTCAAAATTATTGGGTTTTCAAAAAACAATTATAGAACAGTTTTTGCTTAAAATTAGGTTATCTAGCCTCTTCCGTGGCTATTTTAACCAAAACATTTTTCACCCTCGAAAAGGGGTGGGAACCACCCTAAGATAAAAGCGCACATCGGCATAGGGTAGACTTTGTTTCTTGAGCTATTCCCTACTTACTGTGAAAATATCAAGTAAATCAATGTAGTAAGATGGAATTCGGAGCCAAATACCCTCATTGACTGACCTATTGATACATAAATAACTATTATGTCTATATAGTTTATTCGGAAAAATATCAGAAAAACGTTTCTATAAATCGAATTTTTTAAACTACTGTTTGAGCAAACAAACGCATATACAGAACAACAACTATTCTAATTGAAACATTGAAAATAGCTTTCAAATAAGCCGAAACAATAACGAAAACCTTTTGAATTATAAAAATGTTTGCTGGTCTATTCTCTATGTCGACCGCTACACTAAAGACACAACATACTAGTGCAACAAAGTACGTAAACAGATTAAGAGCAGGGGCTTTTTTATTGAAATTCTATTACACGTTTCAAGCGAACAGAAAACTGCACTTTAGTCTGTTTTTCATTTTTAAACTTCAATATATTGATGCTTCCAAAGTTATAGATAGTGGGTCATAAATCTGAAAAGGACTAGGATTAGCATAAATTTAAAGCGGTTTTTAAATTTTGGTATACCTACTAGTGTGGTTTTTGACACGTGAATAAGATTTACAATAGGAAGGGCGTATATCTAAAAAGTAAACCTGCATACAATGGATTTCAGTATACAAAAACATTTGCACCAGTTTGTTTAAAATACAAGGTGATCTTTTTTAGATCTTTTTAGTTTTTTTTTTAAGTTTTGGGTACTTTAATATAGAAAAAGATTGTTTGTATATATACAGGGTAGTTCATCTTATTCGCCCCGGTGTCTGTACGGAAAACCACTTGATATTTTAAAAAAATTTCTGCACATAAATATACAGGGCCAATAATAATACAATCTAAAAATAATGCGAATTATACAGGGTGCTCCAAAAAAGATTGGTATATCAAAGTTTTACTTTTTCTTATGGAATGCCCTATATCTGTTGACATTATTGAATTGACCTTAAAAAATAAGCTATACTTTCATAAGGGTTCCCTATACTTAAATACAGGGTGTTTTGATTTATTTCGATTTTTATAAAAATGTAAGGTTTTAGAAAAAATAAATATCTACGAATCTAAGAATTAGTAACAAATTCTTCCTTGGATCTTAATAACAAACTATTTAGCATACTTAAACAGATGATTATTGCAACAAAGTTTCTTACAGGGTGGTCAAAATATGAGATTGTGCTATTAACAAATTCAAGCTGTAATAACTTACTTATTTTAAATATAACACCCTGTATCTTACTAGTCTATCGCGTAGAAAGTTTAATTAGCTTTCAATTCTTATTAGAGTTTCCTATACCTATCTCCCTTCATTTTTTAAATATTTAAATATTTCCTAATTTGTAAGCTTTAAAAATTAGAATTAAGTACCCATGTCGTGGTTATGTACCTACAACACATCACCAACACCGGCAATATACTTGGATAAGATACTGTCATTAACAAAATTTTCATTTGTTATCATGTAATCACACAGAGTGTTGTATTATTTTAGTTGATTTTGGCCTATATGTGACATTGAATAATGTTTATATTAAACTGCATACCCTATATTAGGTGCCGTATTCTGGAAGATATTTAAATTATATTTCATTCCGTATAAGTATTTCCATATCTTAACCCAACGGTTATTAAGTAAATTTAATAACACCACTTTTTGTTTGAATTTTTGAATCGCATGCAATGGCCACTTTGACGAAAACGAGCCTATT
The DNA here is from genome assembly GCF_917563875.1 of Diabrotica virgifera virgifera. Taxonomy (NCBI): domain Eukaryota; kingdom Metazoa; phylum Arthropoda; class Insecta; order Coleoptera; family Chrysomelidae; genus Diabrotica; species Diabrotica virgifera. Next base: position 39,346,916 of record NC_065444.1, on the reverse strand, counting down.
GTACAAAAATATGTAAAAATGGGTATTTACAGAATAACATGGGAATTTATATTTACAGAAAAACATGTGCATTGAGAATGTTTACATGGAATTGAAGAGATTTTAAATATCTTCCATTATAAAGAATAGAATATCTAGTATGTCATTTAAAATAAGAACACTCTGTGTGATTAAGTGATAAAAATGTGAATTTTATTAATGAAAGTATCTTGACTAAGATATTTAAGTATATTGCCGGTGTTGGTGATGTGTTGTACATAACCACGCCATAGGTACTTAATTCTAATTTTTAAAGCTTACAAATTAAGAAACCTTTACATATTTAAAAAATGAAGGGATATAAGTACAGGAAACCCTAACAATAATTGAAAGCTAATTAAATTTTCTACGCGATAGACTAGTAAGATACAGGGTGTTCCATTTAAAATAAGTAAGTTATTACAGCTTGACTTTGTTAATAGAACAATATAATATTTTGACCACCCTGTAAAAAGATTGGTATAGGAAAACCTAACACAAATTGAAAGCTAAGTTAATTTTCTACGCGATATACTAGTAAGATACAGGGTGTTCCATTTAAAATAAGTAAGTTATTACAGCTTGAATTTGTTAATAGAATAATCTCATATTTTGACCACCCTGTAAGAAACTTTGTTGCAATAAGCATCTGTTTAAGTATGCTAAATAGTCTATAATTAAGATCCAAGAAAGAATTTGTTACTGATTCTTAGATTCGTAGATATTTATTTTTTTCTAAAACCTTACATTTTTTTAAAAATCGAAATAAATCAAAACACTCTGTATTTACGCACAGTATATAGAGGTTCCACAGGAAAACCACTCCTCTGTCGGCGCTTTGATCTCAAAAAGTAATACCGGCAGTACGCAATTGGTAGTTCACCAGTGGTGGATGCGGGTTTTCCCTGTTAAAATCCGTACGTTTCTATGCGAATAGCAATGCGAGAGTGGGGCAAAAGCGACTAAGAACATTGCGCGGTCGCCATGCGCGACTACATATTTTACTTCCAATTTTTCGGAGAGTGGTTCTACTGTCCCTCTTTATACTGTGATTTAGGTATAGGGAACCCTTATGAAAGTATAGCTTATTTTTTAAGGTCAATTTAATAATGTCATCAGATATAGGGCATTCCATAAGAAAAAATATAATTTTGATATACCACTCTCTTTTTAAGCACCCTGTATAATTTACATTATTTTTAGATTGTAGTATTAATGGCCCTGTATATTTCTGTGAAGAAAATTTTTTTAAAATATCAAGTGGTTTTCCGTACAGACACCGAGGCAAATAAGATGAGCCACCCAATGGCTATTGTTACCTTTGGTAACACATGTCTTCGTTCAATCCTCTTTCTCTAATTTCCCGATGAATTCCCTCTATCCAGCTTTTCTTAGGTCTTCCTCTTTTCCGCCGTCCTTTTGGTGCCCATCGTAGTACTTGTTTGGGTAATCTGTCGTCTCCCATACGTTGTACGTGGCCAAACCATCTCAGTTGCTTTGTTTTTATATCGTCAATTATTATAGTATGCTTTTCATCCATTATTTCTAATATTCTTATACATATTTCTGATTTTATCTATTATTGATATACCAGCAGCTCTTCTCCAGAAGTCCATTTCAGTTGTTCTGAGCATATTTTCGTATTTTCCTTTAAGTGGCAAATCTTTGCTGCTGTACGTTATAATGCTTTTAACAATGCTGTTATAGATGTTATGTTTATTTTCTTTGGAGACCCTTTGGTCCCATAGGATTGTGTTCAATAATGCGATAGCTTTCCTTCCTTGCGTGTAAGTTTCTTGGATATTCTTGTCCAATGTTCCATCTTGTGTAATTTTAAGCCCTAAATATTTATATTCCTGACAGTTATTAATAGTTTTTTCATTTTCCAACGCTAGATTCTGCTGTATACCTCCAACGCACATATATTCCGTTTTCTTTTAACTGTTTACCCGGGGCAATAACTCTTAGCGGTAACTACCAAAGAAATCTGAACTACTGACACAGTTATTCGCTATGAAAATTATACAAAATACTAAAATATAATTTCAGCTTTCAACTTACTGAGTCTGAATTAATCATAGTTTGTCCTTTAAACAATTCTGTTGATTTATTGCTAAAATGTATTCTACAAATTGATGACTCAAATATCCTTATTCGGAAATTGTACTACTTCACCAGTATCAAATTTTTTTGCGGAATTTCCAAAAACATTGATTATTTTATTAAGCAAAAAAAGGTGGTAGAGTATGTAAGTTTTTTTTATTTGCAACAATATTTTTACAATTTTGTAGTCCTATTCTGCTACAATTTTACTAATTATGTCTCCAATTTTGGTTAGTTTGAGGTTGATTGAGCATATAAATAACATAATATAGTGTAAAAACAAGTGGACCTAAACGGTTCCTTGCTGTATGATATAATTAATTATTTCAAGACAACGTTTGATGGCACCAATTTATATAAATTATTTTCTGTCAGTTAAACAAGAATAAAAAACCGCTAAACGCCGTAAAAATGAGTGACTCATATAATATTCCAGCTACAAATGATCTGATATGAAAATTACGTGCCGCGAAAATGTATTTTCATTTTGATACAAAACAAAATTCTAGTTTTTTTTAAAAGATTTTTCCATAATATTTGCTAAATTTGAAGTAAACGCGCCACAAAAAAGTAACTTTGATACAGTTTGAATTTTGAAACACTTTCGTGGCGCGTTTACTTCAAATTTAGCAAATATTATGGAAAAATATTTTAAAATAAAACTAGAATTTTGTTTTACATCAAAATGAAAATACATTTTCGCGCCACGTAATTTTCATATCAGATTTTTTGTAGCTGGAGTATTATATGCGCCACTCATTTTTACGGCGTTTAGCGGTTTTTTATTCTTGTATCAGGAGTTTTTCAAGTTATTTACAAATTAAATGTATGAAGTTGAATGCAATTTTTCTCCATTATACGTTAAGCTTTATAAATGGTCGCATTATGTCCCAAATGATCTAGTGTCCATCGAATGTACACTAGATTTTTTTCTAGTCGAAATAGATTGAATAAAAATATTGGAATGGCCGGTAAATGAACTCGGATTGCCCGTTGTAGATCAAATTTAGCGTCGTAACCACTACAACTACATAAACCATTTCGGGAATAATCGTTAATTGGATTATACTTTTGTAGCGTAATAACTTCCAAACGCCTTAACCGATTTTGATCACTGAACATGAGTTTGAAACGTATTGACAAGTAGTATCTGATGCATCTAAGGTCAGGTATGAAGCCTAAAGCTATTACAGGAATTATTGAGCTTGAAAACCATTTTTCCCCATAGGAAATAGATTTGATTATATTTTTGAAGCCTATAACTTAAAAATTCGAATTTTCCCGGATATGAGGTAAACACCGTTAGATTCGCCTAGAGTCCTTCTACAAACGCTTAGTTATTGACGCAATTCGTAGGTTTGAAATTAGTAGATTTTTGAAAATTTGAGTAATTTTCGAAAAACCAAAATTTTCAAAGTTTAGTTTTTCAATTTTTCGGCTATACTGAGCCGTGTGTATGTCTGAGCTTGATCGCTTAGGCACCAATTGAAAGCTTAACTTAACCCTATTGATTTGGTGTATTTTCGATTTTCCTATCTCTCCTTGAACGTAAGATATATACGTCCAAAAGATTGCCATTTTGTATCTCCTTAGCCCTATAGCTGGCTTACGGGTAGTCAGAAGTCAAAAATTACACCGGTTCTGAATCAGCCCTCACACCCTCTTGAAGCACAAAAAAAAAGAATTCAGATCGGTGTAACTTTTCCACATACATACATACACATATTATATGTACAATACAAATTTAATACACATATTATATGTACAAACATTTTCCCCTTTTTAAATAAAAATTGAGTCCTACTTCTGAGCTCGGTAACTTATGAACGGTATAACCGATGTTCAAAATTAAACATGCGTTGGAAAGGTAATGATCTGTGCTATCAGAGACCGCAAAGGTCGGACTTAAGTTTTTGAAATTTTTGGGAGTTTTGGGGACGAGAACGAAAAACAGACCCTAAATGGAAAGGGCCGTAAAATCCACACCCTTGTACCAAAATGGAGTAGTAGCATATGGATGGTCTTTTCCTAAACTTTAAGATGGAATTTGGCTTAATTTTCAATTCAGTCAGGTTTAGAAAATCGAAAATTTCGTGTATATATAGTGTCGCATGTAGGGGTATTGTGCGCCACTGGCGAGAACTGTCGTTCTCTGATAATAACTTTTTAGTAATTTAAAAATACTTCTCAATCTTTTTCAGCACAATCTCGTGAAATATCATGTCAAACGCAAAATAGAAATAGGTTATTTTAAAATATCGACGTACACAGTATAAATACAAGCAATACAGATAATGTTCGTCATTAGCCACACACACTAATTTTTTGATTACGTTTTCGAAGAATTTCATTAACTTCTTGCAACCCCTTTTGTTCGTACACACTTCCACGTGTGCCATTAAAAATGACCTTTCCCTCAAAGAGAAAAACAAATTTGAGCCTTCTCTAATATATATCCATTCCTACGGAGGAATGCGCACCGGAATAGCTTATCCAGTTTTCCCGAAGGGTGGAATTCAACAGGAACATTTTTTAAGTTGAATTTGGTTATTTGTTTTGGGTGTAAATACTCGAAAAGGGAATACGAAATTAGTATACATGTAGGATATGCCCTACGTATGCAAAGAAAGTTATGTAAATTATATATAATATACACTAACCGGCAAAATTAGTCCCCCTCCTTAGCAGAAATTAATCGCCGCCATCAATTTGCAGAAATTATCAATCTGGGACACTTTATGAAAGTTACTGTAAAAGCCACCTTTGAGGAAAACCAAACAGTAAAATTTTTGAAAAAAAAGTCGCTTATTAAGGGATGCTTAGCAAAAATTCATTGTTTTAAAATGTTCCAAGAACTGTCAAACGTAATTTTGAAAATATTAGTCTAATAAAAAACCTAAGGGTATTAATAATAGCTGCTGCGGCCTCTTGCCTCTTGCCCTTAGGACATCTAGGAGCAGATTCAGTAATCCATTCATGATATCCTGGATATCAGATTGGGGGATATTGTGCCACTCCACTACCGCAGCCGTCATGGGCTCTCCAAGGGATGTAGTGGGTTAAATATGGTACAGGATACTATCATAGGATTTCGGGAGACAGGTATCCCTGTCTGGCTCAAGCTCCCACAACACCGTAGAGTCTGACTTGGTTTTGCGCGAGAATATTATAACTGGACTGGCGAAATGGAAGAACTTTCAACTTTTCTACAGGCGTCAAAATGAGAAGTTTGCTCCATGCATTTTAACCGAAAAGTGCTTCACCGAGGAGGGTCAATAATGATTTGGTGAGGTATTTCTTAAGAAGCTTGTGCGCATCTTATTTTGCTGGATAGAGCCAGTATAAAAGCAGTGCTTAAAGATACGTGGAAGAAGTTCTCCAAGACCACGTCACACCTTTCGCGCCGTTTAATGGTGAAAACTTTAGATTAATCCATGACAAAGGCGTGGCCATATCGCAAGGTTCAACTGTGAGTACCTTAATGAGGTCGGGATTTAAAGTTTTATCAAGGCCGGTTCGCAGTCCCGACCTTGGCCTAATTGAACACATTTGTGACAACCTCCTCAAAAAACGGGTAAGAGCAAGAGTATCGGCTCAAAGAGAGCACAAAACGGCTGCGGTAGAGGAGTAGCACAATATCCCCCAATCTGATATCCAGGATAACATGTTGCCAAATCATCTCCAAGAAGTCTTGGGAAGGTCTTGGGAAGAAGGGGCATGGGCGGCAACATTCATTATTAATGCTCACATTTTTTAATTAGATTATGATTTTCAAAATTATGTCTCTTTGAATTAAGAATTGCTGCCTAGGAGAAATGGAATCGAATTACACAAGAAACCTTTCAAGACCTTCACCAAAGCATGTCTAAAAGGATGCGATATTCCTTGAGCTAGAGGAGGAAATACTAAGTACGTACTAAATTATTACAATGTTGTAAAAAAGTGTTCTATTGTCTTTATTGTTTCTCTTCTTAAATAGATTTCACTATTTTCTCTAGAAATTTAATGTAGCTCTTCACTTTGCGAGTTACTTGATAATGAATATACGTAGAATAGTCAAGCATAATATCTTACTTAGCAATAAAAAGTACAAAACTTTTCAAAAGGAAAAAAATATATTTTAAAACCAAACTCAAAATAAAATATGCAATATTTTTGTTCGTGAGTGTATATTCTACCGCTTTTTTTAGGTTTTTTATCTTCATTATTTATCCATTTTCTGGAAAATCAAGAAGGGAATGTGTCCGTTTTTTCAATGTTTTCGTTTCAACTCTCTTCATCAAAACAAAATTATAATACCTCTATAAAAGTTTTTCGTCCTTGATCTCTTTCTCAAAGTGATGAATTAACTTGCTCTGATTTTTTTGCTTAATAACAGCTACTACTGGTTTCACGACTTTTTGTATTGAGTATTTGTACATTATCCTGATAATAATTAGAGAGGAATATAATGCAGTAAAATATTATGCCAAAATAAGCTCATTATATGCATTACTTTTATTAAACTATGCAGCTATTTTTTTTTAATTTGCCTAAATATGCTCAAAATAAAACAAAATGTTAAATATAAACATTTATGTTGACACATATATTTATTTTTTACATAAAAACAAATGAAGTGACACGAAAACTGATATTATAATAATTAGCATTCTAAAATAACATTGTATAAACTTATATTTAAATCTCAGAACCACTACGAAAAATCTGACCGAACAAAAACTATTGTAAATGAAGACAATGCATTAAATACATGTAATCTCTAGTTCACTGAGAATACGCATTATTAGTACAATGGTTTTTGTAATCTACGTGTCTAGTCCGTTGAAACCGGTTCTAGCTAGTAAATTTTGAATAGGTAGTTTCTGTTTTCGGTTCTCGTCTTTTAGGGAATAGGGAAGTTGCACTAAAAAATTTTTTGCATAAAATTTTTAATTTATGTTTTAAAATGTTATATTCAAAATATTACGTCTTAACAATGAATAGTGTACGTACAACATCTAATCAAAGTTTCGCGCCTAAAATTTCCATTTTAAACAACTTCAAAAGCAAGACCTGGGGTCTGACGTCACAGACCACTCGTATCGTTTGCCTGTTCGGGGTGGGCTATTGCATTTAATGCAGTTTGCCCATAGATAAATAATATAGTTGAAATATCTTGTTTTACTCGGTGGCAAAAATGATTTATTCTGTGACAGGCAAAATATTAACATTTTATCTCTGTTGACATGTATCAAAAAGTTCTTTTTTATGAAATTACTTTTGTCGTTTCTTGTGTTGAAGAACAAATAAGAAACAAGTAACTTAAAAATAAACAAAACTTTTAGTAATAAAAGTAAGAGTAACTAAAAAGTATTGGTGCTACTATAGTATGCGGTCTACAGTCGGGTTTCTACTATAGCTTGCGGTCTACCGAGGGATGCGGTGTAAGTATAAGCTAAGATGATAAAGATATTAACTTGTAAAATTACAATAATGATTCTTCTTATTTATGCGTATTATTAACTTTGTAAAGAAGGATTTTGTTGGCTATGTACACGTTCTATCGGTACGTCTGCTAATCACCATAATCTTTTCTCAGAAGGCTTTGAACACAATAATGAAAGGCTCCAGTAGGTACTAATAAATATTACAATAAAATATAATCTTTATTTTAGTGCAAATTACACCGTAATCTTTTCCAGGATATACGAAATCCTTCGATTAGAGGTAGGTAAATAAAACCCACGGGGTAAACCGTATACTATAATATAATGGTACCAAACTATTGTTATAAACGGTTTAAACATGCTTATTAATCACTCTTACTTATTTGCCTTGACACCTCGCATTTCTCCAATAGAATAGCTTTTACTACTTTTTATAAAAGTTGCCACGATGAAGACATCAACGGTAGGTAAGTTAGTCAGATTGACCTTTTGAAAAACCCTCGTCCGTCATATTATGCGTTTTAAACTCTTTACAAAGTAGCACTCAACTTTATCAATTTCAGAACTAAGCTGATTGGGGAACTACTTATTACAATATATAAGATGAACATAAATAATAACTAGGAATTTTCCATTAAAGACGATTAAAATGTAATATACCCGTGATACCTACTCTAATCACGTTGTTTCCGACTAGCTAGCCCGGTTGACGGTGGCATGACCGTGGCCCGTGACGTCGAACCAATAGAAGGACGTTCAAGGGCCTCCTAAGATATTTGAATTTTATAGCATTTTCAAAGCGTCGTAATTAGCGTACGGGTTAAAAATATTTGTTTTTTTCGCATGCAAGCGTTTTAAGATAATGTTACCTTATGTTTTTTAATATCATTTTAATATTTAAAAATTTATGCAAGTTCCCTATTGCTAATGAATGATTCTTACTGCTAGTAGCATATTTTTGTTACACTCTCCTAGCACAAAAACCATACTGATCATTTCTTCCTTAGAAAAATTAATGTTAGCAATAGTAACAGCGCAACTGGAACTATAAAAATAGTTTATTGTCAAATTATGAAGTTTAATGTCAGTCGTAGCTAAATATGTAGAATATTGTGTGTTTTTATTAATATTTTACACATTAACAATCTTAACTACTTAAATTTTTTGATATCTCATCCAATAGTAATGAAATAAATTAAATGCAAATTATTAATATTAATTAGAATATTAATAAATTAAAAGTCTAGATTAGAATGTATTTTTTTTTTGAAAAATTATCTTTGATTAAATATTATCACGTCCAACCTAATAAAATTTCACGTAATTGATGTTGCAGTTAATGTTTGTCTCAAAGAATCACGAATAACTCACAAAAAACATCCAATTAGTTATGGGGAATTTCTTAAGAAATGAAAAAGTACCATAAAATAGCATTTATTACAATACTAAAATAAAGTGTCTTCCAATTAAGAAAACTTAAAATTATTCATTCCTTGTTTTGACCAACCCTGTATACCAAAATCAAAAATTTTCTTATATTAGTTATTTTTAACAATGGTAGACTATATAAAAAATCATTTAAACATGAATAGATTTTTTGATGTCAAGTCACTACAATTCTACAGGGTGTAAATTATGCTCCAAAATAATAAAAAAATCTTAATTATCTTTTAAACAACCTCGTATAATATTTCAAAACCTTATATTTCAAGAACTAAAACATCGAGAAAATCCAAAAATAGAAAAATACGCAAGGTATTGAATTAAAAAAAAAGAGAATTTTGTTTCACCCTGTCAATACTGATGATTCTGTATATTGAATCTAAAAGATGTCCTATCTATTGTCCCAACTTTTACCTAAATATTTTTTTGTATCTCTTATGACAAACTAGTAATTAGACTTTGTCGCACTAATGTCATACCCTGTATTTTCCAAGAAATTATTACAAAGTTATGATTTTTTGGTAAAAAAAGAATTAATCAGTCGAAACAGGTAGGGGGATTAAAGTGAAATGAATATTACCAAAATTTCACGAGCTCGTGTCAAATTGGTGCGAAAAATCCGAACGAAAGGAATAAAAAGATAAAAAGAGTGATGTCATCTGCCCCGAATTGGCTGTTGCTGTCCTCCTCCCTTCGTATTGTTGTCAGTTTATCAACTTAATCGAAATCGAAAAAGAAATTACGACATCACGAGAGTACGTTACTTTCAAAATCAAAGAGATCGATGTATTTTAGGAATCTCCGTTTGAAGAAAGATTCATTCCCTCTTACTTTAATCATCTTGATTGAAAGAAAAAATGTATAGGTTGGGAGGTCCTTGATAGGGGTAGATATCTTTAATAATAATGAAAATTAAGGCACACGTGCAATTTAATTCATTCTTCCTTGCAAAAGGCCTTCTTAATATTTGAGTAATAATACGGTGTTCCTTGAAATGAAGAAAAAAGGACTTTTTCCGGAGAGAAAAAGATTTTTGTAATTCGGCTGTTTTCAGATTTTTCGCACAGCACCGGACTACGTTAAACTGGCGAATTGATGAACAAAGAAAAAAATGATTTAACAGCTATATTTAATAAAATCTATATAATTATAAAAAAACAAATTCGAATACCAAGAGAACATACACACACACAATATTCAAATGCACATTAAAACAGCAAAATTGTGATTTTTTTTGTGAACATGCTCATAAGAAAATATTTTATAAATTTCTAGACCAGAGAATTTAGCAAAATAAAAGTCTTTTATCTCTTCTTCTTCTTCTTCTTCTTCTTCTTCTTCTTCTTCTTCCTCTTCTTCTAATGGCGTTGCAGCCCTTTGTGAGTCTTGGCCTGCTTAACAATGTTCTTCCATTCTGCCCTGTCGTATACTTTCCACGGCTTGAATGATGTTCATGGTCTTTTTAAGATCTTCCTCTATGTCGTCTATCTTGGAGGCTTCCTTCTCTGGATTACTTTTACAGCTCGATTATGTGGCATTATTTCTAAGGGACCAAGCCAGTTTAGTCTTTGTGACTTTACAAATCTAACAATATCTGCGTTCTGCGTTAGTTCATTCAGGTCGTAGTTGATTTTAACTCTCCACGAACCATCGCTGCAATGGGTTGGTCCAAAGCATTCTTAGTATTTTGCGCTCTAATATTCTCAGTTTATTTTCATCAGTGGTTGACAGGATCCACGTTTCTCATTAATAGAGCTCGCGAAATATGCACTTAAAAAACCCTAAAATATGCATGAAAATATGCACAAAAAACAGTTAAAATATGCACTAAAATATGCTTTAATGCATTTAATGCAAATAAATAAAAAACGCAGTAATCATCGCATCAAACGCATTATTATATTATTTATGCTTTATATTCATCATCATCATCATCATCATCATCATCATCATCATCATCATCATCATCATCATCATCATCATCATCATCATCATATTTTATTATATTATTATTACAGTTAAAAGTATATATTAATAAATTTTTTATAAATTTTCTAGAGAAAAACTGGGCCGTCTATCCGATATTAATTGTTTATACTTGGAAAACATTCTGTTTACTTCACATGAAGTTAAAGCAACACACTTAACATATTGTATAATTGAGGGTTTTACATGTAAAATAAATTATCTGCACAATTCCTTATCATAATAATATTATTTATTTGAATTATTTCATGATATCCCTCATTTTTCATTAACACCGTGCAGAATTTTTGATACATTTTGTTGATTTCCCCAAGGTGTTTAATTTTTTAATGAATTGATAATTTCAATAGGTACTTTGGTCTAATGAAATGTTTACATTTTCTAATTTAGTAATTGATTCAGCAATATTTACAAAGTTGGTTTGGATATGTGACAAATTATTTTAATAACGGTTTTTTTAAAAATCCACACATTTTTTATAGTACCTGAGCTATGTACTTCGAAGCCCTGAGCATCAAGCTATTCCCCATCTAGTTATCACAGGTTCAGGTGGTAAAGGCACATTTGGTTTAAATGATTTTGAACTCTGTTTTACTATTAATCCACTTGTTGAGAAGAATTGATTTAGTTGCACTCTGTTTTGGCATTATCAAAAACTTTTGATATACACTCAAACAAAACTTTACTGAACTAAATACGGACAGGTTAGAACGACGATTGAAATTTGTGTTTTGCTAACACAAATTCTGGTAATTTGTTATTTTTTAAGCTTTCGGGAAAAACAATATTGATATATAATTTTATTTAATACTGCCGGCAATCGGCTTATCGCATTGCTGTCCATTAGGACCTATTGTCATATTATGCTACTACAAACTTTACCAATTGCATTATTTGTGTCCTCAGATGTTTGTCAACATTGGAGATATATCTGAAAATATGCACTTTTAATAAATGCATATGCACTTACACAATTTATCCAAAATATGCAAATATGCACTTAATATGCATTTTGCATATTTCCCGAGCTCTACTTATTAATATGTGAACACTGGTCAAATTAGTTTTGTAGATTCTAAGCTTTGACTCACTATTTAGTAACTTACTTTTCATTAAGTCTTTCTATGCATAAAACCACTTATTACCACTAAGAAATCGTGCTTGTATTTCTGGACGTGTGTTGTCATTTATTATTGAGCCTAGGTAGGGAAAAGTGGAGGCATATCCGTAGGTCTGGTTGTCTATCTTCAGATCATCATGTTGTTGTTCGGAAGCTATTTCCTTGTGGCATTTTTATAATGAACTATTTTAAATGGGAAATAAGCCACAATTTTACCAAAAAAATGAATTTATTAACGTTTCGACGCCCAAGTCGGGTGTCGTTGTCAAAATACAAAATAATACTAAATAAACAAAAATGTTGTTGCTTAGTAAAAAATTCTTCTAATAATTTATTTAATCTGACTTATTTATATAGGCAATTCAGGCATGTATTATACATTTTAAGTAGAAGACTTTAAAATGATATTGCCAATATTGATGAGTTGCGTTCCTGGGACGACTTTACTAAAAGATGGTTCATTCGATTACATAAAATCAACCCCAACTCAAGAATATCCGTCACAAAAAAAAATCATAGCATGTGATCTGTCTTTAAAAAGACAACAAATGCAACGATGGCAGTAAAAGTCTCGCGCTAGAGATTCCATAGTAAATCACGAGGGAAAACCAGGAAAAAACCTCCTGACACTATCCCGACATCGTAAGTATTTGGGCTTACATTTAGTTTACTCTCAAAACTAATACCAAATTCTGACTTTAATGTATGTATGCTATTTTAAATTATAAATAATATTAATAATGCATAGATATTATATACATAAAACTGAATTATAAAATATGTACTAACTCGATATGTTAATGACGTACTAATCGTGGTATTTTCTTTCTATTGACTTCCTCTTTTAGTATGGGTAACCACATCCTACTGCATTCTACCGAGGAATTTGCGACACAATTGTTTTCATTGAGCATAATTATTAGAGCAGCTTCTTTGATTTTTCTCTTTTTACTATCTGTTTCTTTCAGGACTATACTTGAATCTCCCCACTGAACTCTATGTTCATTAGCCCATGCGTGTTGACATATTTGAGATCTATCAAATTCTCTATTTTTAACATAAGACTGATGTTCACTTATTCTAACGTCTAATGGTCTTGATGTTTCACGTAAATAAAATTGTTCGCATTCACAAGGTATTTTATAAACACAATTCTTTCTTGTTCATTGTTAGGTTTAGTTTTAGATAGAATAGATCTCAATGTGTTTATTGTTTTGAATGTTGTTGAAATGTTGAATTTATTTCCTAGTGTTTTAAGTTTCTCGGATAGTCCTTGTATATATGGTATTGATATTTTCCTCGTATTATTTCTTGTAGATGTTATAGGATCCCGTTCTACGTTGTTCTGTTCCATTCGATCCAATCTTGACAATTCCTTATGGATCGAATGGAACAGAACAACGTAGAACGGGATCCTATAACATCCACAAGAAATAATACGAGGAAAATATCAATACCATATATAAAAGGACTATCCGAGAAACTTAAAACAATAGGAAATACATTCAACATTTCAACAGCATTCAAAACAACAAACACATTGAGATCTATTCTATCTAAAACTAAACCTAACCATGAACAAGAAAGAAGAAAGAATTGTGTTTATAAAATACCATGTGAATGCGAACAATTTTATTTACGTGAAACATCAAGACCATTAGACGTTAGAATAAGTGAAAATCAGTCTTATATTAAAAATAGAGAATTTGATAGATCTCAAATATATAAACACGCATGGGATAATGAACATAGAGTTCAGTGGAGAGATTCAAGTATAGTCCTGAAAAAACAGTTAGTAAAAAGAGAAAAATCAAAGAAGCGGCTCTAATTATGCTAAATGAAAACAATTGTATCGCAAATTCCTCGGTAGAATGCAGTAGGATGTGGTTACCCATACTAAAAGAGGAAGTCAATAGAAAGAAAATACCATGATTAGTAAGTCATTAACATATCGAGTTAGTATGTATTTTATATTTTAGTTTTATTTATATAATATCTATGTATTATTAATATTATTTATAATTTAAAATAGCATACATACATTAAAGTCAGAATTTGGTATTAGTTTTGAGAGTAAACTAAATGTAAGCCCAAATACTTACGATGGTCGGGATAGTATCACGAGGTTTTTACTGGTTTTCCCTCGTGATTTACTATGGAATCTCTAGCGCGAGAATTTTACTGCCATCGTTGCATTTGTTGTCTTTTTAAAGACAGATCACATGCTATGATTTTTTTGTGGCGGATATTCTTGAGTTGGGGTTGATTTCATGTAATCGAATGAACTATCTTTTAGTAAAGTCGTCCCAGGAAAGTAACTCATCAATATTGGCAATATCATTTTAAAGTCTTCTACTTAAAATGTATAATACATGCCTGAATTGCCTATATAAATAAGTCAGATTAAATAAATTATTAGAAGAATTTTTTACTAAGCAACAACATTTTTGTTTATTTAGTATTATTTTGTATTTTGACAACGACACCAGACTTGGGCGTCGAAACGTTAATAAATTCATTTTTTTTTGGTAAAATTGTGGCTTTTTTCCCATTTAAAATAGTTTGATTATCATGTTGATTCGACTTTGTGCACTCCATGTATTTTGTTTTACATTCATTTATGTATAGACCAAACGTAGCATTTTCCCGTTTCAGCTCTATAGCTTTTTCGCTTAATATCCATTTGTTGCGGCTTGTTTATACAAAGCTTCGATGAATTTTTGCTACTGTTCTAGTCAACACTTTTAACAAAATGCTTTTTCCTGAGCTTTTATATACCGTAATCTGTAACAATACTTATATAAACTTTTTGATATTCCCTGTGTATTTAAATTCGACTAACTTTTATTTGTTTTAAAATAAACCAGTAAAGTGTAAGTACTAATACCATCCTGTAAATTATAAATATTGCGTTTTGTTTAACTTTTAGCCCTTGTGAATTGTTGATTAGTCTAATATCAAGATCTGGAATTAAAAGTAATTTTACAAAATAATACTTATGGTAGCGGAGCCCAAACGGGGATTTTTGCATTTACTCGAGCGCGTCAGATTATCATATGGGGAGAAACCTGGTACCCTGCAGATGTACCTCTGCCATATATTGGCTCTTAACACGGTTCATTAAGGGGGGCCCGAAAAAAAAAATCTATCATTAAAAATACTCGAAATTGTCAGATTAAGATAAGGAAGTTAAGTACACGCAAAAGAGTGTATGTTTCAAAAATGATATGAAGAATAATATCTTCAGTATTTTTCAAAAATCTATCGTATGGTACTAAACACGGCCTTCCACGAAGAAGGGTGGGGGGTAAATTTAAAATTTTAAATACATACCCCGCGATATTTCGCAAAATAAAAATCAGATCGAAAAACTGCAAAATACACTTTCGAAATGTTTTTGAAAAATCTATCGAATGATATCAATCACGACCCCCCCCCCACGAAGGCGGGGGGGTTACTTTTCTTAAATGGGACCCCCAAATTTTTATTACAGATTTTAAATGGGACCCCCAAATTTTTATTACAGATTTGGGGTCTCTACGTAAAAACAAGCAACTTTTATTCGAGACATTTTTCGAGTTGGATAGATGGCGCTATAATCGGAAAAAACGATTGTTGGAAATGGAAAATTAAATTAAAAAAATGGCAAGCGCCCGCTAAAATGAAAAATGTTACTTAACTTTTTTTGGTTTAAAACCTAATAATCATAACCCAATAGGTCCCCATAACTCTCGAGTGACTGAAAATTTAGCATACTTTGCTCCCCTACTAGTAAGAAAAAAATATCTGAAAGCTACTGATCATCAATATTGCATCAGTTTTAAGGTCATCTAAAAACAGATTTCCATTTGCTGATGACCAATTAAAAATAAAAAAAGACGTTTACATAAACTAACATTAGAAAGGATTGACAAATAAAACCGCTAATACAAATACCCACGGTCTTGGTTTCGTAATTTATATTTTTGATTTTTTTCTACTTAAGCTTCGCAGGAGCTGAGCAAATAGTTGTAAATCCAGATTAATGCAAAGGCAACGAAAAGCTGGTATCGCTTTTCAGTGGAAATGCAAATCAAGAAAATAAATAATGCAGATATCACTTTTCTACATTTTTTGTAAGGGAAAAGGGATGGCGGCTTCGATTAAACAAACACAAAGGGAAAATGTCGCAGCGCTAAAATAGGCGTTGGGGCGACAGTTATCGTCTAGCGAAATTAGACGGATATATAAAGAAATTTCCGAGATATAAAAAATTCTTTACTCTGAAACGGTCTGAATACAAGTTGGCTTGTCCTAGAAAAGAACAAATAAAAAATTATAAAAAAAAACATGTATAGGAACAATAATTAATGAACGAAGTAAGTGAAGCAAAAAATTTAGATAAAAAAAGAACAGGCAGCAAATACTTGTTTTTAAGCTATTTTCTTGTGACATCTTAATGCAGTTTATTATTTTTGATGGGAATAGGCCACAGTTTTACTTTAAAATTAGATTTATTTGACGTTTCGATCTATTCGTTGTGTCAATAATTATGTTATTTCTCCTAACGTATACTGCTTCATGCATCCAATCAATTTCGTTTATTTCTACAATTATTATTTCCTTTCATTGATACAATTAATTCGGTTCATTCCCACAATAAATACCGTTATTCTTACAAATGATTCTATTCATTCTTAAAATCAGTCTCGTTCATTTCTATTATGTACGTACTTTATATTAATAATTACTGAATACATTAGCTCAATATATGATATTGATTGATTAATAATAATTTTAAAAATCCCTCTTTTTGTCCTAAACCTAATGGACTTAACACTGTATGATTCATCATGTGATTTTACACATAATTTAACTTAACCATATTGATAAAGTGTTACTTAAAATCAATTAGTAGAAAAACAAATAATCGCAAAAAATCTTATAAAAAAACTCATTGTGTAAATAGACCAGGGCGCATCTGTAAAAATATTAGTACATTTGGACGTTGAGAGGTGACTCAAATTTTTTTGCAGAAATTGCTTGAAAATAACTCAAATAATAATATTTGAGTTATCCTCCCTCTCAAAAAGGTCCGGAACATTGTTTAAATAATCAAAATGTCAAAAAATGAAGGAAAAATTCGATTTTTTTCTTCGTTTTTTGATTATAACTTCAAGAGTATTCATTTCCGAGAAAAGTTGTATTGACATAAAAGTTGTGTAATTAAATTTACTACAATATAGAGTTAGTTGAAAATTTAAAAAATAGTCATACTTGTTGCAAAATAGCAATAATTGGGAAAAAAACTATACAAAAACAAGTATTCGCATTTTACGTTTTTCAACCATTTATGCTAAACTTAGGACCTTCAAATTTCAACCAGAAATACTAAGTGACACAGTTAAACAATACTGTAAATTTCATTAAGATAGGTTCAATAGATTTGGCAAAATAAATTTTGAAATCCAGCTTTCGCAAAAAAAATTCATTTTTTCAAACTGTTACAGGACTGAAAATAAAACAGATAGCAAATTGAAATTTTTTTGCTTATAGAAGTGTACTGTACCTTTCAATTGCAATTTACAAAACTAAAATCGATGAACCACCACGGCGTCAGGAATTTTTTTAAATAAACATTAATTATTGG
This sequence comes from Diabrotica virgifera virgifera, assembly GCF_917563875.1. Taxonomy (NCBI): domain Eukaryota; kingdom Metazoa; phylum Arthropoda; class Insecta; order Coleoptera; family Chrysomelidae; genus Diabrotica; species Diabrotica virgifera. The sequence goes on along the minus strand of NC_065444.1, from coordinate 39,329,188 downwards.
TGTTGCGCGCAGGACACCGGATAGTTTGCTCTGATTGGGCATTCCAATGACCTTTGATAAATATTGATACATTTTAATTTTTATTACATTTCGATATAAATAAATAAATTTGTTTATCGCAAAATAAAAACACATACTCTATCCTTTGAAATAACACTTTTTTTAGCAAAAACTTTCTTTGTTCATATATTTTAACTTGAGAATAAAAGTTTATTATTTTTAAACATATGCAATTGTTTAAACAATATTTCACAAACAATAATAAAATTAGTTTGATTTTTGTGGAATTAAAATGTTAAAATACAACAAAATATAGTGTAAGAAAATAATATATTAGATGAAGATTGGAAGAAATTTTGGTGGAAATCAACTTTATGTGAATCGAACACCGCTGTCCTGCGCGTAGCACCAATAATTAATGTTTATTTAAAAAAATTCCTGACGTCGTGGTAGTTAATCGATTTTAATTTTGCAAATTTCAAATGAAAGGTACAGTACACTTCTATATGCAAAAAAAATTTCAACTTGCTATCTGCTTTATTTTCAGTCCTGTAATATTTTGAAAAAATGAATTGTTTTTGCGAAAGCTTGATTGCAAAATTTATTGTGCAAAATCTATTGAACCGATCTTAGTGAAATTTATAGTAGTGTTTTAGTGTATCATAAAGTTTTTCTAGGTGAAATATGAAGGTCATAAGTGTAGCATAAATGGTTGAAAAACGTAAAATGCGAATACTTGTTTTTGTATGTTTTTTTTAGCGGTTATTGCTATTTTGCAACAAGGGTGATTATTTTTTCAACTTTTAACCAATTCTATATTATAGGAAATTTAATTACGCAACGTTTATGTCAGTACATCTTTTCTCGAAAATGAATACTTTTAAAGTTATAATCAAAAAACGAGGAAAAAAATCGAGTTTTTCCTTCATTTTTTGACTTTTAAATTATTTAAACAATGTTCCGGACCTTTTTGAGAGGGAGGATAACTCAAATATTATTATTTGAGTTATTTTCAAGCAATTTCTGCAAAAAAATTTGAGTCACCTCTCAACGTCCATCTCAAAACAGATGGGCCCTCGACTAAAAGTTAATATTAGTCAACACAAGAGGATTGCAGGAATGAATGAAAACAAAAATAGCATACCTGTAATATTTTATTATAGATATTTTATAAATTGAAATTATCTAGATGATAAATTTGCGGCTAAAAATGTCGTTTCTTTCTCAAATAAATAATGCATGTCTGGCTAACTTTAAATTAGCAAAACACGTAATAATATTAAAATTTATTATCATTTAAGATATTGTATAATCTATGTCAATCTGCAAAAAAATTAAAAGTAAGCTAAATTTATTCTTTATTCGTAATTAATCACATAGGTACCAACCAAACGATATCCCAAAGGACTTTTATAAAATGACCATGCTTCAGTCTGGATTTTGTTGAAATCATATTCGAATCAAGCCCTAGGTATCTAGAACATGGTTCCAACATTGGTCGGATTCCTCAACACTCAAATTATCATATTTCCAACAATGAATGATGCTTTCTGCATTGTCTTCAGATTCTAAAAATAATAAGATATCAGTAGTATCTTTTTACTACTTTAATACCTATTAAAAACGTTACCTAATTAATTGATAAATTTTATCACGCCTACCAAAAGTTTTTTGGTCCCAGGTTTTTTTTCTTACCTTTATTGTCGGCACGACCTGGCCACTTACTGCAGACTTAAAAGAAAAGTTCAAATATTTGTTATAATTTTCCCCTATTACCAACACGATAAAACTTTTGTATTAAAAAATATATTAATAGTATATTTTAAATTTGATAAAAAATAATTACCAATTTGTCTGTAGGGATCCGCTCCAAAATTTCTTGCCCCAAACGTTGAATTAAGGCTAAAGGCAATTTGTACATTTGTAGGACTATTTTTGATAATAACCGGCAATTAAGCATACCAAAAGAATACGCTTCTCCTCTTTAAACTTATTCAACTTTGTATAGTATTCTATAAGCATCAAGCCTTTGTACGTTTTATTCAAGATATCAGCTAAAGTATTCTTCTGTAGCAGATATAGATGATCTTTCCGTAAAGCGTGAAGGTGTACTCTTTCTAACAGACAGAATAAAGAGAACGATTTTGGTCAAATGCATTTTTTTTGTATAATAATGAAGTTGTGAAAACGTATAGATATCTAAGTACGTTCATATTTACCTTATTTCGGTAATGGACAAATGAAAAACTTCCTTCCAGTATGCACTACACTTGGAAACGAAATGAAATAAAATCCGAACAGAATTCGGCAATCTCGAGGTAAACGATATTCGAAAAAGCCGGTATGTACTTCAAATTTTCAAACAAAATATTATTGTGTTAACAATTGCGTTTATTGTTACCAGGACTGTATTGATTGTGACTATTAAACGTATTAGTAGATTGATTCATGCATTTGTTGTTATAATAGTAAGTTTATATCTATATAATAATCATATTTATCTCTATATTAACAACATTTGTACAATTTTTCCATGAAATATATACGTTGTCACGATAAACCAAGGTAATTGCTTATCAGCTACGAAATCAAGAAAGTGTTTTGCTGTCAGAATTAACATAATTATTAAATTAATATACGAAACTAAGTTATTGGCAGAATAAATTGAATGTTATTGATTAATGCACTCTAGTTATTTTCACAATTATTATGAAATCATTGTGACAATAACCAGAGTCACTCATCAATGTTTAAAAGTTGGTTTAAGTCAAAAATTAAATTTTTGTTACAACGAAATACTGTTCAAAAATCATTGTTAATTGATATTACGAACAAAATTTATTTGAGTGTTCCCAAAATACCTTCTTCTGTTCATAACGTTTTGCCCCCTCAGGCGTTGGATTGGGATTACAGTTCTTCGTTTACCCATTTTTGATGTATTTATATTTCTGGTCATCATCTTTATTTAATCAATACTTTCCCTTTATTCCTTCCTATTTCTTCGATCTGATCTATTCATTTTCTTCTGGGCCTTTCCCTTCTCCTTTTCATTCTACTTTTAATATTTGCCTTGTTATTGTTTCTCGTTTTATTCTATTAAATAGGGTAATACATCAAATATTTACGATCCGGCAAATATGTATCAGGAAAAATACGTAACGATAGGGTGTACTATAATGTTTATACTAGGCCGTATTATTAGTGGATCCTGAAGTATCCTATAGCGTTTAGGACAAACTAGTTTGGCCTAGGCCAAACTAGTTTTTCCTGAAATCGGGTTTGGCCGGTATCATATCCATAACTATTATAAGTACTAGAAGACTTAATCCATCTTCTTGTTTAAAGACATTTTACGGAAATACAAAATAACAAAAAATTTTTTCTAATGGCTAGTAATCATCAATACCCTGTTTTAAGGTCATCTAAACACCGATTTCCATTTCCTGATGAAGAAATAAGATTAAAAAAAAGTTTACATAAACTAACATTAGGAAGGATTGACAAATAAAACCGCTAATACAAATACCCTCGGTCTTGGTATCGTAATTTATATTTTTGATTTTTTTCTATTTAAGCTTCGCAAGAGCTGAGCAAATAGTTGTAAGTCCAGATTAATGCAAAGGCAGCGGGAAGCTGGTATCGCTTTTCAGTGGAAATGCAAATCAAGAAAATAAATAATGCAGATATCACTTTTCTACATTTTTTGTAAGGGAAAAGGAATGGCGGCTTCGATTAAACAAACACAAAGAAAAAATGTCGCAGCGCTAAAATAGGCGTTGGGGCGACAATCATGGTCTAGCGAAATTAGATAGACGAATAAAGAAATTCTTCCGAGAGATCAAAAAATTCTTTAACTTTACTCTGAATCAATCTGAATACAAGTTAGCCTTGTCCTAGAAAAGAACAAATAAAAAATTTTGAAAAAAAACATGTATAGGATCAATAATTAATGAACGAAATAAGTGAAGCAAAAAATTTAGATAAAAAAAGAACAGACAGCAAAAAATACTTGTTCTGCAGCTATTTACTTGTGGCATCTTCATGCAATTTATTATGTTTGATGGGAGTATGCCACGATTTTATTTTAAAATTAAATTTATTTGACGTTTCCATCTGCACTTCAAAAATCGTTTTCAAAATACTTTCTTCTGTTCATGTTCATAACGCTTTGCCCCTCAGGCGTTGGATTGGAATTAGGCCCGGCGCAAATTGCGTAGAGCGTAGACCGTTCTGCGCATCCTACTATCAGTTCATGCGTTCGCAGGTCTCGCTTGGGAAGGTTTGTCATCGACGTACACTTTTCTTGGGCCTTGGGACGGGTGACTCACCGCTAGATGTTTATTTTTACGTGTTTTTGTTTGCGAGATGGAAGTATCTGAAATGAATACGGATGGTATTTACAAGTATTTTCCAGCTAAGAAGACCGCTTTGCAATTAAATGCTGATAACTTTATTACCAGCGGACCAGATAAACGGCGATATATTTTACACTATCTTTATGAATAACATTTTATTACTCTGTTGTATCAATCAGCACTAGTCAACAAGTTTTCGTTTATTCGTTTTAATATTTTATTGCAATAGTAGGGAATATAATATATCTGATTAAAACAGTGAATTTATTACATGCTAATTATTTTTAATTTCTTGTGACGTATCTAATATAGGTTTAGCCAATAAATCAAAGTTATGCGTTTACAAGAGCATATTTTAAAAAATAAGGAGTACCATAATGTGTCATAATTATAATCTCCTTTATACAGTCAAAAGAATTGTTTAGTATGTATTTCTTAAATCCACACAATCATTGGAAAATGATTCATGGTATTTAAAAATAAACTGTTCATCAAAAGTTATAGTCCTGTCGCCAGGGGGGTACAACGGCCTCCTGTATTCAGATGGACTTACCCAAGTTTTTTTTATGTATTTTGACCCGTAGAACACGAATTTTTTGGGTAACAATTGATCCGGATGTCGATAAGATTGTTATAAACAAAGAAGTTGAGGAATTACATAACAGCGATTTCTCGCAAAACAAAACATGTTTTTGTATTTTTTGGGCCATTCTAACCAAAAAGTGTTCCTACAAATTTTTTCGTAGGATGCATAGTTTTCGAGATAAACGCGGTGGAACTTTCAAAAAATCGAAAAATTGCAATTTTTGTACCCGAATAACTTTTGATTAAAAAATAAAATAGAAATTCTGCTTACCGCATTTGAAAGTTCAAGTCAAAGTATATCGGTTTTAGTTATTTGCATTGCTAAAAATGTATTATTTTATTGTTAAACAAAAGTGTAAACACCTAGTGCTGGAGTGATGTTTTCAATGATTTCTCATTTAAAATCGAACGAGTAGATAGAGTAGGTACAAGTGCAAGCGAGGCTATTTCTACGTAGCATGCATGTAAACGCATGTATTAGGTACGGGAAACACTATGTGTTTATAGCTTTTTTTAGCAATAAACACATAAATTTTTAGCAATGTATATATTCGAAACCGATAGAATTTGACTTGAACTTTCAAATGCGGTAAGCAGAATTGCTATTTTATTTTTTAATCAAAAGTTATTCGGGTTCAAAAATTGCAATTTTTCGATTTTTTGAAAGTTCAACCGCGTTTATCTCGAAAACTATGCATCCTACGAAAAAACTTGTAGGAACATTTTTTGGTTAGAATGGCCCAAAAAATACAAAAACAGGTTTTGTTTTGCGAGAAATCACTGTTATGTGATTCCTCAACTTCTTGGTTTATAACAATCTTATCGACATCCGGATCAACTGTTACCCAAAAAATTCGTGTTCTACAGGCCAAAATACATAAAAAAAACTTGGGTAAGTCCATCTGAATACAGGAGGCCGTTGTACCCCCCCTGGCGACAGGACTATTAAGGATATAGAAAATTATGCTAATTTTCATAGTTGATTTTTTCGCGAACAGACGGATTCCGTTATTTTTTTTATTTTAGATTTTCCTTTAGTATTTACACAATTGTGAAAAGGTTTAGTCAAACTTATTTTTTGTACTTATACCGGGTGGAAGAAAAGAAATATTTTTTATATGTTAAATTTCGGACACCCTGTAGGGAGAGCGAGGTATAAATATGAGTATACATCAGAATCCTATTGTAGTCTTATGTTTTGTGAACATGTTGTTTGAATGTCCCTGATATCTTTAGAAACAAAAAAATAGACGGTTTTGTAATTTAACATGTCGTGTTTTAACAGAAAGAAAAGTTTGAGACACCTTGTAGGGAAAAAAAGGCACAAAGGTGAGTATACCTCGATATTATGTTGTAGTCTCGTATTTTGAGAATATTTTATTTTTTTCATTTCTCTAATATCTTTAATATCAAAGAAACTGGACGGTATTACTCTTTAATATGTGTTTGTATGTTTCACATGTGTGATGTGATTTATGTCGTCGGTTAAAACACGTATTAAAGAGTAATACCGTCTAGTGTCTTTGTTATTAAAGATATTAGAGAAATTTAAAAAATAAAATATTCACAAAATATGAGACTACAACATAATATTGAGGTATACTCACCTTTATGCCTTTTTCTCCCTACAAGGTGTCTCAAACTTTTGTTTCGGTTAAAACACATGTTAAATTACAAAACCGCCTATTTTTTTTTTGTTTCTAAAGATATTAGGGACATTTAAAAAACAAAATGTTCACAAAATATAAGACTACAATACGATTTCGATGTATACTCATATTTATACCTTGTCCTCCCTACAGGGCGTCTCAAACTTAACATAAGAAAAACATTTCTTTTCTTCCATTCGGTATAAGTACAAAAAAAAAGTTTGAGTAACCCTTTGCATAACTGTGTAAATGCTAAATAAAAATCTAAAATAATAAAAAAATTAGCGGAATCCGTTAATCTGTTCACGAAACAATCTACTATGAAAATTCAGCAGAATTTTCTATATCCCTAACTTTTGACGAGCCGTTTATCTGTTAATGACACTGTTATCGACAAAGTCGATCAATTTCAAACTTGTCATCATATTAGACTTTTGTTTATCATTAAAAATTAAATGATGGTTGTGAATTGTATTTTTTGTGTTAGGTATTTAATATTTTAGCAACATACCTAATCAGCAAAAATCTTTTTTTTCATTCAAAAATCAAAAAAAAACCGTTTTTGGAATCACAACAATGCAATGTTTAACTTATGCTTGTTATTATAAAGGTATGTAGAAATAAAATGCTGAGTGTAAGATATATTTTTATGTACCCGCTTTTGATCAAATTAGATGTTTTTGAAAGTCATACCGCTACGACTACTAGGGACGTGTAAGATATTTTTAAAACGTTACTAGTTACAAGTACGGAACTACCGATTTTAAGTTGCCTACTCAATTCAGTACAAGGATCAGATACTACATCAGTATTTTGTAATCAGTACCACTTAGAACCGGTATTAAAAGTAACCGTTACATGTCCGCGATTTTTAACGTATTTCTATTTCAGGTCATCATCTTTATTTAATCAATACTTTCCCTTTATTGCTTCCTATTTCTTCGATCTGATCTATCCGTTTTCTTCTGGGTCTCTCCCTTCTCCTTTTCATTAAAGTTCTAATATTTTCCTTGTAATTATTTCTGGTTTTATTCTATTATTGCTATATTCGAACGAGAACATTGTCTTTTTATCTCCTTTCTTGTAATACCCTTATATAAGAAAGAAGATAAAGAAAAATTTCGAAACTATAGAGGCAGATCGCTTATTAGCACAGCATATAAAGTTCCATTAATTATCTTGCTAAAGAGGTTCACTTTTTCTAAAGATGTTGACTAAAAAGTAAAAAGTGGCAAGAAACCAGATCCGACACAGATCTTCAAAACTATATGGTGGCGAGAAAGGAATCGAAAGTAGCAGTAGCAGAAGCCAAAGCAGAAGCGTATTCAAACCTATACGAACAACTTGATACCAGGGAAGGCGAAACGAAGATATATAAAATAGCCAAGCAGAGAGCAAAGAAAGCAAAAGATTTTAATCAAATTAGATGTATACGAGATGAAAATAATAAAATACTAGTTCACGAAGAGGATGTAAAAAAGAGATGTAGAAAGTACTTGGACAACTTATTAAATGAAGAAATTGACAGACAGCCTGTAGAGTCAACGGAGACAGTAGCAGTAATGATCACCAAAATAACAAACGAGGAAGTGGCTCAAGCGCTTCAAAAAATAAAGAAAGGAAAAGCGGTAGGACCAGATGATATTCCTGGGGAAGTATGGAGAGCATTGGGAGAGACAGGAACAAGGTGGCTAGCAGGTTTATTTAATAGAATTATGGAAGTTGGACAAATGCCAGACGAATGGATAAGCAGTATACTAGTACCTGTCTACAAAAACAAGGGAGATATACAACAATGTACAAACTACAGGGCTATAAAACTGCTTAGCCACACCATAAAAATATGGGAAAGAGTAATTGATAGACGGATACGTGAAGAGACCGAAATATCCGAGAGTCAATTTGGCTTTATGCAGGGCAGATCAACAACAGATGCAATTTTCATTATAAGGCAGTTGATGGAAAAATAGAGGAGTAAAGAAACAAACGCTCATATGGTATTAATTGATCTTGAGATACCATATGATAGAGTTCCTCGAGAGATTCTGTAGAGGTCACTCAATAAGAAATGAGTTCCTGGTGAAAATATAAAGATTGTGAGGGATATGTATGAGGGAGTAACGAGACTAGCTTTAGGATAGATGTGGGAGAGACTGATAAATTTCATGTGAAAGTAGGATTGCACCAAGACTCGGTGCTTAGTCTGTATTTATTCTTATTAGTTTTGGACCAGATAACAGCGAAATTACAGGGTAACCATCCATGGTGCTTAATGTATGCTGATGATATCGTGTAGGAAATAGTGAAAGAGGCTTAGAACAAAAACTGGAACAGTGGAGACAAACTCTGTAGGAAAAAGGTTTAAAACTTAGTAGGACAAAAACAGAGTATTTGCAATGTTCATTTAAAGATGGAGTTTACTACAAATAAAATGGTATTTTTGGATGGTGAACTGATTGTAAAAAGAAATAGTTTTAAGTACCTGGGGTTGGTATTACAGAGTAATGAAGAAATAGATAGAGATGCATGCAGTAGAATTAGGGCTGGATGGTTGAAGTGGAAGGAAGCGAGTGGTGTGCTGTGTGACAGGAAAATTCCAATGAAGTTGAAGGGAAAATTCTATTAAACAGCCATAAGACCGGCTATGATGTACGGAACTGAATGTTGAGCAGTGAAAAAGAAAGAGAAACAACGAATGCATGTGGCGGAAATGAGAATGCTTAGATGAATGAGTGGACTGACAATAAAGATAAAATTAAAAATGAGTATATTAGGGGAATTCTAGGTGTGGCACTAATTGATGCCAAAATGGGAGAGCATAGGTTGAGATGGTTTTGTCATGTTCAACATAGAGACGCTAATCACCCATTACGAAGAATTGCTAAAGTGCATATTCCTGAAAAGAGTAGGAGATGAAGACCAAAGAAGACGTGGTGAGAGACGATTAGTCAGGACATGTTGATAAAGGGAATTAACATTGATATGACCCAAGATAGAATTGTATGGAGAAATGAAATTAGGGAAACCGACCCCGCATAGGGATAAGGCAAAGAGAATGATGTTGACTTTGTCTAAAGACTTTGTCTAAAGAGGTTGCTAGAGATGTTCCATCATTTGGAAGATATTCTAGGTGACTACCAATCAGGATTTATAGATGAAATAGGTCGATAGATCAAATATTTACGATCCGGCAAATATCTATTAGGAAAAAACTGGGAATTCAACCGAAATGTACATCACATTTTCATAGTTCTAGCAAGCATATCTTCTTCTTTATGTGCCTTGTCCGTTTCGAACGTTGGCAATCAACATAGCTATACTGGCTTTGTTTACAGCAGATCTGAATAGTTCGGCAGATGACAATCCGAACCATTGTCCCAAATTTTGTGACAATGAGCAAAAGTGAGCCACGAATGTCTCCTCTTCCCTGGGCCTCTTTATCAAGCATATCATTCGACAAAACGAAGCAGACTATGACTAGCTATGCTAGAAATGGGAAAACCAGGAAACCTAGTAGAGCTAACTAAAATTCGCGTGACAGATTCATATTCACATGTAAAAATAGGAAGCAGAATATCGATGCCATTTAGTATAACATCAGGACTTCGAGAAGAAGGACTCTTAGCACCGTTGCTATTCAATTCAGCCTTACAATTTGAAATAAGTAAAATATTGCGGATCAAAGCTATTGTTGGCCTTTGCTGATAAACTAGATTCAGTCGCTCATTCTGCCAGACACCTGAGAAATGTGTTTTCACAACTTGACAAAGAAACAGGTAATCCGGGCCTTTGACAACGTGAAAAAGGTGTTTTTACAACTTGAGAAACAAACAGGTAGTCTGGGCCTATGAAAATAGACAAATAGAAAAAATGGAAGAACATTTCAAAAACAACGAAATTAAATGGGCTTACGAATACCTAAAAAAGATAATAAGTGGGTATAAACCTCAAACAGGTCTATGTAAAGATGAAAGTGGGCAAATAATCAGTGATCAACAGAAAGTCACAGAAACCTGGAAGCAATATTTTCAGACCCTACTTGGAACACAAGTAGACATGGAAGATGAAATGGGTATGAACTACGTAGAAGATAATGAAGTAGGTAATGGAGTAGAAGCTCCAACTATAGAGGAAGTTCTCGAAGCTATCAAGGCCCAGAAAAACAACAAAGCTCCGGGAGTTGACGAAATACCAGCAGAACTGTATAAGGTAGGTGGCGTCCACCTAGCAAGTCACATCCACGCGGGCATCAAAGACATATGGCAAGAAGAGAAAATACCCGACGACTGAAAGAAAAGTATAGTATATCCGATCTCTAAAAAAGGAGACAAACTCCAGTGCAAAAACTACCGTGGAATCTCTCTACTATCTACAGCATATAAAGTCCTCACGTATATTATAAACTAGCGGCTCCAACCACTAGCAGAAAATATTATTGGAGAGTATCAGACGGGCTTCCGATGGGGAAGATCGACACTGGATCAAATATTTACAGTCAAACAGATCTTGAGCAAATCATGGAAACACACGATATTGATGTTCACAACATGTTTGTAGACTTCAAACAGGCATACGACTCAGTCAAAAGGAACAAACTATACTATATATTGGTTGAATTGGCAATACCACACAAGCTAATAAGACTAATTAAAGCCACAATGGATAAAACTCAGGCATGTGTACGAATACAAAACTACCGGACAGACTTTTTCAAAATTTCGCAGAGACTAAAGCAGGGAGATGGGCTGGCCCCAACATTGTTTAACCTGGCACTGGAGTATGCGGTTAGGCAAATGCAAACTGGACGAGGAAACCTACTGACCAACCGAACGGTTCAACTGTCGCCTTATGCCGATGATATTAATATTATGAGTAGAACATCAACAGGAACACAGGAAACATACGAAAAGTTAAAAACACAAACAAAAACGCTAGGTCTGGAAAATAACACAGAAAAAACAAAAATAATGACTCAGACGAGAAGAAATATAGTCCCACAAAACATTCTACATGAATAAGACATTGAAACGGTTGGAAACTTTACATACCTGGAAGTAGAAATATATGCCGACGGATCAGAAGACGGAGAAATACGGAAGAGAATAACGCAGGCAAACAGAGCTTATTTTGCCCTCTGTTATATATTTCGGTCTAAAAGTGTCCACGGAAATACAAAGATGAGAATCTATAAAACTTTATTTTGACCAATAACATGCTATGGCAGTGAAGCCTGGGTCCTGAAAGAAACATCCAAAAACAAACTCGACACATTCGAAAGGAAAGTACTGAGGAGAATACTAGGACCTGTGAGGGAAAACGGAATCTTCAGAAAGCGATACAACAACGAACTTTATCAACTTTATAAGGAAGCACACCTGTCAGACTTCATTAGAATACAAAGATTGCAATGGGCCGGATATGTGATAAGAATGGGAGAGGATAGGCTACCAAAAAGAGAACTGAATGCTAGAATGCAGGGCAAGAGATCGGTTGGAAAGCCAAGAAAACGCTGGGAAGACACAGTAAACAGCGACACTCAAGCCCTTTAGGCGTCCGTGTATGGAGAAGAGAAGCCACAGACAAGCAAGGGTGGAGGAAAAAAATAAAGGAAGCCAAGGCTCAATTTGGGCTGTAGTGGAGTAGAAGAAGAAGAAGAAGTCTGGGCCTTCGAATAACTGAAGAGAAGACGAAATACATGCTAGTCACCAATAATCCAAGACCAAAAGTTAGGCAGAACAAAACTATTAATTACCACAAGTTTGAAGTTGTAAAGAGTTTAAATATCTGGGCACGATAACCACGGGTAGCTGCGGAGGGTAGAGCATAGAGCATTATACTTCCTCTCATCATCATTGAGATATAGGTGCTAAAAAGAAAATCTAAATTAAGAATCTACATGGCAATTATTCGCCCAGATATTACGTATGGAAGTGAAACATGGACGGTAGATCAGCGATAAGTAAATAAAATGCTTCTGGTATTTGGAACGAAGATTCTCAGAATGATATTTTTCCCTCAAAAAGATGCATTAATAGGAGAGTGGAGAAGGTGCAGCAATGCTAAATTGGTGATTCTGTATGGTAGGTTGTGAAGAGATCATCAGACATATAAAAGCTAAGCGGACAAGATGGGTAGGTCATGAGGTAAGATCAGAGGAACACAGAGTGTTAAAGACAGTGTTCTTTGAAATATTAGACGGTAGAATATCAGTAGGCCGTCCCAGGAAAAGATGATGTTGAAGCTGATTTATCTAGGATTGGAGTAAAATGAGGAATGGAAGCGCTAGATCGTAAAAGATGGACGGCTATAGTGAATCTGTTTAATATACTCAGTGAAAGGTTTCTGCTTTGAATTGTTCTGATATTCTATTTATGTCATATTTTGTTTTCACGCACATTTTTCTCAATTGTTTCATTTCGATTTCGTTAATTTTTGATTCACGTTTTTTTATGAATTGTCCAGTTTTCGCTTGGATATGTTATTATTGGCACTGTTATCGTATTGTAAATTTTTCTTTTTACTTTCATTTTTACATCTATGTGTGCTAGTTTTGTTGTATGAATTGTGGTATGTATAGTATAATTCATTAAATTAATTTTAATACTACACAATGATTTAAAAAGATAAACACATGCAATGATGTTAGTAAACCTTTCCGTTAACAAATACTGGTAAGTATTTGGTTTTACTTTTAGTTTACTCTTAAAATTAATACCAAACTCTGATTTTGCATGTATGTTATTTTAAAACATAAATGATGTGGTGGTATTTTCTTTCTATTCATTTCCTGTTTTAATTATGAAATGTGTAGGTATTCTCTATAGGTTGAAACATATTCTTAACTATACATAAATACTTCCTTGTTACATTATAAGTCTGTGCTATTCTTGCGAACCCCAACTCTGAAATAGCTTTTGTATTTCTAGAATTAAAATAATTGGAGCTTCTCTTTATATTTCTGCGAATGAAACCGCTCAACAATATTTAGCTACTACCTTAACAATCTGTTCAAATGAGGCTGATTTTTTTTGCAATCTATTCTTTATTATTCTACGCCTATTGTTTCTTTTCTGTATCGCAATGTAATTAATCATTCGAGGTCTTTTGAGAAATCCAGCTGGATAATGGTTAAACGGATTCTGCCTGAAGATTATTTAACAGGGCTGTGATGTTTTCCTTGTAGGTATAGTCCAGTAAAATTAGACAGTAAGCATATATTATGTATATACATACATAATATAGGATGTTTCGATATGCCCTACCTCATCGGACATCCGGGTAGAATACAAATTCATAAGCAGAAAGGTAAACGAGTGTGTCTTGGAACTTTACACTTTTAGTGGAAAAGGACAAAAGTGCCATCTACCTGATGCCGAGTCAAATCCTTTTGTGGTGTATAAAATGCTGCCTGCATTTAGATCTTGCCTTGCCAACGCTTTGAATTTAAGCCAAATAAATGGCGCCAAATAAATTTATTTGGCTTAAATTCAAAGCACTGGCAAGGCTTTTGACGAAGACCTAAATGCATGCATTATTTTATACAGCTCAAAAGGATTCAAGACGGCTTCGTTTAAAGCCATCAGGGTAGATGGCACTTTTGTGCTTTTTAACTGGAAGTCTGAAGTTGCAAGACACATTCATTTACCTTTGCGCTTATGAATTTGTATTATATATGTTTGATGAGATAGGGCATACCGAAACATGTAACATTCTATTGATACCGATGATTAATATACAGAGGGTTTAAAAAATTGTGCTCTTGTGCCACTTATTTGGCTCTTGGTTCTTGTCTAGGCTTTTACTTCTTTTCGAAGTTTTTAAAAGAAAACTGAATTTATGAATGAATGTTTAAAGTTTATAAGAACTCTTTGCCTTCAATTAATACAGTAGAAAGATGTGCTGCTGATTTTAAACGTGGTCGTAAAAGACTTGACGGCGATCCACGTTCAAACACAGCATGTTCAAATCCACGAAGGACGTTTAAAAAGAGCAGCAACACCTTCTTCTTCTTAAAGTTCCATCTTCTATAGGAGGTTGGATATTTTAATGACCATGGTCACTTTGTTGGCTGCTGCTCTGAATAATTGAAATGAACTACAATTAAGATATTCTCTAAGGTTCCTCAGCCAGGATATGCGTCTTCTTTCTATGCTTCTTCTGCCTTGGATCCTTCCTTGCACAATAATTCTCAGCAACTCTTATTTTTTTATTATGGGACCCAAATATTCCAGTTTTCTTGTTTTTTAATCTTGTTTTCATAATTTCAAACTCCTTATTTAAGCTTCGTAACACTTCAACATCGGTAATCCTTTGAACCCACTGAATTTTTAATATTCTTCTGTAACACCACATTTCAAACGCTTCTATTTTTCTTATGTGCTGTCTCCTCAATGCCCAAGCTTCCAATCCGTACACTAATACAGAAAATATGTAGCATATTAGAGCCCTCAATCTGAGAGGCAACTGAAGGTCTTTGTTTGAAAGCATTTTCTTAAAATAATAAATGCTTGCCTTTCAGTTTCAATTCGGGCTTTAATTTCTTTGCTTTGTTCATTTCTGTCATCAACCCAGGTTTCCAGATATTTGTATCTCTCTACTTTTTCTATTTGAGTTTGTTCTATCACTAATCTTTCATCTCCATGTTGTGTTTTTGAGACAGTCAAAAATTTAGTTTTTTACTTGTTTATTTTTTGTCCATATATAATGCAATAATCGTTAATTATATTTACCAATTCTTATAGCGATTCCAGGGTGTCTGCCATTATAACGATATCATCATAGAATGTTATGTTATTTACTATTCTTCCACTTCCTGAAATATGGCTTCACTGTACACGTTGGTGACAAAACGCAGCCCTGTCTTACTCCTCTCTTTATATCAATATTCTAAGACCCTTGTTCTCCTATCTTTATATTGGCCTTTTGATTCCAATACAGATTGGTGATAATTCGTAAGTCTGGTTTGTCGATATCTCTGTTTTCAATAATTCTATTAGTTTTTTTATATCGGACCCTGTCGAATGCTTTTTCGAAGTCGGGGAATCTAGGTCCATATCTAAGCATCTTTGAGAGAGGACATTAACCCATTAACCGCCAAGCAAAGAAATACTGCGATAATATGTAATATATTTGATTAATTAGAGTAAAATAAACTTAAACATTCGTAAAAAAATTATTTTACACTTTGATAATGGCAGGTGTCACAACAACAAAATAGTTCGTTTTCCAACCTTTGGCGGAAATGAGGTATAAAAATTAAAATACACAATTTTATTTTTTGTGAAAAGTCTCAAAACATTTAGAGTTTAAATGGTGTCGAAGTTTTGATAAACAAAAATAGTATGGTTAGAACATTGCCTACACCTTCTGCAGCTTCTTTCTCAAAAACAAATCGAACGGCCCTTTATCTTTTTTAGAAATTATTTTATATATTTCCAGTTTACACTTTCCAATCCTGTATCTTGCTCTGTGCCAGTTGCATAAATTCGACAAATCGACATTGTCTACAAGACTACACAACCTCCCTTATGTAGCCCCCCCCCCCCTACTCCCCCACCCTAGATTATAACAAAACTGAATACCAGAATACCCGTCTTTCTAAAGGTACCAGTTAGGTAATCAGTACAGTTCTAAAGTAATCCACTACGTTCGTAATATTGGACCACCGAGGCACTGCCGCACGGTCGTTGGCGCACTGTTGCACGGTCCGGGAGCGCCAACCATCCACTATGTTCACGAACCTCTTGCACTCCGCGTTCCTTGCAACTGCTCCAATCGATACGGTATGCGCTCCTCTACATATAAACCGACACAAATTGGAACGCCAAGGCGGAGCGCGCACTGGTGCACGGTCAGGGAGTGCCTACCATTCACTATGTTCACAAACCTCTTGCGCTCCGCGCTCCCTGCAACTGCTTCCATCGACCTGCATGCGCTCCTCTACATATAAACCACCACCTATTGGACCGTTGAGGCGGAGCGCACACTGTTGCATGGTCCGAGAGCGCCAACCATCCACTATGTCCACGAACTTCTTGCGCTCCGCGCTCCCTGCAACTGCTCCAATCGATACGGTATGCGCTCCCTTACATATAAACCGCCACAGATTGGAGCGCCGAGGCAGAGTGCGCACAATTGCACAGTCCGGGAGCGCCAAACGTGTCCACTATGTGGAGCAGTTGCAGGAGCTCGGAGCGCAAGCATAGTGGGTACGTGTTTTTACACATAATAAAGAAATATCCCAACAAATTACTGCCTGTGCATCACCTTGAACTTATTCCTGATCAGACAGTTAATATATAACTATAATATAACATATTATGTCGACTTCCGCCAATGGTTCGTTATCGAACCATTATTTTCATACACGAGATTTGAGGACTCAGAAAAATTTTTTTTTGTATTTTTATAACAATTGTTGTACAAATAGGTTAAAAAAATAATGTTTTAATTTATTTGACCACAAAAGTGTTATGCCAATAAAATTACTACAGTAAAAATAAAGTTGTGTAGAAGGATTGAAAATGTCGGACATTTAGAAAATATTTTTGTGATGAAAGCATGAGTTTGGAAATTAAACAAAATTAAATTTAGTTACACTTATATCTTCTGGTTGCTTAAAAAATAAAAAGATTTAAAAAAAATTCACGAATTGTCAAAAAAAAATTCTACAAAAAAATGGTGCGTTTTCGCACCTTTGGCGCTAAATGGGTTAAACGCAACAACAACACCAGAAATCGTAGAAAAAACACAGGATATGGTATTGAAAAATCATCTAGTGACTGAAAAAGATTTAGTAGAAGCCCTAGTTATCTTATTGGGCCGTGTAAGCAATATTTTGACTTAAGTATTCAGTTTAATAAAGGAGTGTTCACAATGAGTACCGCACTCGCTAACAAGAGAAAAAACATATTCCAATCCAACTTTCTCAACAACATTTAGAGCGTTTTCAAAATGATAAAGTAGATTTTGTGCATCGATTCACTACTATGAATTATGAGACTTAAGGGGATGGGTACGGACTTTCGGCTTCAATGCTGTTTAAATAGGATTCATTTTTTTCAAATCCTGAGAAAACTAATAAGTATTTTTGAAAAATTTAAACGCAGAATGAAAGATTACGTTATTACCGAGGGCAGAAAGTCCCTTAAAACTTCTATAATGTTTATTTTAATAACATAGGGGTGAAAAACTAAAAGAAAATTTAGTGTTGACATTTAATTTCAAATATCTTATTCAAAAGATACTGTATATTCATTCTAAGGGACTTTTGGCCCTCGGTAATAAAGTAATCTTTTATTCTGCGTTTAAACGTTTCAAAAATAATTATTATTTTTCTCAGGACTCGAAAATAATGATTACATTTAAAATACATTGAAAATTTTGACAAGCATCAAAATTTTGCATGTTATTTTCCTTTCCCCTTATCCTATAATCCTGAATCTAAACAAGAGGCTAAAGAGTAGTGTGAGCCTGTTTCTTCGGCTGTGAATCGACGGCGTGTTCCGAAATTGGCCAAGAAAGAGTTAACACAAGTTTTTTTGGAATCGTGTAGAATTTTGTTTGGGGATTAATTGCAAACTGATAAAACAATAAATTCTTGATATTATTGTATCTAATCTTTTAGACCAGCACAGCAGGAGGAAAAATTTCGTGAAACAGGACAAAATTTGTAGAAGACCAATCCTTTTTCGTCGAGACAGTGCATCGTGTCATATGAACAATTTAACACGTTGACGAACAGAACGTCTATAGACGTCTAATTTCCTTTGATGTAATGTGACACAACGTCTATAGACGTTGCATTTTTCCCTATTTTACTTTGAAAAATACATATTATAGTGTCACAACACTTGCTTATACATTTGACACACTGTCCGTCAACGTGTTAACAATGGCTAAATCCATAATAGTGCAGTCACTGAAGGTGGATATGAGCTATTACCTTCGATTTCATTGAACCTCCATCGATTTGCACGAAAATTGGTGAGTGGTTAGAGGATGTTTCAAGGGATAAAGCTGACATGGTGCCAACTTGCGCTTTTACCCTGGGGGTAGATTCTCGGGGGTGAAAATTGTTTTATTAAAATAACTCCATAATTCGACAGAGGGAAAAATTCTAAGCAAATTATGTTGAGTTATTAAAGATCAAAGATTTTAATTTTTCGCGAGAAAAATGAATGTGTTTAACCGACTTTCATAAATAACTCAAAAACTACAGGTTTTTTCAAAAAAGTTATTATCAAAATTGAAGATAATAAAAAACGAAATAAACTCCTTACCAGAAAAACCTTATAGTGTTAAGCAGAAGTGAGCTATAGGTAATTGAATGTATATTTTTTTGCGAGTACCTACCCAAATCTAAGTATTCAAGCTTAAATAACGGCAAACTGATGCATTTTATAACAGAAACGTATTAAACATTTGTCAAAGCGCTTAGAAATATCTATTAGATGAGCCCCGACCAAGTTGGTAGCATTAAATTTTATGCTCCAAAAATTTTTCAAAATTTATCTTTAAAAATTTTTTCCAAAAAATGTTACGGTTTTTTTTAACAAGTCCGTTAATTTTGAGGATATCAGGTTGGCCTAAAAACCGTTTGAAAGCTAATTCCTATGGCTATTAAACCACGTTAAAATAAATTTTTTAAACCCCTTATTTTTTTAAAAGTAAAAGGTTAAATGTCCCCAGCAGCGCCGGATAAAGGGGCGGGCGAGCCGGGCGACCGCCCGGGGCGCCGAATTTTGAGTGGCGCCAAATTTTGAGGGATGCTGATATAAAAATAAAATATTTTTACATTAGTTTTTTATAACTTTATGCATTATTCCTTATTTATGCAAGACATGATTGAATAATAATTTTAATAATAAGAAAACTATTCATATCTATAATCAGAATCAATAACTCAAAAAAAGAATAAAAGACAAAAACAAAAATTTTCTAATCAATGTAATGCAAACTAAGAATTGTTATCGCCCATACAATATTAATTCAGACTAAAAATTTTGATTTTTTTACGATCTAAAAAGTTTGTTCGGTTTTTAAAAGGACATTTTTGTCACGTAGTTACCTATCACTTATGGTAACAATGTAATACAAACATACTTAAAAAAAATTGACAAAGATCAAAGTTATGAATAGTCAGGGACATTATAATACTGGCGCTTGTATATTATGTCAGAGATGTTACATACGCCTCAATGGTTAATATTAAATAATTTTGTCTTTCTGGTCTGTAAACTTCCGTTAACAAGACTGGCGTGTGCCCGTGGGTGTGTAATAAATAAAGTGAAATAAAGCAAAGATTTGTTAGATATTGAGAATTTGTGGTATTGTGGTATTAATTAGGTATTTTTTTACGTTATATAAATTTCGGTAAGTAGGTATCGACGTAAAAAATATATAAAATTTATGGTAGGAAACATAATATTAAGTTACACATTGTCATAAGGTAAACAGGATTTTGAACATTTGAAGTGATTTTTAAAGTTATTATTCTCATCCGTGTTAGTAAATAAATTTACCTATTCTTTCATTTAAAAGTGATTTATTTCTTCTTCTGACATTTTTTTCTTCCAATAAAGTGGGTATGAACGAATTAGAAATGACAAGTTCTTTTTCATATGAATATATTACAGAAACTTATTTCATTTCGAATACTTTGTAAAAGATGTTTTATTTTTTTCATAAAAACGGCGCGTTGCATGAAAAAAGGAAAGATCAATAATTTTTGTATCACAAATTGAACGAAGAATTCTAAAATGATATTTTATTTGAAATATCTCAGTGGCGGACTTTTTTTTTCTTTAAAAATTTCAGACCATTACCCATATTCGCGCCAAACCGTAAATATAAAATTCTTAATTTCTTAAAACCCACTTTAGAGGGTTTTAGAACACTAAATAAATCGTCAGTTTGTAAGAAAAATTTCAACAGCCTGTATTTGGGAAACGAAGCATTTGCAGACATACGTTTATGGAAACTGTCATTATTTTTTCATGTAGCCCGTAAACTTTGTCGCACTTATTTAGAAATACCCTGCACATTACTAAAGATTTAAGCAGTTTTCACTGTATTCTATTATCCATTTTGATAGCTACTTTTTTATTCTTGTAGACTGCTCTTATTAATATTCGTGGAATTTCGATGTCTTCCATTGCTTTTCATAGTTTGGTTCTGAGTATCGAATCATAGTCCTACTCATTATATGAGATAAATTAAAAATTAATGAATGATTTTAATTGAATTTAGATTTAGATGATTGTAAAGCCAAGGATATGACAGTGGCTCTAACATGAATGGATAAAATAAAGGTGTACAAGCTCGTGTTTGCAAAGACTATCGTCCTGCTTTTTTTATGCCATATGGATGCCACTCCCTCAATTTAGTCATTAGCGAGGAAGCTATATCTTGCGCACAATCAACATATTTCTTGGTATTGTACAACATTATTAACATTTTTTTCCGCTTGTTGACAATGTGCATTTATCTTTATCTTTTATCTAGCTCCTTCATCGTTTGAACTTCCTTATGCTATGTCATATGTTGGATCAGTTATAAATAATAACTTTTGTACTATTTTTTAAATAAATATTTTTTCACATAGTTCTTTACAGTGAAATTTTGATTTTCTTGCCTTTTCTTCTATTTTTTTATATTTGCCGTAAATTTGTAGGTATATTCTTGTATGAAAGGGCGCCTAATTTTATTTTGCCCGGGGCGCTCAAAACCCTAGAACCGGCCCTGGTCCCCAGTTACATGGTTCTCGCAGCAAAATTTAAGCTTTAAACGTTTCTATCTCGGATATTTTTTACCCTAAAGAAATAATAAAACATGTAAAATGTTTAATATAGAAAAAAAGTAGAATTTAGTAATATATCATTTTTTTCGTATACTGAGTACTTTTGAAGTTATTGTCAAAAGGAAATGAAAATTACGGTAATTTTAAAAATTCTGACTTTTTTAAATTATATCTTTTCTTCAAAAATATGCATTCTAAACCAGTCAAAATTGTTGAAATCATTACCTACGCTAATATAAATAAATTCTTTTAAGGATTACTATAAATTTAAATTTTTGTGGAAATGGCGTATTATGTTTTATTATTCACTTTTTCCTAAAAAATTCGAAAGAGCTTTCTTATTTTCATCATAACTTGCTTAATTTTGATGCTATTAACATCTTCTGGAGCTAATTTGGTAGGTATTCTGAAGTACTATGACAAGAATTTAATCGGTATATTTTATAAAATGTATCGTTTTCTCGTTATTTAAGCTTAAATACTTAGATTTGAGTAGTCGTCGAAAGAAATTTACATTTAATTACCAATAACTCACTTTAAATTAACATTAGTTTATTTTTTTAAGTAAGGAGTGTATTCAATTTTTTATTATCTTCAATTTTGATAATAATAACTTTTTTGTAAAAGCTTACAGTTTTTGAGTTATACGTAAAAAACAGCTTTAAAACATGCATTTTTTTTACGAAAAATTAACATCTTTGATCTTTAACAACTCAAAAAGTTTTGACTTATTTTAATAACTTTATATAACATATTTTGCTTATAATTTGTGCCTCTATCGAATTATGGGGTTATTTTTAATGAAACAATATTCAACCCCCAGAAGGGATGGCATCCACCCCCAGGTAAAAGCGCAAGTTAGCATTATGTCACCTTTGCTTCTTGAGGTATCCTCTAACTACTCACCAACTTTCATGAAAATCGATGGAGGTTCAACGAAATTGGAGGGGAAAATCTTCAGTGATTGCGCTATAAATTTAAGTTCGAATTGTTAGAGCGTTCACCGTATTTATCAGATTTGGCCTCTAGCAACTTCCATCTGTTTATATTCCTAACAAAAGTCATGCGTGGAAAGCGTTTTCATCAAATGATGAGGTCATAAGAGCTGTGGAAGTGTATTTTGCAGCCCTTTCAGATTCTCACTTCAGGGATGGAATTTATAAATTGGAATATCCTTGGAACAATTGTATTGATGTTCAGGGAGACTATACTGTGAATAATCTTTGAGCCATAAAGTTGATATTCTTATCGAACCGCAAAACTTATTGAACAGTTATATGTATAATCCCATATTTTTTTAGTTAACATTTAGAAACAACTTAATTAGAATAGGGAAGAGAGGGTACAATTGCAACGCGGTACAAATGTAACATTGCTTATAAACATCTTGTTTTTGGTCGAATAGAGTTGGCAACGCTGCATGTGAGAAAGTGTTTAGTGATTGAATGTTGACCGTAGTTTGGCGATGTTAAGTAGTGAGGTAGTTACGTTGTTAGATGAAAATAATGGTTTTTACGCCTAGCGAGTAACATTAATTAAATTTTGTATTTTTTGGATAATCATAATAAGTCTAGTTTTAGAGTTATTTTTTAGAAAGGGTGGCATAAGAATTGACTCATATTATACATTTATTAATATACTTATTAAATTGAGATTAGATTCCGTGATGTGTTATAAAATTCTGACAAACCATTGGCATGTCGTTGTGATACAATTGTAACACTAGCAACGGGTACAATTGTAACGTATATTACACATACCTTTATATACCTACATACAATTATATGTTTGTATCACTGTGTATGTATACAGGATGAGTCACCACTAACGGGCCGGAAGATTACACCGAAATGGTAAAAGATTTGAAAAAAAATTTAAATTAATAAAAAAAATTAAAAATAGTTATTCATCTTTTATTTACATTTACTCTGTGTGGAGTATGAAGGGAACCATTCTCGTTGGAACTTTACCGCGCTGAGCAGATGGGACGTGAATTGTAAATTGCAGAATTCCCTCATCTTCCTTAGTCTCAGCATCCGTATGGCTTGCAAATTGTAGAAGCCTCGGAGGTGTAACCAGAGAAGGTTCCCATTGTTTTCATTCTGGTGGGATGTAGAATAGCATTATGTTGTTTTATATGCCATTAGAGTGAAAACTTAGTCTTTTTTTAAATTAATAGTTTGTAAGTTGATAAAAGCTACATTTTAAAATTATTTTGAAATATACAGGGTGTCCCAATAAATGGCGGTGTATCAAAGTTATATTTTTTTTATGGAATACCCTGTATTTTATTGCATTTTTAATTGTCCGCAAAAAATAAGGTATAGTTTAATAAGGCTCCCCTATACCTATGTACAAAGTGTTCTGAGTTATGTTGACTTTTCTTAAAATGTAAAGCTTTAAAGAAAGCTTATTCTCAAGTTATTTAAGAAATTATAAAAACATTACTTTTACATCTAAATACTTGGATATTGGTTGAATGTATTCCATGATTAATTATTACACATTTGTCTACAGGGTGTTCAAAATTTATAGTTTCATTAGTGGGGTATTCAATGTGTCATATGATGCGTATTTTAAATGGAACACCATGTATATTAATAAATAATTATACTTAAAAAATTTACCTCTTTTGAATGGTATATGGATGTCCTATCCTAGGTCTCATAGTTTTTGCGTAATTTACAATTATTTAAATTCTTACTCTGTAAATCGATTTTAAAACAAAATATGAAGTTAATTAATGTCATTGTATGACATTGTCATTTTATGACAATACGGTCTGGTAATTATCTTATAATTAATGCATTCCATGATTGATTATTACCCATTTATTTACAGGGTGTTCAAAATTTACAGTTTCATTATTAGATTATTCAATGTAGCATAATATGATGGGTATTTTATTAGAACACCATGCATATTAATTAAAGATTGTACTAAACACAGGTTCCTGGGTTAGGAAGTGCAGCATTTACAATATTTTTAATATAACCTTATTTAAAAAAATTCATCTTGGTCAATACTGGTGACCTAGGTGGCCAAATATATGGACCGAATCGATCTATCCATTTATTTCTAAATTTTATGTTGAGGTTGTTCTTAACATCACGTCAAAAATAAGCAGGAGCTCCGTCCAATTGGAGCCACAGGTTTGTTCGCACGCTAAGTGGAAGGTTTTAAGAAGGATTAAAAAAACTTGTTTTAAGAAATTTAAAAAAGTTGCTCCATTTAGATTTTCGTCAAAAAAATATGGGTCGATAACGTACTAGCTCAGAATACTGCCCCAAACATTAACACTTCATCAGTGTTGGCGATCAACAGTAAAATGTTTGTTTACTGTATTATAATAAAATATAAGCTATGTCTATTAACTAGACGATTATTATTAAAGGTATGTAGATTCGTCTGTACACAATTCATTCTTAAAAAAAATCAGGATCTTCTCCAAATTCTAAAGTCTATAAACGAATAGTTAAACTTTCCTGTTCTGTCTAATGCCGGTGTAGTTGAGTTTTATACAGATGATAGTGGTATTTGGGTTTTTCGTAACAAAAAGCAGGACATCAAGTTCGTTGACGTCATCAAAAATAAACGGTTTATTTTTATTTAACTTTTCCTACCTATACAACATTACCAGCAGCACGGAATCTATCGAGAAATTTCTCAAAAACGTCCTTTTTTGAGTGTTTTCTATCAGGATACTTTTAAGCGTAAACTTTAGAAGCTAAGAGAAAATTTTAAAAAATATTCCCCAATGCAAGGTAGCATGTCTAATACTCTTTCATAGATAGTGTGATTATTCATTTTTAGGAACAATTAAATTTGAATGGCTCTTCCAAAGCCACTTTTAACTAAAAAAAAAATTGAATATCATACACGGATGTTTATAGTTTTGATAATTACCAGACCGTACTGTCATAAACTGACAATGTCATACAATGACATTTATAATCTTTTGTTTTAAAATCGATTTACAGATTAAGAATTTAAATAATTGTAAATTACGCAAAAACTATGACACCTAGGTATAGGACATTCATATACCATTCGAAAGAGGTAAATTTGGTTAGTATAATTATTTATCAATATACATAGTGTTCCATTTAAAATAAGCATCATATGACACATTGAATACTCCAATAATGAAACTGTAAATTTTGTACACCCTGTAGACAAATGTGTAATAATTAATCATGGAATACATTCAACCACTATCCAACTATTTAGACGTAAAAGTAATGTTTTTATAATTTCTTAAATAACTTGAGAATAAGCCTTCTTTTAAAACTTTACATTTTAAGAAAAGTCAACGTAACTCAGAACACTCTGTACATAGGTATAGCCTTATGAAACTATACCTTATTTTGTACGGAAAATTAAAAAATGCAATAAAATACAGGGTGTTCCATAAGAAAAAATATAACTTTGATACGCCGCCATTTATTGGGACACCCTATATATTTCAAAATAATTTTAAAATGTATCTTTTAACAACTTACAAACTATTCAATTAAAATTTTTTTCAAATCTTTTACCGTTTCGCTGTAATCTTCCGTCCCGTTAGTGGTGATCCAACCTGTATAAATATACAGTGCTAGTCAAAAGTCCGTACCCCCCCTCGTATCTTTTGAACGGTTATACATATAATAGTGAAATTTGGAGGGAGGAAATAAACGGACGTACGCTTCTTAACTAGTCATGACAGGTGACGTAATAGTGACAGATGACTTTACAGCGCCACTGTGACACGTAATTTTAAATGGGACCTTATGGCAAGTGACACCTCATTTGAAAGGTATTGAAAATATCTATTCAGTCATACTAATTTTTTTGGCTTTAAATTGATTTTGATTTTTGTGAATAAATGAAATAAATATAACTTTGTAGTTTCGCAATTAATTATTAAAAATTCAAATGTCCGCCCATGGTTATTTTGTCAAAAAAGTTGACATTTTTCAGCTCTCTAGTAGTTTTTACGTCAACGTCAACCTTTTTGACAAGTAACCATAGGCGGAGGTTTGAATTTTTATTAATTAAATGCGAAACTACAATTTTATATTATTTCATTTATTCATCCAAATGAGCTTAAACTCAAACAAAATTAGTATAGCTGAATGGGTATTTTCAATACCTATCAAACGAGGTATCGCTTACCATAGGGTACCATTTAAAATTATCTGTCACAGTGGCGCTGTAAAGTCATCTGTCACTTTTACGTCACCTGTCATGACTAGTTAAGAAGCCTACGTCCGTTCATTTGCTTCCTCCAAATTTCACTATTATAAGTATAACCAGTCAAAAGATACGAGGGGGGGTACGGACTTTTGACTAGCACTGTATAATAAGGTAATATTATATTACATACAAATATATTTATGTAATATACAGGTATACAGGGTGTCCCGAAAAGATTGGTCATAAATTGTACCACAGATTCTGGGATCAAAAATAAATTGATTAAACCTCACTTATCTATATAGGGTGAGGCAGATAACTGGCCTATTAGAAATATTTAGAGAACTAAAGGCAACATAATCATGAAAATTGGAATGAAGGGGTCTTGAAGGGTGATCTATTTAATGAAAATAATTTCATTAATTTGCCACTTCCGGTTATACCGGAAGTTGCTTAAAACTTCGTTTTTTTAAATGGGACACCCTGTATATTTTTACATTTTTGGATTCTCCTCGATGCCTTCTTTCTTAAAATATGCGGTTTTGTAATTTTATACAGGGTAGTTTAAAAGCTAATTACGTTTTTTTATTAATTTCGTAGCAACTTTCACACCCTGTAGAATTGTAGTAGTTGGATATCAAAAACTCTATTTATGTTAAAATGATTTTTAATATAGTCTACTATTATTAAAAATTATTAATATAGCAAAATATTAAATTTTAGTATACAGGGTTGGTCGAAACTCGGAATGGGGATTTTCTGAATTGTCTTAAATGGAACACCCTGTATTTTAGTATTGCAATGAAAAGACATTTTATGGTACCTTTTTAATTCTTAAGCATTCCCTATACCTAAATGCTTTAATTTGTGCTTAATTGTTAATCGCGCCAAGAATGTTAACTACGTAGGTGTTTTGATAGCTCAACCATTATTGGCAATTTTAAAGATCAGTCTAGATTAATATGTATTTATTTCCGAAAAATTATTTGTGATTGAATATTTCCACGGCCAACCTAATAAAATTTCACGTATTTTTTGTTGAAATTAATGTTTGGTTTGAATCACCAATAACTCACAAATTAAAGTAGTTAGGTATAGGGAATGCTTAAGAAATAAAAAAGTAGCATAAAATATCATTTCATTACAATAATAAAATATAGGGTGTTCCATTTAAGAAAATTCAGAAAATCTTCATTCCGAGTTTCGACCAACCCTGTATACTAAAATTTAATATTTTGCTATATTAATAATTTTTAATAATAGTAGACTATATTATAAATCATTTTATCATAAATATAGTTTTTGCTATCCATCTACTACAATTCTACAGGGTGTGAAAGTTGCTACGAAATTAATAAAAAAAAACGTAATTAGCTTTTAAACCACCCTGTATAAAATTACAAAACCGCATATTTTAAGAAAGAAGACATCCAGGAGAATCCAAAAATGTAAAAATATACAGGGTGTCCCATTTAAAAAAACGAAGTTATAAGTCACTTCCGGTATAACCGGAAGTAGCAAATCGATGAAAATATTTTCATTAAAGAGATCACTCTTCAAAACCCCTTCATTCCAATTTTCATGATTCTGTTTCCTTTAGTTCACGAGATATTTCTAATAGGACTTTTATCTGCCTCACCCTGTATACAATAATGCACACAAAAAAAGTTACAGCCCTTTGAAGTTACAAAATGAAAATCGATTTTTTTTCATATATCGAAAACTCTTAGAGATTTTTTATTGAAAATGGATATGTGGCATTCTTATGACAGCAACATCTTATAAAAAAATTAAAGTGAACTATGTGCACCCCACAAAAATTTTATGGGGGTTTTGTTCTTTTAAATTCCCCAAACTTTTGTGTACGTTCCAATTAAATTATTATTGTGGCAGCATTAGTTAAACACAATGTTTTTAAAACTTTTTTGCCTCTTAGTACTTTTTCGATAAGCCAGTGTTTATCGACATATTTTGAATATTTGTCAAATCCACCACATATTTGTATATGGTTAAGTACGATTATAGACACCTGTTAATAATCTGAAAATTTATTTATAACTTGCATTTTTAGGTATATTTTGAAAAAGAAGCCACATCTCGATAAAAGATGACTTGTCAAAAAAAGACTAAGAGGCAAAAAAGTTTTAAAAACACTGTGTTTAACTAATGGTACCACAATAATAGTTTAAATGGAACATATACAAACGTTTGGGGGCTTTAAAGAACAAAACCCCCATAAAATTTTTATGTAAATTTATTAAAAAAGAAGCCGCATCTCGATAAAAACTGGATTATCGAAAAAATACTAAGAGGCAAAAAAGTTTTAAAAACGTTGTGTTTAACTAATGGTATCACAATAATGAATTAATTGGAACGTACACAAAAGTTTGGGGGGGTTTAAGGGAACAAAACCCCCATAAAATTTTTATGGGGTAGGCAAACTTCACTATAATTTTTTTTAAGATGTTCCTGCCACAAGAATAATACATGTCCATTTTCAATAAAAAATCTCTAATAGTTTTCGATATATTGAAAAAAATCGATTTTCATTTTGTAATTTTAAAGGGCTGTAACTTTTTTTGTGTGCATTATTGTATATAAATAAGTGAGGTTTAATCAATTTATTTTTGACCCCAGAATCTGTGGTATAATTTATGACCAATATTTTCGGGACACCCTGTATATTGTATGTGTGTGTGTTTTGGAATACATTTTTGATATTTATACATATGGTCACTTTAAGTAGTAGTAAGTAGGTCTTTATATAATATTTAATTCTTTCAAAAATAAATAACCCGTTTCAATTTCGTTGCAAAACGAAAATACAGCCGAATCATATTCTAGTCCAATGCTTTCAGTCTGGTGGGATGTAGAGTAACATTACGATGTTGTATATGCCATTAGAGTGAAAACTTAGTCATTTAATTCTTTATTGGTTTACAAGACACCTGTTTATAAATACTTATTTTGGGAATAATTTGGATAAAGTTCGGTGATCTTGGCATTGTTACATTTGTCCCCTTTATATGTTACAATTGTCCCTCAAATGGTTACAGATGTAACACTTGTTGTTAAGTTAAAGTGATGCATTTTTCTAGTTACCTAATCAATAAAACTTACATATTAAAATTGGAAATTAAAGTTAAATGTTCAACAGATATTCCCTCATTTTTATATCCCACTTATACGAAACCCATTTTTAAATAAAAAATTATAAGTAAAAACTGTTACAATTGCTCTCCCCTACTTAAAATAAAAATGCTCACAAACGACACTGAGGCAACAGGTATTTTAAACCTGGCTTCAAACAAAGCTTGAACTTAAAATCAATAATGCACTACTTGTACTTGTGCATTGCTTGGTCTTTGAAGTGTGTAAACAAGGAAGCTCACAAAAGTGTTCTTTGATCTGCCTCGTAACATTCTCAATTAACTCCACCTTCACCTGTGAGCGTATCTACTAAGGAGCATTCGTAATTAAACTAAGCCTAAAGTCATCATTTTATTGTTGTAAAAAGCATTATATTACCAGGATTTCTTAATAGCTCGTGGAAATAAGATTTTTGCCTGGAATGTGGCAAATGCAAATATCTATTTTTTTTTAGCTATTATAGGTCTATATAAAGAAAAACTATACATTTTCTTCTGATAATATCGGTGTCTTTTTTTTAATAACAATTTAGTGTAAAAACTGCTATTTCTTTACGTCAAGATATTCTTTTTATAATTTTTATTGCACAATTGCAGTTGTCGTTTTATACATATACATATAACACTGTAGTCTGGGCTGATTATCGGAGAATAGGCCATTTTTGGGAAAAGTTATTTACCAGCAATTTTATTGCTGGAATCGAATCTTATTATTGTATGTATTAATAATATACGTATGCAAAGTCCGCAGATAGTGTGCTACTTTTTTTATAAACAAAATGGCGCCCGAAAATCGTTTTTTTTTTAATTTTTGCTCTATAACTCCAAAGATTTTAACTTTACACCAAAAACACTCAAATAAAAATTCACCGCAATTAAATTCTGCATAGAGACGTGTTTTTCCCGATTCACTTCAACGAAAACTTTCCCCGTAAAAAGCGGGTTTTTCCAACAAAATCTTTAATTTTCAACTAAAATTTTAGATAAGTAATTGTTAATCAATAATTAAATAACTTGGTAATATAAAATCTATTTTGGTATAGATTATAATTCCAGAAGCCGATGGAAATTAAATGAACAGTTTAGCAACAATTGAATTGTTAATTAAAAATTTACGGTCGCTATAATAACGACAATAATTATGATGCATAAGAATAACTATGATTTTTTCATAAAAAGGCACTATACCTATCTAATGTACTTTACAAAATTGAAATTGGACTATTTAAGCCTTCTTTAAGCATTTAAAATTATAAACAATTTTTTGGCCTATAAACAAATAGAATATCTCGGGAAATATTAAACTAAATTAAATTGTAAAAACGGCATTCCAAAAACAGCGACAGGGAGCTTCTTTTAAAAGAAAAAATGTTTAATTATGATGAGTAGTTCCTGAGATACAACCGGTCAAATTTGACCGGAATTTACGGCAAATATATAAACAATACGATCATAATTTTTAAACCATCACCTTTTTATTTTTTCCTCTTTCTCCACACCAATTTTCATATCCTTAAAATACTCATAACATATATTATTATAATAAAAACTATCGATAATAAAATTGCCAAAAATAGCAAAATTCCAATCAAAAATTAGGTTGGAGAAAATGTAACCCTCAAAGTTCAAAATCGGTATACGTTAAAAAAATGCATTTTCTCGGCTTCCCATGGAGCAATTTCCTTCATTCTTTTTTTGTTCCCAAGTAACTCGAGTAGAGCCATCGAACTAACGCATTACTAAATGTCAAACTTGCTTTTGTTTTGTTATAATTAATTAATTTATTATTATAACACAAAATTTTAATTTGTTTAAATAAAAATTGTTTAAATAATTATACAGCTTTCAAATGAGAATATTTATGTTTTTAACTTTAAAAGGTACACTTGTAGTAAGTTTATGTAAGAAAAAGCCTACAACTGGAAAAATATGTAGTTTTCTGTTCTTATAAATAAATTAATCTATTATAACAAAACAAAAGCAAGTTTGACATTTAATAATGCGTTAGTTCGATGGCTCTACTCGAGTTACTTGGGAACAAAAAAAGAATGAAGGAAATTGCTCCATGGGAAGCCGAGAAAATGCTTTTTTTAACGTATACCGATTTTGAACTTTGAGGGTTACAGTTTCTCCAACCTAATTTTTGATTGAAATTTTGCTATTTTTGACAATTTTCACACGTACTATCGATAGTTTTTATTAAAATAATATATGTTATGAGTATTTTAAGGATATGAAAATTGGTGTGGAGAGAGAGGATAAAAATAAAAAGGTGATGGTTTGAAAATTATGATCCTATTGTTTATATCTTTGCCGTAAATTCTGGTCAAATTTGACCGGTTGTATCTCAGGAACTACTCATCATAATTAAATATTTTTTCTTTTAAAAGAAACTCCCTGCCGCTTTTTTCGAATGCCGTTTTAACAATTTAATTTAGTTTAATATTTCCCGAGATATTCTATTTGTTTATAAGCCAAAAAATTGTTTATAATTTTAAAATATTCCTGAGACCGCTTAAATAGTCCAATGTTAATTATGTAAAGTACATTAGATAGGTATAGTGTCTTTTTATGAAAAAATCATAGTTATTCTTATGCATCATAATTGTTGTCGTTATTATAGCGACCGTAAATGTTTAATTAACAATTCAATTGTTGCTAAACTGTTCATTCAGTTTCCATTAGCTTCTGGAATTATAATCTATACAAAAATGGCTTTTATATTACCAAGCTATTTAATTATTGATTAACAATTACTTATCTAAAATTTTAGTTGAAAATTAGAGATTTTGTTGGAAAAACCCGCTTTTTACGGGGAAAGTTTTCGTCAAAGTGAATCGGGAAAAACATATCTCTATGCAGAATTTAACTGCGGTGGATTTTTATTTGAGTGTTTTTGGTGTAAAGTTAAAATCTTTGGAGTTATAGAGCAACAATTTAAAAAACACGATTTTCGGGCGCCATTTTGTTTATAAAAAAAGTAGCACACTCTCTGCGGACTTTGCATACCTATATTATTAATACATTCAATAATAAGATTCGACTCCAGCAATAAAATTGCTGGTAAATATCTTTTCCTTGTATTTTGCTAATTAGCCCAGAGTATGGTTTATAGCGTCCTGAGCCTTCTCGTTCCTATTTTCAAGCCCCGTCGATTTTTCAAAGCTCCTGGTAGTAGCTCTCTCTCTCTCTCTCTCTCTCTTTCTCTCTCTCTCTCTCTCAGACATTGCTTTTTGGATTCCACTTATCCAGATAATTTTCGATTTGCCCCTTTTTCTTCTTTCCGGAGGTTGCCATTCTATTTATCAGTTTTGGGATTCGATTTTCTTCCATTTCTTGTACATGACCATACCAACATAGTTGTTTTTCCTGGATTTCTTCTTTGTTGTTTGTTTTCCTATTCATCATATCTCGCACTCTTTCATTCGTTATATGTGAGACTCTATAATCGTTATGTATGGAGCATCTTATAGAGATATAGGCCGATCTTCGCCATAAGTCCATTTCCAGTGCGAGCAACTTCTATTCTCTTCGCTTATTCAGTTGCCAGGTTTCACATCCATACAGTACCACGCGCTTTTAAAGATGCTATTATATAACTTTGTTTTCTTTTATTTTGATATGGTTTTTGACAAAAGTAGTGAGCTCCTATTACTTTCTTTCCTTTCATACTTCTTTTCTCTATTTCGAATTCTATCTTTCCACTTTGTTTGATTCTCGTTCCAAGGTATAGATAATCGGAGCTTGGTTGGATAAACATATCATCCTCTAGTTGAAACTCATTTTCAACGAAAACTTTTCGTTTATAAATTCGCAAAATCTGTGTGTTATTGCGTTGCCACTCCTGCAATACTTAGAGCAGATTTATTGAAGGATTCTTATGTAGTTTTGTCTTCTAAATCCAAATCTGAAAACGGCATTTTGATATCTCTAACCGTCTTCGAGATAATCGACCTCAAAGTCTAAAATGTGACGTCACAATCCTTTTATTTTCTGCCGACACACTAAACGTCAGCTGAAATCGTTGCTAGTAAGTAGGCTAGTTTTTTAATCTGAATTTGTTAAGCAAAGCATAGGTTATTATTTGAGTTTGACACTTCGTGAATGTCAAACTAAATTTTAAATAAAGTATTAATAAAATGTCAATGACATTTGATAGTGAATTTAATTACTATATAAAATAAATACCATGTTCAAAAATACAATTTGAGTATATTTTGAAAGCAATAATTTATTAACAGTTTTAAAAAGGTTTATATGAGTATACGGCCTCCCCTTTAATGGGAGTAATGATAAATTGACCGTTCCATTTTTTATGAAATGAAAATTGTTATTATAGTCGGTTCGCTAAACTCAGACAAAACTGGCTAGTGATTTATTAGGTAATCTTTTTTGTTTTTTGTCAATTTTGCCAAAATTGGCAAGATTACTAATTATTTAGTAATTAAAATTATTATTTTTGTCAAATTGGTAAAATTACTGACTAAAATCGCTAGCCAGTTGTGTCTGAGTTTAGCGAACCGACTACATAAATATGAAATGTTGATTGTAATAAAAAATTATGGTCTGATAAATATGTCCAATTACATCCTAATGGAAAAAAATATTTGAAGATTTTTCTCAAATTATGGATACCAACAACATTTTCATTTATAACTCTTTTATTTTTAATTTGACGAAGAAAAGATATTCTTCATAAAAAGCTCTTCATGGTCTAAGATTTATGATGGCAAATTTTATTAATTTTATACGAGGTATATAAAAAATATGAATTTCGATCAAGTGTAAAGTACCTTTATAGTTCACAACATTTAAATTAGATGGTGTTACTAGCATCTTTGGCAATTATTTTGATTATTTCATCCATAGGAGACTCTGACCAATAGAAAGCTACAGAAATCAAAATTAAACTGATAATTTTTGATAATATCCCGTCGTCAAGTATATTACGTCAGATGCCCTTCGTTGCTACGAA
This sequence comes from Diabrotica virgifera virgifera, assembly GCF_917563875.1. NCBI lineage: Eukaryota > Metazoa > Arthropoda > Insecta > Coleoptera > Chrysomelidae > Diabrotica > Diabrotica virgifera. The sequence goes on along the minus strand of NC_065444.1, from coordinate 39,294,497 downwards.
AAAATACATTAAGTGACATTAATGACAATTAATGTTTTAAAAGTTATAAAAGTGATGACTTTGAACCGTCAAATATTTATAACAACTGTGTGTTTAATTGTACTAATTTGTACTTACATAAATAAATTACAATAAAATGTTGGTTTTAAATAGTTTTATTCATGAAATAATCGCAGCAAAATGCACTCGATCTCTAAAATTATTATCGAATTGTTGCCCTCGTGACACTTTGACATAATTTTACTCCCCTTCGGGTCGTGAAATTAAAACTGTCAAAGTGTCACTCGGGAAAAATTCGATAATTTTAGAGTTCTTGTGCAATTCATCATCATCAATGGTGCTACAGCCCTATGAAAGAGCCTCCACCTTCCCAAGTCTATTACGCCAGTCAGTCCTATCCATTGCCAACCGTTGCCAGTTTGCTGCGCCTATTTTTCTCCCATCCTCATCTACACCATATTTATATCTAAGTTTTGGCCTACCCCTATTTCTACTTCCCACAGGTTGTGACATAAGGATTCTTCTAGGAGGGTTGTTATGCTGTGATCTTGCTAGATGTCCTGCATATCTTAGTCGTCCTATTCTTATAAGAGATACTACGTCTTTTCCACCAAATACATGTTTATATCTGTGGTATACCTCGTAGTTGTACCTCCTCCTCCAAATACCATTTTCACAGATGCCACCGAATATGCCTCTCAGGATCCTTCGTTCAAATATAAGCAGAAGGTTTTCATCTGCCTTGGAGATGGTCCATGTCTCCGATCCATATGTCAACACTGGTTGTATAAGGGTTTTGTATATGGTTATTTTTGTTTTTTGGCTTAAGTTTCTGCTTCTCATATGTCTACTCAGTCCAAAATAGCATTTGTTCGCTAGGATTATCCTTTCCTTGCTTGATTTCTTCTGTCATGACGTTTTGCTTGGTGATCAGGGAGCCTAAGTATGTGAATTTGTCCACCACTTCAAAGGTAGAGTTATCAACAGAGAATTGGTGACCGATGTTTCTGGTTCTATTGTTGGGTGTTGATGCCACCATCTTAGTTTTCTCCTCGTTTACTGTCCGGCCCATATTTTTTAAGGCATTTGAGAAGGTGGTATACATTTCTTCTAGTTTGCGTGTTGTGCGGGCAACTAGGTCCACGTCATCGGCCTATGCCATTACTTGTGCAATTACTACTGATAATTACCCGGAAAGGATGAAAGGATTTGATTTCAGTTCAGTGTCTCTAACTAGGTGCTCCGATGAGGAAACCTTTATTCCGAAATACGTATAAGCACATAGTAGAGTCTCTGTGCCGTAATCAAATCTGAACCATCTTTTCTTTTCTTTTAGTTTCAAAAAACACTTTAAAAACTGAAGAATAGAAAAGCTGTAGGTAAAGACGTTAATACTGAAACCAATTACTGAGTTATTGTGGAGCAGCAATGGCAAAACAATTAACCACGTTAATTAAGATTTCAAAACACAATTAAATACCGGAAGAATGGAGAACGAGCGAACTAATTATTCTACTATTCAAAAAAGGAGATATAAACAGTCAGAAAACTACAGAGGTATCAACTTGTTAAATACTACCCTAAATCGTACAACTATAATTTTATACGAACTAATGAAGTTAATCAGAGGATAAGTTTAGCAGAAGAACAACAGGGTTTTCGTTACATTGGCGTAGTTAGGGGGGGCAGGGGTGGGCACGGCCCCCCCCAGAATTCTGGTGGCCCACCCCAGAAAAAAAACACAAAAAAAAACGAAATTTGTATTTAGTATTATAACTCCCCACCACGGTCTGCGAAAAAAATTTTTTTTGAAGTTCGTGCTTCCCATTCTTCCGGTTCAAGACAAGATTTTTTCACAATCAATATAGGCAACCCACATTACAATCTCGGATGAAGTCGTGCTAGGTATACGCAGACACCAACATGACGCAACTCGCTATACTATGCGCCAGTCGATTTAGCCGGGATCTTGCCTTAACAGCAGTGTTGCCAACCTTTGTCAACCAATTTACCGTACCTGTAGTCCAAAATTACCGTATTTTGCGTCGTATTACCGTACATTATTTTAAATTACATTTGGATATTTTTGGCGTAATAATATGTTACAGTATGTCAGCAGATTGAGTTTACAAGAGGACAAATGGACCAAAAAATGAAAGATACGAAAAAAAGTCATTCTTGATGAAAATTTTTGCTTGTTGAGAAAATATCATTCACCATAAGAAACTTTAATTTAGTTCTACAGGGTTGGTCAAAAATACAAAAAATATCATTTTGCGCAAGAGTAAAAATGCCGTATTTTGCAAAATACGAAAAAAAGTAATCCTTGATGAAAATTTTTGCTTGTTGAGAGAATATCATTTGCCATAAGAAACTTCAATTTAGTTGAACAGGGCTATAATCAAAAATACAAAAATTTGTCCTCTTGTAAACTCAATCCGCGGACATACTGTATACATAATATTCTTGTCATTTTCTGTAAATAGAAATTATAGTGCATTTGATATTTAGTTTTTGTAGCCAGTATAAGCTAATAAATTTACAAATATTTAAAAACTTTACTTTAGACCTATAAACAAAATATACAAAACTTATAAACACAAACAAAACAAAAACAAATGATGGTATAATATGAAGGTTTTCATTATTCGAATAGTAAAAAAAAGGAAAGTGGGAAACTATTCCATATTTTCAATCTTAATTTCGTCATCATTTTCAGACGGATTATAAATATATAAATACGATGGAAAATACTACAAATAAATAAAATTTCTTGATAATCTCTGAATTATTACCGTACATTTACGTACGGTAATGATCATGTTACCGTATACCGTATTTTGGCATAAATTACCGTACAAGTACGGTAATTACCGTACGGTTGGCAACACTGCTTAACAGTCAGTTTCGCGTCGGCGCGGCGTTATTAAATTTTAGTGTTCTGCCAGGCGCATGCGAGTAAAGCAGCGATTATTGCAGCGACACATACATACGATTTTTTTGTGATTTCGAAAATTCAATGTGATATTGGCTATTGCTGTTTTTGTCAGATACGAAAATTTGTAAATTAGATATGGAGAATGCACAAGATTTCGTAGACAATTATAAAAATATATTGAAAATTGATACTTTCTCTTTAAATGCTGAAGCTGTGGTTATGAAGAATATGTTGCAACTAAAAGGACATGAAATAAATATAGATAATATAATGCAGCATATTAAAAAAGAATATTATCCCAACCTGTATAAACTGTTGCAAATTTCTAGAATATTGCCAGTAAGTTCTTCTAGTTGTGAGAGGAGTTTTTCAGCTATGAGGAGAATCAAAACTTGGCTAAGAGCTACTATGATTCAGGATCGATTTTCTAATCTCTCAGTAATACATATAGAAAATGAAATCGAAAAAATTAAAATAACAGCTGAAAAAGTTTTATGTAAATTTGCTGAAAAAAATAGGAAATTAACTCTTGTTTAGACAAGAGTTAATTTCCTAGAAGCATGTTTCTGTAGCAAAATTATAATAAGATGTATATGTTTTACCTAAAATAACATTATTATAATTACTTATATGACATTTACCTATACCCGTTACTAAAAGAATTGGTTTTTTCATTTTTATTTTTGTAATTTTATAAAAAGAACCTTTGTAAAATTATAACTTGTATTCCTAATTAATAAAGATTTTAAGTTGTAAGTTTAGAAAATGGTTTCTGTTCGTGTGACTATGTATATGATCAGGTAAAAAAAAAGAAGCAAAATTGGTGATTTTTTTAATGAAAAATGGACGTGGTGCTCAAAAAAATTTTCGCCTCCCCGAGGCACCTGCGGCGGGCTTTTTGGGTCCCTTAATCATACTTCAAGATGCTCAGAGAGCCGTGCCCCCCCCCCCCAAGCTCAAAGTCTAACTACGCCAATGTTTTCGTATTGGAATGTCGTGCATAGATGCAATATTCGTCAAAATGCAAATTACTGAGAAATCACTAGAGTCTAACAGATCAGCATTTCTATGTCTGGTTGACTAGAAGAAAACATTTCACAGAGTAAGAGTCAACAAGGATGTAATCCATATTCTGTATAATAGAGGTAGATAAGGGCGGATCTGTTTTGAGGTGGATGTGAGAGGTACCATTTGGATTTTTGCAGATAAAATTAAGTGATAACTTCAGTAATTATAACTGACTTATGCTCCTTCTCAAATATGCCCGGAACAATAATAAAAAAATTAAAATATTTAAAAATTTCAAAAAACATCGATTTTTCCAAATTTCATTGCTTATAACTTTAAAATGATTCGTTTTGGGACGTCGTAAGAAAATAAAATAAAGATAATTTTTTGTATGATATACAACTAGTTTAAAATGTCTTATATTATTAGCCTTTCTGCAAAATAGCAATAAATACAAAATAAGGGGGCAAAATAAGCCTGTTTTTATTCAATGCTTTTCAACCACTTTCGTTGCACTTAGAAACTTCGTAATTCGCTTAGAAAATTCCTACAAGATACATAATCCGTCCACCGAATTTTATTAAAATCTATATAATAGATTCTGCATAATAATTTTGCAATCTAAATTATTTTAAAAAAGTTAAAATTTTTTAAAAACTTTCTGAACAAAAAGTAGACCATTAGAAGTTTGCTAATTTTTTACATATCAAGAGCCGCACTACTTATCTAATACACTTTACAGAATTAAAATCGGATTATTTAAGCGGCCTCAGCACTATTTTAAAATTATAACCAATTTTTTGGCTTATAAACAAATATAGTGAGGACGTTTGAGTTTGAATAAATTAATTTTCTCGAGAACGGGCGACTCTGAAGATAAATCCCGAAACAGGTCGATTTTTATATTTAAATTATACCTAATTTTTTGGCATATATATCATATTAGTGACGTCATCCATCTGGGTGTGATGATGTAATCGATGATTTTTTTAAATGAGAATAGTGGTCGTGTGCTAGCTTATTTGAAAGGCTGTTCAATTCCCTATTCATTAATATAGACATTAACATAATTATTTATACACGGTGCCCAAAAATTTCTATTTTAAATTAATTGCGACAAAAAGAAGAAAGTATATAATAATTTATTTAATTCAAAATAAATTTTTTCTACGAGCGTGCAAAAATGTCTACTTTCGCGCACGTATTTTAGTTTAGAAAGTTTCACTTTTCCGCACGCGTGTTACTTTTCCGCACGCGGTTTTAACTTTTCCGCACGCGTGTTAATTTAGATATGTTAATATGGCCTTAAAGTAATTATAATACATGCACTAAACTAATATTTACTAATTTCTTTCAAATATATCTTATTGTGTTCCTGTTTTAAAATTAACGCGAGAATTCGATGAAATAAAATTATTTTGACATAATATTCGAAAGTCAAATCGGTAGACAATAACAGTCGTCTTGAATTATCGTCATGGAAACCAAGATCGTCGTCATGCTAACTAATTATATTGAAAGTTTGATTAGAGAATTAATTGGTGTATGTATTTTCATATTAATTAAATTAATTGATTAAGATTTGGTAATTTTTTGAAGACTCTTAGAAAAAATATTGTTCCTAACTCTTGCAGAAAGTCTCTTTTCCGCACTCGACCGCTTGCCGAACTCCCGCTTCGCGTCGTTCGGCAAACTGCAGTCGCGTGCGGAAAAGAATGACTTTCTGCACTTGTTAGCAAAATAACTATTACTGTTGTCCAAAAAAAAAAAAATGTTTATTTGATAAATAACTAAAAATGAATTTATTCCAACTCAAACGTCCTCACTGTATTTGTTTATAAACCAAAAAATTGTTTTCCACCCACCTCTACCGAAAGTATACTTTTCCCGACCTGATTGTAGGGAGCAAAGTTGTACTTTTCCTCCCTAGGGAGGAAAATATTTTTCCTCCCTAGGGAGGTAAAGTAAAAGTGACGTCATGGTATTTCATTCATGAAATATAACTTATTGACGCCCTGAACAATATCTATTTTCTATTAGGTAAGTAACTATACATTTTAACGTTTATTTATAAAACACCCTGTATTTTGCAGAATGGTAAAAAACAGTAAATTGTTATGTTGATTTAACAATGTTTACATTAATAATTTGACTTATATTTGACAGTTGACAGTTATATTGTACCTACTTGTTAGTTTTAGTTTTAATAAATTTTGTTGGTTTGTTACATAAATAAATTAAGTAAAAATGAAAAATGACTTGTTATTAATTTGAGGAAGGTGGAAAAACCATATGTATAACATGAGAGTAAAGTGCCTTTTTCTTCCTTGAATGATTACTGCCCTCCGCTACGCGTCGGGCAGTAAACTTCATTCTCGGGAGGAAAAGTAGCAGTTTCCTCCCTTGTTATACAAATAGCTATTATAACTTTAAAACAGTGCTGGAGGCCGCTTAAATAATCCAATTTTAGTTCTGTAAAGTGCATTAGATATGTAGAGCGCCTCTTTATATATAAAAAAATTATCAAACTTCTAAATGGTCTACTTTTTGTTCATAAAGTTTTTAAAAAATTTTAACTTTTTAAAAAAAAATTAGATTGCAAAATTATTGTGAAAAAAATCTATTAAGTCCATTTTAATGAAATTTGGTGGACGATTTAAGTAGGTTGTCAGAATTTTCTAAGCGAAGTGCAACCAAAGTGGTTGAAAAACATTGAATGAGAATAGGCTTATTTTGCCCTCTTATTTTGTATTTATTGCTATTTTGCAGAAAGATTAATCATTTAAGACATTTTTAACCGGACGAATATGATACAAAATTCAATTATCTTTATTTTACTTCCCTGCGACTTTTTTCTAAAATGAAACGTTTTAAAGCTATAAGCAAAGAAAGTAGAAAAAAATCCATGTTTTTTGAAATATTCATATATTTTATTTTTTCTATTAATGTTCCGGGTATATTTGAGAAGGAGCATAAGTCAATTATTATTATTGAATCTGTCACCTAACTTTATCTGTAAAACTCAGAGTGCCACCTCGCACATCCAAAAATAGACGTTTTTTCACAGATCCACCATGGTCTAAGGAGTTCCCTTAGATATCATAAAAACTATTGAAAAAACCTATCAAAATACCAAAATGTTAGAATAGACGCACAACTTACAGAACGTATAGACATAGACAGCCGAATAAGATAGAGGGGCTTATTGAGTCCTATGCACAGCTAAGCTAGAAAAAGTAATAATAAACGATCCCAACTTACTGGAAAATAAAAATTGAGATATCAAACTCGGCAGTGAACGTGTCAAAAACTCAATATTTTAAAAATATTTGGGAAACTACTTTGAGGTAGTATATTTTAGAGCTTTTGGGGTGTATCGTTCGTTTAAAAACTGTTATGTTGTCCTTAAAACACATAGCTAATAAAATCCTTAAAAGGTCTCTCAAGCTTTCAACAATACTATTCCAGCTAAAATTTATTGACATCGTGCATTAACGCCTCAGTGAACTTTGTCGAAGTATAAATTGAGTTGGTCAGTTCTTTATTGAAACAACTACTGAAAAAGCTTAATATATAGCGAATAGAGGTAATAGGCATTGATGAGTATTTAGTTTTTATTACGTTACAAAGCTTGTTTGGTAAATAGATAGTCTAGACATACACATAATATATAACTTACTTACATAGAAGAAAAAAGCTTATGTTTGTATAATGTTATAAACTTTACTTAATCAGTAGACCCATTTGTACCTTTCGGTGTTGGGCCCAAAAACAGATAACTGATTATTTACTTACATAAAGGTCCTTTTTAATTACACTTTTCACTATTTTGAATGCAGATTACACTCGAAATCACCCAAAATTGGAATTTAATTTCGGAGCGACACTACATACGTCCAACTAGTACGATTGTCAGAACCGGTCTCCATAATATTGGTATAAAAATTATTATAAACTTTAACCTTTCGCTACCGAAGGGTCAAGTTGTTTTGTAGTTGACGGAGGGGGTACATTATGTACCCCATGCATTTTTATAGATTAAATATTAACATAATGCAATAATTTTAGTTAAAACATAATTAAAACAAATGCAAGTATTTTTTATTGAATATAAGTAACAATAAAAAAATATATGGTGTCTTGAAAAAATTAATTATCGCTTTTTTGATTAGCTTTACATTTTGTACATATTATTGTTTGAATTTTTGTGGTTGTTTGATGTTCAGCACAAACAAAGAATTTACAAGAATTGTACGTTTTTCTGCGTTTGCGTTCCTTCTTGCGTGGACAAAGTAAACATCGCCCTGAGGATTTCAAGATGGTGGCGTCGTTTTCTCGATTCTCCCTTGGTGGCGGTGGGCATAATTCGTACATCGCGTTTATAATTCGCTTATGGAATTTTTGTGGACTTTGTAGTCGCCTACCGACATGGGGCTTTATAAGTTCTTGACCCAGGTTTAGTAAAAATTCTCTGCGTCTGTGAGAAGCTTCATACGCACGAATGGAATTCTTTGTCGTCCACAGTACGTATGCATTCAGACCTGCAATGTCTAGAAGATTTTGAAACAAAACAAATGGCCATCTCTTAGAGGCTCTTTTACAAGAATATTCATTTACCATCTTATTCATAGTATCTACGGCACCTTGTGTAGAATTGTAATGCAAGATTATGTCTGGCTTATAGTCCGTCTCTTCTCCGCTAATTTTATCGTCGTTATGTTCTGTACTCAATAAAATTACTGCCTTATTCTTTTTAGGAACGTAAGACGCCAGTGTTATTTCCTCAGTGAAGGCAAAAACTGAGGACTTTTCTTGTCTAGAAATATTGGGTAGTAGGACTGGAGGGATATCCTGCTTGTTTTTTCGAAGTGTTCCACATAATGTTATTTGTCGATCTAGGAGTTGTTTTGCCAAGGGAACACTGGTAAAGAAATTATCAGTAGTGATGCCATAACCAGTTTTTAGAAATGAGACCAAATCAAGTACTACTCTTTTGCCCTAGTCTTTTTCTTGTTACCATCTTTTCCAGTATAAATTTGAAGGTTAGCAGCATAGGTGATTGTTGCATCAACTAGAGCCCATATTTTGATGCCATACTTGGCTGGTTTTGATTTCATGTAGGCTCTAAATGGACACTTACCTCTAAAACTTACAAGTTGTTCATCAACAGTTAGATGAGAGTGGCACTTAAAACTTTCTTTACAGTGTTCTACAAACTTTGTAAACACTTCCCTAAAAGCTGCTAGTTTGTCAGAACTTCTACGTTCTTCTCTAGTGTTCAAATCATCGAATCGCATAAGTGAAATTATATCTAGAAATCGGTCGCGTGACATGGCAGCCGGAAAAATAGATCGACTGTACAAAGGGTTTCGACACCACAAAAAGTGCACTGCTTCCCTATTGGCTTTTAGCGCACCCGCCGTAATCAAGAGTCCCAAGACCGCATAAATTTCCACTGAATCAGTGGGCAACCAGGTTCTTGTTTTATTAGGATTTTTCCCATTCCAATCCTGAATGTATTTCACCGCTTTCTGGTTTGTACATTTGACGATGATCTCTACAATTTTCTCATCTACAAATAATTTGAATCAATCACTAATTTTAGCGACATTTTTAGATTTTTCTGTAAGCCCTGGTTTTTCGAGCAAGTTTTTTGTGCGACATATAGTTTTTCGTAAAGGACGATTTTTTCAAACTGTACCATTCTTGGAAATAAATGTGGAATCTACTGCCCCCAAAACTGGTTTATCAGAATCATTACTGTCGCTCTCAGATGGTTAAAATATAATAAACTCAAGATAGAAATATCGTACATAAAACAAAAATAAAAATTACCTGCAGAATTTCAGGCTCATATTCCGCTACTTCTAAATTATTATCTAGTTCTGAATCATCCGATAAACTATCTCTTTCAGAAAGGTAATCATCATCACTTTCCTCTAACCACTGCACTGCAGTTTCACGATCCTGTTCTTTCCGAAGGTCTAACTTTATTATTTTCGACATATCGGTAAATCGTGTAATCACAAATGGATAAACTAAAACGGTATGTTAGCACTAAGTCATCCACAGAACTGATTTGTGTGTTACTGCAAACAACAGGTTTGGTGCCGTGCGCAAAACGTCTGGTTTAGTCAGTGGCGTCGACCGCAATGGACTGAACCGCGGTTGACGGAGGGGGTACAACTTGTACCCCAAGCACAGTGCTGCACTTTTCATAGGTAAAAATATGTCAAATTGAAAACAAATGGTTGGATATGCTTTTACACATCCCAATGAAGAAGTAACTAGAACAGTTAAACAAAATTCCAACATTTTAAAAATTAGTCATGAAAAATCGAATTTGGGGTACAATCTGTACCTCCCTCCGGCAGCGGAAGGTTAAAAAAGCCATCCAAGTGGATTATAGAAAAACATCAGAACGTTATCGATCTAGTCAGATCGTCTTCAGTAACATTCTCTGCACTAAATGAAGCTAGCCCACTCGTTGATATATAATCTTCAAAATTACATAGTTATTGATAACAATATACTTTTGTAATGCGACACAATGTCGATTTTAACGGATTTTAATACTAGTACTTGAAAGCAGCATGGCTTCCCTGCTCGAAAAACTGAAGGTGTACTTGTCAAGACGAGTGACACAAACCGAAAGCCAGTAAGTTTTTTAACCACGGTATACAGTCAATCACTGGGATTTCCCTTTAATTTATACACATATACAGTGTGGGCCAAAGAAAACAGTCCACCTCGATATTTGGCAGTATTTATTAGATTTTAAGGAAATGGCGAAACAGGTCGATTTTTTATCTAAGGGGGACACATTTTTACGGTACATACATCTGTCATTTGCAAACCCTCTCTCTTTCACTTCTCTTACCTCTTATTTTTCAGTAGGGAATAGGGGTCATGTGCTAGTTAATTTAAAAGTTTACTCAATTCTTTATTCATTAATATAAACATTAACATAATTATTTATACAGGGTGTCTAAGATAAAAATATTTTAATTAAATTAATTGACATAAAAAAGAAGAATGTATGTAATTTATATAATTTAAAATATATTCTACTGCTGTCACAAAACAGAAAAAATATTTTTTTATAAATAAACACTGCTTTTCGCTTAATATCGCTATTAAAGCTGCCACCCATATGCCTCTTGGTAGGTTGAATATTGAATTTAAGCAACAAACAATGTTTATTTGTCAAATTAAATTTTTTTTTCTGTTTTATATCAGCAGTAGAATGTATTTTGATTTAAATAAAATACATACCTTCTTCTTTTTGTGTCAATTAATTTAATTCCAAATAATTTTTTGTGGAAATCCTCTATAAATAATTAGGTCAATGTTAACATTACTGAATAGAGCATTGAATAGCCTTTCAAATCAGCTAGCACACGACTCCTATTTGCTATTTAAAAATAAGGAAGGGAGGTGATTTACAAATGACAGATGTATGTACCATAAAAATGTGTCCCCGTTAGATAAAAAATCGACCTGTTTCGCCATTTCCTTAAAATCTAATAAATAGTGCCAAATATCGAGGTGGACTGTTTTCTTTAGCCCACTCTCATAGGAAACTCAATGGAAAATTCTAAACTGTTGAATTCCTGCTTCCCTAATTATTCTATGTCAAAAGTCATAAGAAACTATTTATAGAAAACTGAAATCTATAAATTAAAATCAAAACTTAAAATTGTTCTACGACTTAAATACATTCCAAAATAAAATTTTGCAAAAATATTATTCATTTGCCAAAGTACCTATTATTAGTCTAATCGATATCTAAAAGTCAGATTTGACCTCTAAAAATAACACGAAAAACCTGAATTTTGCTGAGATTGTCAACTTTGATATCCGAAAAAGACGCAAAAAGTTTGTAACTCCTATACACCCGAGCATCCCCCTCGTAGAAGGGAAGCCGTAAACATCGTATTACCAAGAATCTGTTTACGCCGCGCCGTGTAAAACAATGTTTGAAGCAAAAAATAGAGCTGAGATTTTGAACAAAAATGTTTGTTAGCATGGAATAAGCAACAAATCTCAAAAGATTGGCGAAGTAACCTCATCGTGACAATAATCAAAAAGAGAGAACACGTCAGCTGCGAAAACTAGAGAGCACTTGTTTGTCAGAAAAACAAGGCAAACGATGACATTTACATCATTACAAATATAATAGAAAGAAGTATTGACTCGGGGGGAAATTAGGTTTATATGGCATTGCTTGAGTATTTACAGAGTAGTAAAAGGACCTGTAAAGATAACAGGAGAAAGATCTGAAGAATTCAATTGTGAAAGACATATCAAACAAGGATAAAGTCTTAGCCCGCTACTATTTATAATAGCCGTGAACGAATTGACTAGATTATGCTGGAAAAAGAACCAAACAAATACGGACAATAATAAGATACCAAAGATTACAGCCAATAAAATTAGAAGCCTTATTGTATGCGGATGATATAGTCCTTATAGCCGATTCTTTAAAAAAAATGGAAAAACCTATAAACATATTGACAGGGAAAACAGATAAACTAAAAATGGAAATTAACGTCAAGGAAAGTAAAATAATGGTCATCGTCGAAAAGGAAGAAAATTAAATAAATATAAAATGCAAAAGTAGGTACTCAACTGGAAATAGTTACCGCATATTCGAGTAAAAATTGGACTTTACAGAAAAAGCATAACACTAGGATAAACGCAACGGATATGAGATAATAATATTATAGTCGGTTCGCTAAACTCAGACACAACTGGCTAGTGATTTTAGTAGGTAATTTTTTTGTTTTTGACCAATTTTGCCAAAATTTGCAAAATTACTAACTACCCAAGTAGCAAAATAAAAACATTTTAGTTTTATTTGAGGTTTATAAAGGTTTTATTGTGGTAAATAAGAAGATAATGGTTTTAAAAGTTACCTTGTAGATATACTGCCAGAACTTTAAAACTGTTAAGCATTTGTCACTAGTTTTAAAGTATCTAATAAGAGTATCAAATAAGACTAATTAATCTTAATAGATCATTTGTCTTATTGTAGTTTTAAAATGGTTTATTCTCAGTTCACTTTAAAATTAAACAGTTTTATAAAGAACTTGCGGACTGTTTGGTTTTATTACATTCTTGTTTGTAACCTTTAATTTTAAAGCAGTTTTAAAGATTCCCCTAATATGACTAATAAAACCTATTATTAAAACTACTTGATCTCAAGACTATTATGTCAGTAAAACATATGCCTTAAAACTATTTTTGTAGTTGTCTTTAAAGTTGCTTTCGTACAAGCAATTCGTAGGCTATATTAAAACCAAACGATCTTAACTGAATCAATTTGGTTATCGTATATACTAAACTATGCTTCTTATTAGAAACCTTAAAACTAAACCCATCCCCTCTGCATTCATGTCCAAAATGGTCGGCCATTAATTTTAGAGCGAATCAGTGGTGTAGTGTGTTGTAAAAAGTGGAGTTACAGTTAGTATGGAAGAAATATGTCGCAATTACTTAAAATATAAACGAACTGGTCATTTTAAAAGAAAAATACAACACACAGAGCACTACGACGCGCGGCGCCTCGATTTTAGGTTAGATTCACATTAAAACCGAGTGGCATTATTGACAGCAGCATTAAAACTAAACGGTTTTAATTCCAAGGCAATCTTGCTTTTATGTAGGATATATTATGCTCTTGGCAAGGTATAAAATAAAACCATTTGATCTAATCAATTCTCTGTCGATAAACCAAATAGTTTTATTTGCATTTCGGCCATATTGCTTTCTGGAGATGCTAAAAGCCATGATCGATTACAATATAAGGCTTACATAAAATTATAAATAAGCGACTTAAAGACATAAATTCGATTTATTTTAACATTTAAACATTAAAATTGTAGATAAAATTAATTTTAGTTCAACTTAGTATTTTTCGGATTTAAATATTTTTACTATTTTTATTCTAAAAGTCCGAAATTTTAGGGCGCGTGAGATATTTAGATCTCTTTTTGTTAACATTATCAATAAAGTTGGGTGCGGAAGTGTTTTTTCTACCTTGACAGTCCGAAATAACCAAGTACTTTTTATTATTTTATGATTACAAATGCGTATGTACCTATCATAACACATGTAAAAATTTGTTGGCCTAATGGAGTATATGGGTTTAAAGAATCATTTAATATGGTAAATCGTCTTTAAAAGTCTCCATTTACGAAACCTTTTTAAGTTTGCTATAGAACTGTCTGCACTTAAAGTGTCTTTTAACATGGTTTTAAAAGCACCTTCACAGCAGCTTTAAAACCAGTTGCTTAAGAAAACAGAGTTTTACGAAGGTTTTTATTTTTGGTTTTATTGACCTCTTTCATAGTGGGCCCTTTTATGCTAAAAGCGGTTTTATTGCAACCTTAAGGTTTACTTAAAACCAAATGGTTTTAATATTAGTTTTATTCTACAGTTTAAAAGCATCCTTAAAAGACTTAATAAACTTGTTCGGTGCTACTTGAGTACTTAGTAATTATTAACTATTTAGAAATTATTTTTTTTGCCAATTTTAAGAAATTGGCAAAATGAGTTGCTAAAATCACTAGCCAATTATGTCTGAGTTTAGCGAACCGACTAGATCTACGAGCTATAGGCGGAAAGATGGGATAGAATAAGAAATGAGACAATAAGAAGGATAACCAAACAGGAACCAACAATAAACAAAATAATAAAGATACACTTAAACTGGTATTGATCTTTGATGAGAATGAAGCCCAGTAGAATAACCACCTACAGTAACAATAAATAATAAGCTAATTTCCTAAGTTACCTTTGTAAAATATTTGGGCATGCACTTGGACAGGGAATTAACCTGGATAACCCATATTATGGAACAAACGGAAACAACTGGGCATAAAATTTAGTAAGCATTATTGCTATAACTGCTAGTCTACAACACAATATTCAAATTGGTCTGGGCATATGGTCTCTAGCCCTGGGAAACAGCATCCAAGTCGAATGTATCCATAATTGAGAGATTCCAGTCCAAAGTGTTACGTTCAATAATCGATGCTTCGTGGTTTGTTACTAACAGGGATATTTACAATGATCTGTAAACGAAAACCGTCAATAAAGTGATAGTGAGTTAAGAGCAAAATACGTCGTACTTCTTGAAAACTACGCAAATAAATATGCTTGCAATTAATTTGTTAAGGCGGCGCCAGACATGCGGTATTTGGCAAATACTAAAAAAGTGCTTGCTAAATATCAAATATTTGAGTGCTCATGAAAGTGTTGGTTAAACGGCAAGAACATTGCACCACGTATCCGAGATTTTTCGTGTATCGAGTCACTGTGGGAACAACAAATATATTCTAAACGAACAAAAAAGGTACAGAATGGATAGTGGACACAGAGCTTCTTATAAATTCAACTGCTTTTGTCATTATGTCTGGTGGAAGTTTATTATTAAATAGCAGAAAAAAGGGGAAGATGGTGGAAGCCAAGAAAAAGAGGAAGATCCTGGATGCTGGATAAAATGTGCCTATGTTATATGTTATAACAGATTGCCTAATAAACATTAAATAAAAAAAAAGTTGAATAACGAGGAAAATTCATAAAACAAAAAAATCAGAAAAAAAGCAGACCGAAGAAAAAATGGATACAGTAGATGCGGAAAATATTAAACAAAAAACGCTTGAAGAAATGAAAGTAATAGCACAAGACACGATGGTAGAGATGGATGAACATGTAGCTCACTCAGAAATCCGACACCTGAAAGGGTATAAGGAAGGGGAGAAAGAAAAAAAATTGTGCAAAGTATGTGAAATGAAAAACCATCTATGAGAATGAATTTATCTTAAAATCTAATACAGCTCAAATCACATAGCTTACTAAGGTTAATGGCAATTAAATCCAACTTCAGTTTCATATATGTTTTTTTTCGATGTTTCGATTTTAACTTCGGAAGTAGGTATACACGACTTCGGCTGAATTTTAATTATTTAAATAATCTCTATAATTTTGAAAACTTTATAACAATTTATAAACAGACACATACTACACACATGTCCAAAATTTGGAATACGTACAAATAATATATCTACGCCTATGGTGGTTTCAAAACTGTTGTTGATATTCATTCTAGAGCGCTTTTAAATGAAAATGTCAAAATTCAATCGTTTTTGTATCATTTTGGACACATTCAACTGATTAGCGTATTTACACATGATTTCAGTCTTTGTTTAAAGTTGAATTGAGCCGTTTAAAAATGCCTTGAAACGTGATATCTCATTTTGACAGATCTAGAGTAATTGCTTTGTCACAACAGGGCTTTAGTCAAAGTGATATCGCGAATATTGTTAATGTTACTCAGAGTGTTGTATCGAAAATTAAAAAAAAAATCCAAGAGACAAATGACGTCAAGGATCGTCCCAGAAGTGGTAGAAGTCGATGTACAACAGCAGCGCAAGGCCGGCAGATAATGTTGATAGCTCGTAGAAATCGTCTGGAATCTACAAGTGGTATATCCAAAAAAATTTTTAGGCTTCAAGGACTGAATATTTTACGGCAAACAATAATACGCAGACTAAGTGCGGTAAATTTGTATCGTAGAAGACTCCTACATGTTCCTAAACTAACCTACCAACACAAAATAGTAAGACTGCAATGGGCTAGAGAAATGGTGCATCATGGTCCTAACTGGAATAACGTGATGTTCTCTGATGAGTCAAAAATTGGATTGGTATCTGATTCACGGAGAACACTGGTTTGCAGGGCCCCAGGACGACAAGCCCGACTAGAAACAGCCCAACCGCGTGTCCCATTTGAAGGTGGCAGTATTATGGTTTGGGGTGATATTATTATGAGTGGTACACGGACGCCACTGCTGGTTCTGGAGAAAAGAGTCACTGGTCCTGTGTACATCGAAGAAGTTTTAAATCCTGTCGTACGTCTATTTCGAGGGGCAGTAGTTGATGAATTTGTGTTTATGCATGACAACGCACCTCCTCATCTAACAGCAGCAGCACAAAATTTTCTGGAAGAAGAGGGAATATCTACATAACAGTGGCCCTCGAATTCTCCCGACATGAACGGTATTAAACATGCTTGGGACATTCTGAAAACACGCATCAAGAAGCGAAACAATCCTTCTATTACACTTCGAGAACTAAAAGATGCTGCTCGTGAAGAATGGGGGAGGATTCCACAAGCCCAGCTCGACCAGTTAATCGGCAGCATGCCAAATCGCCTACAGGCATGCATACAGTCCAATGGAGGAAATACTAGTTATAAGTTTTATTAAAAATTATTTTTTTTTATACTAATTTATTTTTAAATATAAGTTGTACATTGTAAATTTTTCATTCCAAGAGAATAAATCATTTTTTTGCATATCGTTTATCTGGTTTTGAAATTTATTTAGTATTGTTGAGAATTGAAACAAAATGATGTTTAACCCTTAACTACAGACATCCGGTATTTTTTACCGGCGGGCATTCCCAAAATGTGGATTTCGTGGTAACCTCACAACTTACAAGTTCATGTGTCTCTGTACCTCTCGGGCAGTTTGTATAACAATGCTAGTCAAAGCGTGTATTGTGTATTGTCAATATTTTCTTTTCTGGTACACATCAAAAATCTTAACCGGTAAAAATTACCGGATGTCTGTGTTAAGGGAGTATTTTTATATGAGTACTATATTTGTAAATCTGAAATGTTTACATTATTTTTTTGTGTTTTTGGGGAAAAAGTAAAGAAATGGACTGTGGAAGACATCCTGGACCTTCAATGAAGGTTAAATTTGAAGATAAAAATTTTGAGGCCACTTTGCAAAAATGGAATTGCCATTTAATTTTATTACAATTTTACCCCTTGCAGATTTTTTTTCATGGATGTAAAAATTTTCGTGGATGCTATTTTATATTTCCTTTGTGATTCTATGTTACGTTTATTTGTTAAAAAAAAGTTTAAATTTTTGTCTATAGCATTTATGGCCGTTTGTTTCAATAGACCAAAAATGTTACCAAAATTCTGGTTTAATACATTATTCTTCAAAAATCTTGTCATTATATTATTAAAATCACTCATTTTACCATTTTTCCCATATCTAGAGACTCCATAAAAACACATAATGCAAAAAGTTTTTGTTTTTTATTATTAACTTTATATTTTGACTCTATTTTATAATGACCGGTAAAAAATACCGGGAGTCTGTAGTTACGTGATAATATTGGGATGTCTGTAGTTAAGGGTTAACTATTCAGAAGAGTTTATATATAAAAATCAATAAAAAGATGAAATATTTCAATATTTCAAACTTTTGGACATATATGTGTAAGTAGATAGTTAGAAAGACAAACATTTTACATACATAGACTGAGAATCGCTAATTTATTGCTCCTTTTGTTCCAGGAATACTGAAATATCTACAATGAAATTCCCGACAAACCTGCTCACCTAACTGGTTTAAAAACAGCGAAACTTTCCACGAGACAAGATGAACAGTTCATCCAAAAACTTCTCCTTTTCGCAAGTGTCTTTAAACACCTCAAACCAAAGCTGCGATGCGAATTCCACCGATGAAATGATCCCGTACAATGAAAGACCGGAAACTTATTTCGTGCCGATACTGTTTTTGTTGATTTTCATCGTGGGAGTAGTGGGGAATGGTACCTTGGTAGCCATATTTATAAGACATAAGAATATGAGGAATGTGCCAAATATGTAAGTAAATATTTAACATACCTCTTAAAGTATTATTGTTAGATTAATTTAGCTATTCGATAATAATAGACCACCCAAGTAGCACAATAAAAACATTTTAGTTTTATTTAAGGTTTATAAAGGTTTTATTGTGGTAAATAAGAAGTTAATGGTTTTAAAGTTACCTTATAGATATACTGCCAGAACTTTAAAACTGTTAAAGCTTTTGTCACTAGTTTTAAAGTATCTAATAAGAGTATCAAATAAGACTAATTAATCTTAATAGATAATTTGTCTTGTTGTAGTTTTAAAATGGTTTATTCTTAGTTCACTTTGAAACTAATCAGTTTTATGAAAAACTTCCGGACTGTTTGGTTTTATTAGATACTAGTTTGTTACCTTTTAGTTTTATTGCAGTTTTAAAAATTCTCCTAATATGACTAATAAAACCTATTATTAAAACTACTTGATCCCAAGACTATTATGCCAGTAAAACATATGCCATAGAATTATTTTTTTAGTTTTCTTTAAAGTTGCTTTCATAAAAGCAATTAGTAGGCTGTAATAAAACCAAACGCTCTTAACTGAATCAATTTGGTTACCGTAAAGACTGAACTATGCTTCTTGTTAGAAACAATAAAACTAAAGTCATCCCCTCTTCTTTCATATCAAAAATGGTCGGCTATTTGTTTTAGAGCGAAACAGAAGTGGAAGTACAGTTAGTATGGAAGAAATAAGTCATTAGTACTTAAAACATAAACAAACTGGTCATTTTAAAAGAAAAATACAACACACACAGCACTACGACGCCTGGATTTTAGGTTAGATTCACATTAAAACCGAGTGGCATTATTGACAGCAGCATTAAAACTAAACGGTTTTTAATTCCAAGGCAACTTTGCTTTTAAATAGGATATAATATACTCTTTTAAAGGTATAAAATAAAACCATTTAATCTTAACACTTCTCTGTCGATAGACCAAATAGTTTTATTTAGATTTAGGCCATATTGCTTTCTGAAGATGCTGAAAGTTTTGATAGATTACAATATAAGGCTTATAAAAAAATTATAAATAAGCGTCTTAAAGACATAAATTCCATTTATTTTAACATTAAAACATTAAAATGGTAGACAAAATTATTATTTTTCTTTTAAATTAATATTTTTTGGATTTAATTTTTTTATTTTTTAATCGCCAAAAGTCAGAAATTTTAGGGGGCTTGAGTTATTTAGACCTATTTTTGTTAACATTATCAATAAAGTTGGGTGCGCAAGTGTTTTCCTACCTTGAAACTCAGAAATAACCAATGACTTTTTATTATTTTATGGTTACACATACGTATCTACCTATCATAACACATGTAAAAATTTGTTGGCCTATATGGAATATATGGGTTTAAAGAATCATTTAATATGGTAAATTGACTTTAAAAGTCTCCATTTAAAAAACCTTTTTAAGTTTGCTATAAAACTGTCTGCACTTACAGTGTCTTTTAACATGGTTTTAAAAGCACCTTCACAGCAGCGTTAAAACCGGTTGCTTAAGAAAACAAAGTTTTAAAAAGGTTTATATTTTTGGTTTTATTAACCTCTTTCAGAATGGGCACTTTTATGCTGAAAGCGGTTTTATTGCAACCTTAAGGTTTACTTAAAAACCGAATGGTTTTAATTTTAGTTTTATTTTACAGTTTTAAAGCATCCTTAAAAAACTTAATAAATCCGTTCGGTGCTACTTGGGCACTTAGCAGTGCCCAATTGCCCTACTTGGGCACTTATCAATTAACACCAATGTTAATAAAAATTCGGGTTTAATCTCTGTTGACACTCTTCTTCAAAATCTACACTATGCCGAACTGCGCTTTTGCCCTGGGGGTGAAAACAACCCCATCTAGGAGATGAAATTTTTTAATCAAAATAACTATGGAAATCGATGGAGTGACCAATTCTGGGTAAATTTTGTTCTATAAAATTTTTTTGCAAAGTTGACACTTTCCAAGTTATTTGCGATTGAAGCTATGCATTTTTCATTGAAAAAACTCACTTTTTATAACCGTTTTTCATGAAAAACAATTCCATTTTATGGAAAAAATCATTAAAAAAAATTGTAGCTAATAAAAGAACAAAGAGATTCGCGTCTGAAAGACCTAAGTAAACCCAATAACGACTAAGTTATTGCTCTTTAAAGGATGGTTATTTTCGATGAACATCGAAATGGAGAACTTTTAATCTCAAATAACTCGAATGTGGTATAATTTTTTGGGAAAGGTTAACAAATATCTTTAATTAAAATATAAGTCCATTAAAATTCTTTTCAAAACATTAAAACATTACTCCCCTGACTTAGTGATAAGTTATACAATTACGAGGCTAAAGGTTCTAGTTCTAAACCAAAGCCAGAATCAGAGAAAAAAAAATTATTTTCAAATAAGCTCTGACAAAAGGTTTTTGCGTAAGAACTGACTGACTTATGACGAACAAAATTTTTTCTGTTTGAAATGTAAGAATAAAACCCTCGTCGTTACAATCCTAATTGAAATTAATGGTTTCCCTCTTGAAATTAACTTTATTCAGGTATAGTTGATACGATACCATGGCCCCCACAAGGGTGGGGCTGGTGCAACTCTGGTCACAGGGCCCGGGCTCCTGGGGGGCCCAGGCCTAGCCCTGTTTTTTTTTAATTGCAGAATATTTACAGGGGATCATAGATTAAAAACTCAAATAGGCCTATATAATTATTACAAAGTCAGAGTGTTGTGAAATAATTATTAATTCTAGGTTATTGGTTATTTACGATATAATTAGGAATTAGGTGCGTACCGTACATGCTAGTTACTGTTGTTTGTATATTAGTGTACAACAGCCTGCTCGGGCCCCACACACTCTCTCTACCTTCCCCTTCCCCCAGGCGCCTAGCTGCCCCGCCCCCACTTCCGCGGCCAGTCCATCTTTGTCTCTCCGCTTTGTTCTAAAAATAAACACTTCTCATCAGTTCGTCAGTTCGTCTGTTGACTCCGTTTGATATGGGCGGAATTGTTTAATTGTTGTGCTCTGCTCTACTATTACTATTGACAGGTAATTATATAGTTGAATGTATCTTTGTTTAAAATGTTCTTAAACAGTAAAATTGTTGCAGTTGGTGTCAATGCTGCAAAACTGAACCACGACGTAGTGACATTTTTTGGTAACATTGATAGTTTCTATTCTTTGTTCTCCAGCAGCCCTGGTCGTTGGGAATTATTAAAGCAACACGTCCCTTTGTCTTTACAAAGCCTTTCCGAGACTCGTTGGAGTGAAAGAATTCAAGCTGTACGACCAATTGTCAAACATTATCCTTCGATCCTCAAGGTTTTGGACCTGCTCCTGGAAGAAAATCATTTGCCTTCTTTGACTCCAGCTGCCAGAAACACAGTTTTCGCGCTGAAGAGGTACTTTGGATCTTTTAAAGGCCTCTTGACATCATTGTTTTGGCACAAAATCTTGGCCTCCATTGATCAAAGAAATGAGATCATACAAAGGAAAGGAATTTCCTTAAACACAGAAACTCAACTGATTAAAGATTTGTTAACTGAATTGCAGACCCTAAGAGATTCATGGGAAACCATTCTTAACGAAGCAAAACACGTCTCCGGTGCAGTTGGCATTATACCAGAATTCTCTCTCAAAAGAAAATCTAGTGTTGAAAATACGCCCGAGCAACTTCAGCAACAAGCTTCACAGGACTTCAAATCTTCTGTGGTCTTTCCTGTTTTGGATTTCATCATGACTGATTTGAAAACCAGATTTGCAAGCTGTGAAGAAATTTGTAACCTGTTTGCTCCAGTGTTAGGTTTCATGGATCTAGACAACGAGGAACTGAAACTTAAAACTGCCAATCTCGTTGCATATTACCCTTCAGACTTTGCTGATCCAGAAGCCCTATTTGAAGAAACTCTTCTTATGAAGAATGTATTTGTAACAGTGTTCCAGTCAGAAAAGGACCCATTGAAGCTTCTAAACTCAATATATGAGAAAAACCTCCAGCCCATTTTCTTGAACCTGTGCACAGCTATACGACTTTTCTGTACAATCCCAGTGACAGTTTCAACGGCTGAAAGGTCTTTTAGTAGGTTGTCTAATTCACTTAAAACTTGGCAACGAAGCACAACTGGCCAAACTCGTCTGAACCATCTGGCAATGTTGGCAATTGAGAATGAATTGGCCAAAACTGTTGACTTTTCTGATGTTATAAATGATTTTAGTGAAAAGAAAGCTAGGAAATCTATGATTAAATAGACTATCAAACATCAAAGTAAGCGTTTTCTTGTCAGTGTATTAAACACTTAAAAAACATTTTAATTGTTTAGCTCCTAACTTTCTTATAATCTCATTCTTAGTATTTTGTCAACTTGAATTTTATTCTTGGTCAGTAAGGGAAATCAATCTCAAAATGGAAATGTACTGTACTTTCAGTAAAATATAAATGATTTACTTTATGTTTGCAACAATTTTGTCAATAAAGTTTGGTTTTTAGATTAAAATAATAGCCTTAATTATTCCTTAATATCAATAATCATCAGTTTAAATAAAATTTGTAAACTAAAAAATTACCATGTAAATTGTTGAAACATAGCATAGCACGCGAACATAGGGGGGCCCGAGCCTGATCCTGGTTACAGGGCCCGTAATGGAATGTGGGGGCCATGTACGATACATGTGATTCGACCGGTTTGGAATGTTTAGTTTAAAAAAAATAGTTGATTAAATTGAAAATGACATTATAAATTTAAAAAAAGTGTATTTTTCTTAAATTAACTTACAAGTATTTATGATACAAAAACAAAAAAAATCCAAATTTTCTGTAAAAGAAATTCTGCAATTATTATTAGAAACATTTTTTTATATTATGAACACTTTTAGATTTATTTAATAAAAATGCACTTTTTTTAATTTTAAAAATGTCATTTTCGATTTATTCAACTATTTTTTCTAAACTAAGCATTCCAAACCGGTCAAATTACATGAGTCGTATCAATTATACCTAAATAAAGTTAATTTTAAGTGGAAAGCTATTCATTTCTATTAGGATTTTAACGAAGAGGGCTTAATTATTACATTGCAAGCAGAAAAAAGGCAGAGAGCAACTTTATTTTCGTGATAAGTCAGTCAGTTCTCATGCAAAAAACTATTTTCAGGGCTTATTTGAAAGGTATTTTAATGATCTTTAAAAGATGTCTCTTAAGTTTTCCCAAAAAATTTCACCACATTGGAGTCATTTGAGATTAAAAGTTTCCATTTCGATGTTCTTTCGATGAAAATATCCATCCTTTAAAGAGCAATAACTCGTCATTTTTGTGTTTACATAGGTCTTTCAGACGCGAGTTTTTTGTTTTTTTTTATTAGCTATATTTTTGTTTTTAATGATTTTTTCTATGAAATTAAATTTTTTTAAGTTATTAATGAACAATCGTCAAAAAACGAGAGTTTTTTCAATGAAAAATGCATAGTTTCAGTCGAAAATAACTTGAAAAGTGTCAATTTTACAAAAAAATCATAAAACAAAATTTACTCAGAATTGGTCACTCTATCGATTTCCATAGTTATTTTGATTAAAAAATTTCATCCCCTAAATGGGGTTGTTTTCACCCCCAGGGAATAAGCGCAGTTCGGCATAGGGTAGATTTTGACAAAGGTTATAATTACTACCTAAATCCAAATTTTTAAGGAAATCAACCTTGGTTCTCAAAATTCCACGAGAAAATGGCCGTTGATTGGACTATAATTGCGAGTTATAAGTTCCCTTACATAATTTTCGTTTGATTTTGTAATATTTCCTATTAAAAGATATAATATTAATAATTTCTTTAAGTTTTTCTTGGTAATTTTTTTAAATAGTCTGGGTTACTATATTTAGTCCATATTTCTGTGAAAAATATCAATAAAAAATTAATATGAAAAGACCAAATACATAATAATAGTTAAGAAAACAAATATATAAACAAGCATACCAAGAACTAGAGGATAACTAAGAAAACTAATATAGAAAGAAACATACATTTGGAAAATGCACCCATTGAAAGGGTTGAATAACAACTGTCTTCTAAATAAACTTTTTCCCTCCATAAAAAACGAACATTTTCCTTTTGAAACCAAGTGGGACGAAAACTCTCTTTTCCGAATTTTCCGAAGCATTGCACATGCCTGATGTTTTATTAATTTTATTGTATTATAAATAATAGGTATAATATATTTTATACATAATATATTATAACAGTGAGCAAAAATCGCAAAAGGATTAAGAAAAATTGAAAAATAATTTCGACAAAATTTAAAAATAAAAAACGTGAAAAAAAAATGACCAAGAAAAGTTTAAAAAATTAAAAGTTTGAAACAATTACTATAAAATGATATAATCCTGTTATATTACAAAAAAATGATAGGTTGGAATTCTATAGTAGTATTGTAAGATCTTTATTTCTACTAGGCCTGGATCCCGCGTACCAAAAAAAAAGTTTATTAATAGCAAGCTGAAAATTTGTTAATAGTTAAACGGTGTCTAGTGGGACAAACTTTGATGGACGGCAACACTGGAACAGGGGAAGTTTTAATTGTGAAACGAGTTACAAGTTTTGACCGCCGGACTACAAAATTGTCACATGTATTTTATCGGACAGAACTTACAATTGATTTGTTACCCTTTCATTAAATTCTCATGCAAGAACCAGACTGCTATTTCATTACCAACATAATTCCTCTTTTCTACGTGTCGGATTTATTAAAGTACCTAACATATTTGTTGGACAAACATTTTTTCATATATTATATAAAGTTTGCTATTGAATAAACTTAAAAATAACCTGCTAGATTTCACAATCATAAACCTGTTGCCATAATGACACGTTTCACAATTAAAATCACGTTCCACAGTTAAAACTTCCCCTGTTCCAGTGTTCCCATACATCAAAATTTGGCCGACCGTTAAGCTATTAACAAATTTTCAGCTTACTATTAATAAACTTTTTTTTGTACTCGGGATCCAGGTCTATACTGTCTTTTACCGAAATCTAAAACTACTTTATAAAAATATGTTTATTGGTCATTCCCTATAAGTATCTATTTCGTTAATTTACTCATACTTACGGTACCGCTTTTGCAAAATTAAAGCAAATTGCGAAAATTCTAGAATTCTTCGAAACTTCTTTGAAAAAACTTTTTTAGCCATTAACCATTTGATTTTTTTATTCTTATGTTAAAAATGATCTACCCACAAATGTTTGTGAATGTCCTTCGAAAACTGTAAAATTACCAAAATTTTGAGAATTACATTTATATATTTGCTGTGTTATTTGAAGCTAGTTTTTATATTTCTAACCCTTTTTAACTCAAATAAAATTTTTTATTTTATTGTCAATATAAACTTTCAAGCAAAAATATAATCCATCAAGTCAACTGTCTTCTAAATAAACTTTTTTCCTCCGTAAAAAACGAACTTTTTCCTTTTGAAACCAAGTGGGACTAAAACCCTATTTTCCGAATTTTCCAAAGCATTGCACATGCCTGACGTTTTTATAAGTCCAAGAGCGAAGTGGGCCACTCAGGATTCACCACAGAAACAAAATTTAATTAAGTGCATGGAAAAGAAGGAATCATTTAACACTGTTCTGGACTAATTTGAGAGGAAATGAAGACATATAGCGTACACACTCAGAATTGTTCGAGGTATTTGCTGAGTGTAATTGCCATTTGTATGCCAAGATGTTTTAAAACATTAAAAAATGGACAAATGGGGATAAATTGCACATTAAATTTTAAAATTTATTATGTAAAAATGGAATATTAAGTAAAAGTGATGAAAAGTAGAACAGAACAAAATTTATTTAATCAAATTACACTATTTTTGTTTTTCTTTATTGAAGCAAAGTTGACCCATCCACCAACAGTTTTAGCCCGATCAAAGAACAATCTGACCCCCAAAAAAATAAAGGAAGGATGAAAACTTGAGAATAGGTAGTTGAAATTGTCTATTATTATATAAAAAAAAAGATTTACAATTCAACATTTCCTCCATTTTACAAAACCCTTCTCTGGGGTGAAAACTATACATTCAAAATAAGTCCGGAATTGGATAAAATGACTAATTCTAAGCAAATTTTGTTCTATAGAATTTTTTCACCATGTCAATACTTTTCAAGTTATTTGCGAGTGATATTATGTTCATTTTTAACAAAAAAAAAACATGTTTTTAGACGGTTTTTCGCAAATAGCTCAAAAAGCAAGTATTTTATCGAAAAAAATATTCTTAGCAAAAATATAGCTTATAAAAAGTGAAAAAAATGGTGTATGCATGAAGTGTGTTGACCCAGTAGAAGCAGAGTTGTAGCTAGTGAGAAGTAGGTGCATCTTCGTCAAATTTCAAAATGAAAATTTCAACGTGAAATAACCAAAAAATGGAGCAATTTTTGGAGAAGACTCATTACAAATTTTTTAAAGTGTTTCAAAAAAGTTTATTTTGTTTTTTTTTAACTTCTAACATTAAAAGTAAGTGAGTTACGCTCAAAATATTGTTGGTCCCTGTAATTTTTTGGTAAAAAAATCGCGAAAATCACCCCCTAATTGACATTCCAAATAAAATTAATCGTTACCGCTTCACAAATTACTTTGTTTTTGTATTGTTTATTATATGATCTATAAGTTTCATTGGTTCAAATTGCTCCTTTTTGAAAAAATTCGGTTGTAAAATAATTGTTTTTTTAATTTTGTAAACAATTCCATTTTTCTTTCAAAATAACTTAAAAATTATTAGGACTACCGAAAATCTCAAAGAGTAATAAAATATAGGTTTTGCTTTTCTGAATATTTTGGATTTTTTGTTTTCCTGGTAGTCAAAAATTGCTTATGCTATGCTTATTAGCTTTTTCAAAAATAAGCAATTTGAACCGATGAAACTTACTTTGTGCCTAATCTTGTTTCTGCCGGATATGCTATAATAAAATAATACCTTATTGTTGTTTTATACATTTTGACTGTGTTTTCGGTATTTAAATATTTGTTCTTTAATACGATTTCTTTCAGGCATCTCGAGATTCTAACTGCTTTCATTGTTTGTTCTCTAACCTTTTAGTTATCTTAATTCTCTCAGTTTTTATTAGTTTCTCTAAAGAATAGTTAAGATGTAGATCCTGTATTGCAAGAAGAGACATAAGCGAGTCGCTGAGAAACAGAGGTTTTGAAATATTTTATAGGATTGCATAGTAGTGTGGAGCGCTGTTATATGGAGGAAAATGAAATAATAATTTTTACAAACGCGGGGTGCGGAATCGACGCTACTGTTTGAAAGGATTGGAAAAGTTAATTGTAATTTTTTTATATTATGACCCTAACATTTGCCCCAACGTAATTCAAATTTTAAAATTTGAAAAAAAAATTTTTGCATTTTTACCTTCGCGGGGTGCGGTATCAATTCGCTTTTAGGATATGAATCAAAAACTTCAATAATACTTATTTCTATTTTTATCAGAATAACTGCCCCAGCACTACTTAAATTGATCTATTTTGAATTTCGCGCCAACCCCCGACCTAACGCTGCAACCAAAGAGTTATAACCTGTCACAGGAGTCGACCTTCACTCTCCCACACAATTTCAATTATAAGTAAGTAGAACACAAAAAAAATATTGGCTAGAATTATTATACTTTTCCACGATATGTATATAACATTATTGAAACCTTATGAAGGCAGGAAGGACGAAGACGGTTACAAAGAGAAGCTATTAAAGTTAGGTGAGGAGAGCAAGAAATTGTTTGATATTGCAGCTTGTAAATGTTTAGAGTTCAGAGATTGCAACTGTCCTAGAAACCGAAAGATCCCAATACCAGAACGAAATTTCTTAATCGACCAACGAACTGACCATAAAATAATGATTAATAGTTTAGATCGTGAAGCGACCAAAAAAATTGAGATGGATTTACATAGATTACACCAACAAGAGCAACGTGAAGAACAGTCTTGCAAATAGGGGTGGAATCCATTCCTAGTACTTCTAGATTACCTACAACTTCAAAGATACGACCGAATGTTTAACAGCCAGATACATTAAGTAAACAAAAGCGGTGAAATTGAGGACTTCCAATCGCAATCGATTATTTCCACTTCTTCATTCACAATGACTGATGTCACATTTCCAGTTGTTGCCAGAACATTAGATCGTCATGGGGTTTCAGATCGTGCTGGAGTAGCAATTATTTCTGCAGCTTTCCACGACATTGGTCTCATTACTGAAAACGATTCATCACGGGTTATAGCCAGAAATAGAGTTCGAAAAGCTCGTTCTAAAGCTAGGACTACTCTGTAACTCTATTCTGACAGTTCTTTCCTCGAACTCTATCGATGTAAATCAAATAATGACTGTTGGTTGTGATGGGACTGTCGTTAAACAAGGAAACAAAGGTGGCGTTATTCGTTTATTGGAAATCAAGTTTCCACCTCCACTCCAATGGTTCATATGCCAACTACACGTCAATGAACTGACATAGCGTCATCCTTTTCAACATCTAGATGTCACTAGAAGTGGACCAAAAGGTTTCGCAGGTCCCATTGGCAAGGCAGTTACTAACTGCGAAGTATTACCCATTGTTCCGTTTCATGCAATTAAATATACGTTGCCCGATATTACCAAATCGACACAGGATTTTAGCACCGATTAACTATATCTACTACAAATATGTCAGTATATCAATAGCGGACATTGTGATGAAAATTTTGTGAAAAAAAATCCTGGTAAACTAGTTCCCACTAGATGGTTGACAATGGTTAATCGGATGTTGAGATTATATGTCTCAAGCCAAACTCCGTCAGAAAACCTAATTATACTAAGCACATTTATTTTAACGGTCTATGCTCCTATGTGGTTCAAGATCAAGACTAGGCCTATTTGTATTTTTGGTGCCAAACATTTATATGATACGATAAAACTGTCGCGCTATTTGCCAAACCACTTGAAGAATGTTATTGTCCCAGTCATACAGAGAAATGCATTCTTTGGACATTCAGAGAATCTACTCCATACTAGGAATGTTAGCCGACAACAGAGAAGTTGCACTCCGCAGAATACTGAAGATCAGAGAGACATCATACATAGGCGCCTTACATATTTTCCAAGTACCTACTTTAAATATGGATGCTGATGATTACATCGATATGATAGATTGGAAAACCAAGACAGAACCTCCAGTTACGAAGAATTTAAGTACCGAAAGGATATCTCAGGCCATCACGGAAAAATTCCGTGTCACACACAATCCTCTGAAGGGTGTATCAAATTAGTTACAGAAGCAAGTGCTGCCCTCTGTGGGTCACGGAGGAGAGGCGGATTCATTAAGAATAAGCTCAAATCATGCCTTTTGATGCCTAAATTTGATACTAAGAAAGACTATCGTTCACAATGAGTTTTTATATTATTCTTAAATTTTTAAGCATATTTTTTTTTTACTTTATATTGACTAGTTTCTTTTTTTTTTCTTCATATTATAGTCGTAATAGCTTAAATAAATGAATAAAACATTATCGTTGACTCTAGTTGACTCTAGTTGACTCTATCGAATTTTTTTAGAAAATTTTTCTTACACACCAAAATTTCAATCACCGTGGGGCACTTTTCAGACTGAAAATATGAAAAAATGTAATCTAAGTTTTTCATTCAAAAATGAAAGACGCATCAATTCCGCATCCCGCGAAAATGAAATTCGAAAAAATAAATTTGCGCTCCACCCTATTGCATAGGTCTGGATCCCGCGTATGAAAAAAAGTTGATTATTAGCAAGCTGAAAATTTGTTAATAGCTTAAAGGTGTCTAGTCGGACAAACTTTGATATATGGGAACACTGGAACAGGGGAAGTTTTAATTGTGGAACAGGTTAAAAATTTGGAACGGCCAGACCACGAAAACGGCACATGAATTTTGTCCGACAGCACAGACTTAAACTCTCCGAACAGAGATTAAATTCTCATGCAAAAATCAGACGGTTATTTATCACCAAATGGGCGTTTTATTGAGTGGAACATGTAGAATATGTCAAATGACAGGTGATAAATAGAAGTCTGATTTTTGCATGAGAGTTTAATTTCTGTTCGGAGAGTTTAAGAAGTCTGTTCCGTCGGACAAAATAAATGTGCCGTTGTCGTGGTCTGTCCGTTCCAAATTTTTAACCTGTTCCACAATTAAAACTGCCCGTGTAACAGTGTTTCCATATACACTAAGCGCCAAAATTAACGCACCACCTTAAAAATGGGACATTTTTAATGTCTCATATTTCCTAAACCTGTTGTCCGATTTTAGTGATTTTTTTAATAGGTTATAGCTTTATTTTTCAAGAATATCTATGTAATAATATTGTTGCTAAACAGATAAGTGTCATTGTATACCGGGTGTAACAATGATAGTGTGTTTTTTCCTCAAAGTTTGGAACACCCTGTGGAATATTCTAGCGTATATAAAATATTAAAATTAAAACTCAGCTGGAACCTTAGATTATCTTAACACTTTGCTTTTTGATTCATTCGCTTATGTTGGATAATAAAAAAGTTAGGTAACTTAACAACTAGCAACGTTTTTCATCAATACAGGGTGTTTCTAAATAAGTGCGACAAACTTTAAGGGGTAATTCTCCATGAAAAATAATGACCGTTTGCTTTATAAACATATGTCCGCAAATGCTTCGTTTCCGAGATACGGGATGTTGAATTTTTTCGTACAAACTGACGATTTATTTATTGCTCTAAAACCGGTTGAGATATGCAAATGAAATTTGGTAGGTTTTAAGAGGTAGTTATTGGGCATTTGTTGGCATACAATTAAGAATTTTATATTCACCATTGGCGTGCATACGGGTAATATGACCGGGTAATATGACCCGTATGCACGCCAATGGTAAATATAAAATTCTTAGTTGTACGTCAAAAAATGCGCAATAACTACCTCTTAAAACCCACTAAATTTCATTTGCATATCACAACCGGTTTTAGAGCAATAAATAAATCGTCAGTTTGTAAGAAAAATTTTAACATCCCGTATCTAGGAAACGAAGCATTTGCGGAAACGTGTTTATAAAGTAAATGGTAATTATTTTTGCATGCAGAATTACCCCTCAAAGTTTGTCGCACTTATTTAGAAACACCCTGTATTGATGAAAAACGTTGCTAGTGGTTAAAGTACCTAACTTTTTTATTATCCAACATAAGCGAATGAATCAAAAAGCAAAATATTAAGATGACCTAAGGTTCCAGTTGAGTTTTAATTTCAATATTTTATATACGCTAGAATATTCCACAGGGTGTTCCAAACTTTGAGGAAAAAAGACACTATCATTGTTACACCCGGTATACAATGACACTTATCTGTTTAGCAACAATATTATTACATGGATATTCCTGAAGAATAAAGCTATAAAATGTTTAAAAAATCACTAAAATCGGACAACAGGTTTAGGAAATATCAGACATTAAAAATGTCCCATTTTTAAGGTGGTGCGTTAATTTTGGCGCTTAGTGTATAAAAATGTATTCGACTAGACACCCTTAAGCTATTAACAAATTTTCAGCTTGCTAATAATCAACTTTTTTTTCATACGCGGGATCCAGACCTAGCATGTTTTAGGGCACGGTAGAGAGCAAACAGTTCAGCTGTGAAATCACTTGAACTAAGCGGTAGTTTAAATTTAAAAGTAGACGTTGGAGTAACAAATGCGCAACCAATGCCATCATCAGATTTAGAGGTATCGGAGATATTTGTGCAGTTAAGTTAGTTTTGACCAAAGCATTAAGTTTCAGAATATTTAAACAAAATATAAATAAACTGTAGTCTATTGATTTCGTTTAAATCATATAATAGAAATATAACTTCTTACGTGTGTACAAAGTACACACACATTCTTTTTTTTTATATGATCTGTTAGTTTCACCGGTTTAAAGTGCTTATTTTTAAAATGGTTATAGCTGAAAAGGCTTGAACGAATCACTAATCACGAGTGTATGCAAACTTTGAACAGCCTCATTTTAACCAATTATTATCTTTCAGAAAAACGAAATGAAACTAGCATATTTATAACAGCAAAACCTACATTTTTTTACTCTTTGAGATTTTTCGTATCACTAATATAAGTTATTTTGAAAAATGGAAATTTTTCCAAAATTTTTAAAATTTTTTTTTACTATAAAACCAATTTTTTTCAAAAATAAGCACTTCAAACCGGTCAAGCTTACACATCATATAAACAATACACATACATTTAAAGTAAATGGTAAAGCGGTAACGATTAATTTTATTTAGGGTGCTAAATAGATGGAGATTTTCACGATTTTTTTACTATAAAAAAGGGGCCAACATTTTTTTCAGCGTAACTCGTTTATTTTTGATGCTAGAAATTTTTCTAAAAAATAAAACTAAACCTTTTTTAAACAGTTTAAAAAATATTAATAAGTTTTTCCCAAAAATTGCTTAATTTTTCGGTGATATCACGTTGAAATTTTCGATTTGGAATTAGACGAATAAGATTTTATTTTTCATGAGCTACAACTTTGCTTAAAATCGGTTTGTAGACTTAACTGAGACACCATTGGTTCATTTTTTTAATAAGCTACACTTCTGTTAAAAATATTTTTTGACAAAATATTTATTTTTTGAATTATTTGCAAAAAACCGTCTGTTTTGAAAAATAAACATTTTCAATCGCAAATAACTCGAAAAGTATTAACTTACGTAAAAGACTCTATAGAGCAAAAGTTGCTTATAGTCAGTCAATTTATCCATTTCCGGGCTTATTTTAAACACGCGTTTTTTCACCGCCGAAAAGGGGTAACTGTCACCCCCAAGTAAAAAGAACCAACGGAATAAATTCAACTTTGAAGTGGAGGGTTAGTAGAATCTAAATCCAAATTTTCATGCAATTCCGAGTTGCCTCTGAAAACTACACTCCAAAACGGAAATTTACTGGGCTAATAACTAAAAAAAAACGCATAAGAGCTCATAACAGCTGTGGAAGCGTATTTTGTAGTCCTTCCAGAGTCTCACTTCAGGGATGAAATTTTTAAATTGGAATCAAGTTTAAACAAGTGTATTGATGTTAAGGGAGATTATACGGAATAATAAAGTGTATTTATCACCACAAAATTGTTTTTTCTTATCTAAACCGAAAAATTTATTGAACAGCTTTAATTGTTGTTCTGTGTTAATACATAAATACTTACAAATATTTATGTCAGAAATATTTGAGTATCTTTGTTTTTTTTTTAGAACGTTATAACATGCATTTCAAATTTACCTCTTCTCGTAATTTCATATAATCTGTTCGTATTACCAGTTAATTATACCATCTATTGTCATGTATTATAACATAATTCTCTCTCAGTATCTCTAAGTTCCATTATACATACTCCAATAATTGTTTACTGCTTTCAGGTACATCCTCTCGCTGGCCCTAGCAGATCTCCTAGTGATACTAACAAGCGTGCCATTCACATCGATTGTGTACACAATGGAATCGTGGCCATGGGGCGAGCTGATATGCAAACTTTCCGAGTTTGCAAAAGACATATCTATCGGAGTTTCAGTGTTCACACTCACCGCTTTGTCGGCAGATCGCTTTTTCGCCATTGTTGACCCACTCAAGAAGTTCCATACGAGCAGTAAGTAGCCAATTGAGATAGTCACAAGAGATTGTTTGTATGAGGCAGTTTTTAGCAATGTCGAAGATCAAAGTGTGGGAGTCGCTTGTAAAATAGAATAGTTTGTTTGATTAATAGGCCAGGAACCGAAGCTTTTCACCTCGCAATTTTTACAGAATGAATCGATTTGCTTAAAAATTTGAGAATAAGTAGTGGATAGTCCAAGGATCAAAATCTATATGATTCCGAAAGGCGCTTTACTATGGGGGTGGTTGCCACACCATCTCGGGGGTGGAAATTTTTTATTATATTTTGACCGCAAAAGTTGATAAAAACATTAATTCTAAGCAAAAAATATTCTATACATTTTTTTGATAAAATTAATAGTTTTCGATTTATTCGCTATCGAAAGTGTTAGATTTGTATAGAAAAAATCAATGTTTTTCAATATACTCATTTACGATTCTCTTAATTTTTGCCGTAGAAAAAATTTTTTCAAACCAAGTTCTTGGGAATTAAATAACTTAACTCTAATTTTTCTATTCTAAAGAAAATGGCATTTTTTACCCAACTACAAACATTCGGTATTCGTTTTTAACTCCAGTTTTTTAAAAACTAATCATTCTAAGCCAGTCAAACTTCTAGAATCTATTAATAATACATAAATAAATAAGAATTAATAAGGCCAATGACTAAAAATACCGCTAACTTACATTATTATGCTTCCAATTGGATTTATCCTTTTTTTTTTTTTCAAAAAAACATATTGACTTTTCAACCGTAACTTTTTTATTTTTTATCTTAAAAAGTTTGGTAAAAAATTATTTTGTAGCTTTTTACAAGATCTATAATCTATGTCTATTAATATTAAATCTTTTGAATATCCTCAGTCGCAAAAAGAGGTGACTTTGAAAGGGTTGGTAAAAGTTGTTTTTGCATGCCATTACAAGTTTTAATTGTCAATAGCTCACTTAATTTTAACCGTAGAAAAATTTTTTGCAAACCATGTTCTTGGGAACTAAATAAGCTACAATTTCATATTTAAACATTTTTTCATATCTCTAATGCTAATTTTCTTATTCTAAAGACAATCCATTTCTTTGCAAACTACAAAAATTCGTTATTCACTTTTAACTCCATTTTTTTTAAACTAATCATTCTAAACCGGTCAAACTTCTAGAACCTATTAATAATATATAAATAAAAAAGGCCAAATAAGGTCAATGATTAATTTTAATTAGGGTTTCTTAATGTTGTTCTGAAGTACTAAACCTACATTTTTGTATGGCATCTTTTTTTGGCATCTCTTATCATTTTCGAGTTACATGGAGAAATAGGAAGATTTTTAAGAAAACTTAAAAATGCGCTCAATAATTTGATCTTATTCTTTTCAAAAACCATTCATTTTAAACCCGCTCAACTTTTTGAACGTAAAAAGAACACTATAGTAAAATGTATTGTAGAAGGAAAACGATGCATTTAAATTCTTGTGGATGAGGGGTTAAATATACTTCTCATTTTTTTCTTAAAATACGTTAGTCGTCAAATTTTTTACAGTTTATCTCGCATAGTTTGAATGTAATCGACATTTGATATTGCTTAATTTATAGGTCTTTTCAAGCACAACAAAAGTTATTTGTGGCATTATAGACCTAAAATCGTACGTTTCTCTGTTATTTTAAGTTAAATACACTGATTTGAGCATGCACCAAGAAAACAAGTTTTTTTCACTTACCATATCTCTTTTTGTGTTATAACTAGAAGGACAAATAGGAATAAAGGCAAAAGAAGAAAGAATCAAGGGGAAGAAAGTCAAAGTAAGGTTTCAAAAAATGATAATAGATAACGAAGAATTGATATGGGACAATGATGCGGATAAACTAATACCTGAGATAAGGAACAAATACCCAGGAACAATCCATCCAAAAAACTGATATGCGAATTGGACGGAGAGACTTTGATGACGACCAGGAAAGGACATGGAACATCCAGTAATATGAAAGAGCAAACAACGAGGAAAACTAATAACAAGGAAGAAAAGGAAAATTAAAACAAATGTCAAACGAGAATAGGTACATGGAATATAACCTCAATAACAGGAAAGGAACGTGAATTAACAGAGGAAATGGAAAGATTTGAGCTGCAGTTGATAGGAGTAAGCGCGACGAAAAAAGTAGGAAATGGATTTGTCGATATTGGAGGGCAGCACATACTATACTATTCTGGAGTTCAGATAGGACAAAGGGCAAAAGAAGGCGTGGGAATAGTTGTAACGAAAGAAATGAATAGAAGAATAACCAAATTCAAACCAGTATCATCAAGAACCATATACATAAAAATAGAGTTAGAAGAAGAAGAATGTCACATAATACAGGTATATGCACCGGTAGAAAGAACAGAGCAGGAAACAATAGAACTATTCTATGATGAGATACAGAAACTTATTGATGAGATACAAGAGGAAAGCAAAACCATCATTTTACTAGGAGACTGGAATGCACGAATAGGGAATGATGAAAATATGGCATTAGGCTGCTTGGGAAGGTATGGAGAAGAGACGATAAATAGAAATGGTAGATGAATGATAAGTTTCTGCCAAATAAATGACTTGTTAATAGGTAATTCTTTCTGGTATCAACCGAGGAACGAAAAATATACATACGTAGCAGAAGAAAGAAATGCGAGAAGCATAATTGACTACATAGTATATCCTCGAGACGCAGAAATAACGATAAAGAATATAAAAACAGAGAACGAAGCCGAACTCGGTACCCAACACAGACTAGTGACAGCAGAGATAAACATGAAACTAATGGAAATAATAGAGAGTCCTCAATATACAAGAATAGCAATATATAAGATGAAAAATATGGAAATGAGGAAGTTGTACCAAAGAGAGGCAGATAAAATACTGGAACAGTATGAAAACAATGAGGAAATATGGAATATGGAAGAGAGATGAAAAAAATTGAGAGACACGTTATGGAACACTGCGAAACAAGTATGTGGAATAAGAAAGACTGGTAAGAATAATAAGAGAACTGGATGGTGGAATAAGGAGATAAAACAAGCTGTAAAAAGGAAGAAAGAAATGTGGAAGCGATACATAAACACAAATGAAGAGCAAGACAGAGACGAATACAGAAGAGAGAGAAATATAGTGAAAGAACTAGTAAAAGATGCGAAGAAGAAGAGCTGGAAGGAATTCGGTGAAGAATTGAACGAAGGTTTTGGGAATAACAATAAACAGTTTTGGAATAAAATAAGAGGCATAAAAGGAACAAAAAGGAAACAAATAAGAGGAATTAGAAATGAGCGAAATGAATTGAAAACAAACATACAAGACATACTAACCATATGGAATAAGCACTATAAAGAAAAATTCGAGGCAAGTAACCAACAAGATGAGGAGAGAGGACAGCAGGCAAGAGAAGTGGATAGAGGCAATAGAGTAGACGAAATTCATATCAAAGATGTTGAAGAAGGATTGGCAAGAATAAAGATTGGAAAAGCGGGAGGTGCCAATGACATAGATCCGGAGATGATGAAGTACGTGGGAGAACGAGGCAAGCTTTGGCTGCTGGAAATAATGAGGGAAGCATGGAGAACAGAAAAGATACCGGAAGACTGGGAAGAAAATTTGTTGATACCAATACACAAGAAAGGAGATGAAGCGGAATGTGATAACTATAGGGCTATATGCTTATCATCAGTGGCATATAAAGTCTACACCGGGATAATAGAAAGGAAGCTCAGGAAAGAACTGGAAGGAGAACTAAAAGAAGAACAAGCGGCATTTAGGAAGGAAAGAGGAACAACAGATAATATATACTTACTGAGAAATATAATTGAAAGGAAAAACGAAATAGGAGAAGACTTATATATTACGTTTATAGATATTAAAGCTGCTTTTGATTCTATAAATAGAGAAGTAATATGATCAGTAATGGAAGATCTGCAAATCCCGCAAAAGATAGTAAGCGTGGTAAAAAGTATGTATAGAAACGTACTTGCTAAAGTACAAATAAATGGAAAAGATCGCCAAAAATAAACCTAAGGAGAGGAATAAAACAGGGGGACAATCTCAGCCCAGTTTTGTTTATATTAGTAATGGATAGAGTAATGAAGAACGCTAAAAGAAGGTCAAGGCAATTACAGTCAATAATAGGGTACAGGAATTTAGTACCAGTGAGAATGGAGGGATTGCTATATGCAGATGACTTAGTAATAATAGCAGACAATAAAGAGAAAATGCACAATCTAATAAATATATGGGTGGAGGAAATAGAAAATTTGAAAATGGAGGTAAATGTAAAGAAAACGAAGACCATGATAGTAACCCAAAAGAAAAGAGAAGAAATAAACCAAACGATATTTAGGTGCAAAAACGAAATAATAGAAACAGTCTCGACGTTTGAATAACTTGCAGTAATAATATCAGAGGATGGAAAGAGAGATCAAGAAATCTCATACAGAGCGAAAAAAGGAAATAAGATCTACTATTCACTAAATAAAACAATATTTGGAAAGGAAGAAATAGATAAAGAAATAAAACTGAAGGTATACAACGCAATCTCTGTGCCAACTTTAATATATGCAAGTGAGACATGGGTAAACAATGCAAAAATAGACCAGTACAATAAACGCAGCGGAGATGAAGCAGCTAAGAAAAATAGCAGGAAAAACGAAATTGGACAGAATAAGAAATGAAGATATTAGACAAAGACTGAAACAGGAATCAATAATAACCAAGATACAAAAAAGAAAATTAAAATGGTATGGACACATTAACAGAATGGACCAGGGAAGACTACCAAAGTAGGTGATGGAATCGAAAAGATATGGTAAAAGAAGGAAAGGGAGGCCAAGGAAGAGATGGATCGATCAGATTATAGAAGTTGGACAGGAAAAGGGAAAAACACATCAACAAATGAAAGAGTTAGCAAAGGACCGCAAGAAATTGAAGAGATGGATAGAAGATGAATAAAACCTCCGACGTCCCTAAGGAGCATAAGGAGTTTCGAGAAAGAAGAAGAAGAACTAGAAGATTTATAAAGGAAAGAATCTCTTTGTTATTTTATAAGCTACAAAAATGTTTTATACATTTTTTTAGGTAGATGCATAGTTTTTAAGCTATTTGCAAAAAACCGTTTGAAAAGGTGTTATGTTTCAATGAAAATGGCCAATTTTCAACCAGGAATAACTCAAAAAGTAATGAGTTTTCGAAAAAAAATTATAGAATAGTTTTTGCGTAGTATCAGGTCCTCTAGCAACTTCCGTAGTTATTTAAGCAAAAAATGTTCCACCCCCGAGAAGGGGTGGGAACCGCTCCCAAGACAAAAGCAAACATCGGCATAGGGTAGACTTTGTTTCTTGGGCTATTCCCTACTTACTGTGAAAATATCACGTAAATCGATATAGTAGGATGGAATTCGGAGCCACATACCCTCATTGACTGCCCTATTAAAAGATATCGTGCTATTAGACACATATGTATAGTCACCATTTTGAACGAACACCATTTTTGTAAAATGTAAAGTCTGAGATGGCCTCATATCTAAGTTTGAACCTTTATATGTCTAGTATATGTGGACCAAATTAAGTCATTAGCGCGCACTGTACTCATTTAAGTACAGCTGCTATTTTGACATACTAGTGCCGCATACAATAAAATAGTTGCAATTCTTAGTAATTACAGGAAACTAAATACCCTTAAGAAGACAACCTTAACAGATTTCGTTGAGTGGTTCAGCTGGTTTGGTAGTTTTGATTTATTGTTTATGAAGTCAATACGTACGTTTTTTATTTCGTCGACATCGCCTTTGTAAAACTGATTTACTCCTTTTCACCATCAAATGGTTTACGTAAGTTTATAATAAGTTTAGTAAAGGGCTTAAGTGACTAATATTTTAAAATTTTAATTATAACGTGATTTATTTGTTGATAAAATTAGGTGTACTCATACGAGTACAATGGGCATATGGGAGTACTTTTATTGTTATTATTTCTTTAGTCTCAAATCAGCTAACAGATGAGGAAGACATTGAGGATGGTAACCTACTAGGAGGAAATTTGACTTTGCTTAAAGAAGAAATTAAATTTCATTGCTCTTTAGATGAAGACAAAGACTAACGAAGATGTACCTTTGACATTGCAGTTAACAAACAAGATAAGTATATCTACCTAAAGAACAAAATTATTTAAGCCCGCAATGGACAAAAACTTGTACAAATAATAGTATGGCAGGAACATCAGGGTGGAATGAGAAGTTTGAAATCATTAAACATGAATGACAAGACTTAAATAAAGTTTATTTAGGCTGTAATGCCAAATTAATGTTTATGAAATCAAGACCTTCCTGAAGTATTCTGCCTACCGTTAGGAATCATGAAAGAGGATACTTTCCAATAAAAATTAAGGTGTGCTCAGTGTCATCAATCACAGAGCCAGATTAAGTTGTGAAAAGTTTCATATAACTCTTTGAATTAAGAGAGACTGTTTTAAAACTTTTTATTTAAATTCATTTTTTCTGTTACATTTTTGTTAAGGCGCTGTAGGGCCCAGTGTACTCATTTGGGTACATATCCATATCTAAGTAATTCTGATTTTTTCGAATATAGTTACATTTGAAGTTTTGTTACAAATAATATTACCAATAAATACCTAATGTAAAATATATTATTAATTCTTAAAATCAGATATCGTGGGATCTAATGGGTTAATATACTTGTATCATTAAATGCGCAATTCGTATAATATTTTCACGCATCTGCCGCATTACATTGTAAAAGCAGTGTTTGATTTTAAATCGACAAACCAGTCGTTCTTACCTTCTATTCCTCTATCGTATTTGCAAAAGAAAAGAAGTTTGTCATAAAACTTTGTATATTTTTTCAGCCAGTCAATATTTAAAAATCAAAAAGGGTACACAAAGGTAAACCTGCTGTATTTTTTAATAAAATGTAATAAAAACTTCAACAAAAGATTTCTTTATACGGAGACTTTTTTCCAAATCAAAAATTTCGTTCGCTTTGCTGATACCGGATTACGCAAATAAGAGAACTTTTAAATTCCTCGTCGTTATTATTTTTGTGCGCACTTTCGTAAAGTTTTTTTAAATGAATAAAAAAGAATAAAACGGGTAGATATTGTGTATATTGTTGTTTTTTGTGTAAACCGTTTGTGAAATATAATCGAAAGTTTTGGAAAAAAAAGCAATTTAAAAGAGCTCTAACATTTGGAGACTTTGGCAATACAAAGGTAGACAATTTATGGAATTTTATTAAGAAAGTAGTTAGAGCTGCACAACAAATAATATATGAGACACGCTGTCTGGCGTTCGACATAAATTATGCTAGCTAAGATTAATCTTCCGATAGAAGCTCATATGCATTACATAATATATACACCTACAGTCCAATCTTTTTATTTGTTAATTTGAGGTATCTACTTGTCTGATTTAGTATTTTAGTCTATTTTTGACCCATCCAATGGCACTACAGCCCAAACCGCAAGCCTCTTTCAGCAAGCTTCTGCAATCATCTTGATTTACTGCTGTTCTTTTCCATGAACGAGTTTTTAGTAAATTTCTTGCATCCTCATCTACTTCGTCATCCCATCAATTGGACCGCGTTATGTAATAACGGATTAACCGCCAAAAGTCCAAAATCGAGATAATAGTGCCATCTTGCAGCTAGGGTGCAAATATATGTATAAAAATATGTTTTTTGTAAAAAAAAATTTAAAAAAGCTGTTTTTAAATGCCTGTATTTAGCGACATTTTTTATTTTAATAAAAAAATCTTACACTAGGATTTATAATATCGAACTAAACGCCAATAATGGTACATAATCCATTGTCATAAACAAAAATCCGTATCTTTGTAAGTGTAATAACGAATCAAGCGCCACGAATAGTCGGTTAATTCTTTATTACAAAACATAACATATTTACTAACGTTTAAGATATCGAATTAAAAGACATCCTTTGTCAGGTAACATCAGATTAAGCGCCAAATATGTCTCTTAATCCGGTATTCGGATCTTAACTCATGCATATCTTAAAAAATCATTAACGAATTAAGCGACATTTGATCGAATAACTTTTAAAATATAAATTATTTTTAAAAAATTTTAAACACATGTAAAAGTCTATTTACATTTGCATTAATATATTAAATATGAAACATGTCAGCACTATATTTTAGAAATAGTACCAAAAACAAATTTAAAATCTTTAGACCGATTTATCTCAAAACTACATTTTGGCGCTAAATCCACTATTACATAACGCGGTCCAATTTTTTTGTCTTTAAACAGGTCTTTTACCTTGCATTCTTGCATTTAACAATTTTCTGGGGATTCTATTGCCATGCATGCGGACCACGTGTCCTGCCCATCGTAATCTCTGCAGTCTAGTGCTAGTGTATTGTGCTAGTGAAGCTTCGCTATGCTGTTTGGACATTTTATTGCTATCTCTTCGATTTTATTAATCGTATAAATAGTTATGCGAAGATAGCAATATATAAGAATACTGAGAATTAAGAATAATCATGAAAAGAAAATGTAGAAGCAAAAAAAAGACAATACAACGAGATAAATTAAAAGAAATAGAAGAAAATTTTCAAAAAGAAAGAAATATGATCATTTTCATCGTCATTATAACTAGGCTTACCATACGTCCCGGTTTGACCGGGACGGTCCCAGTTTGAGATCCCTGTCCCGACGTCCCGGTCGGTTTGCATTATCGTGTCGGTTAAACTTAAATAACACCGACACCCTGGTCATTGATCAAGGACCATTTAAAGTGCTCGGAACATAATACCAGCGCAAGTGCCATTCTCTCTTCCCAAGCTCTTCTACCATCGTTTTTGAAAACTGCCGAACCCGTCAAAAATAAATTTACCATTGCTGAAAGGAGCCATTATTTCTTGCAGCAATGCACGATATAATTTTTACCTTCTCTGATTGCTCTTCTAAATTAATATCGAAGCTGTTTGAGCCCAAATTCGGGTCTGTGTATACCAAGTGGGATTGATCGCACTGATGGAAAGAGATCACAACGAAAGAATTACACAACGAGCTAAAATAATGCAACTTTTGAGCATTTCAACAGATACATCAAACAGACAACATGATGGTAAATTGACACCGATAGTTGTTAGGTACTTTGTACCTGAGAAAGGCATCTTTACTCGCTTTCGTCTATTCCTGGCTCAAGGAAGGTTAACATAAAAGGCATTGGTTGCAGTGCACACATCGTTCACAATATAATCCAACATACAGTTGATGGTCTTCCTGCCGAAATAGAGGCTATCGTAAAAATATACAAATAATTTTTGTATAATACCGTACCTACGCGTTACAAACTTAAAAAGTTTTGTGACAGCTGACATCGAGTACAAAAAATTAGTGAAACATGAAAATATAAGATTCCTGTCTTTATTACCAGCTGTAGAAAGAATCCTGCAGTTATACGAAGGACTGAAATCTTATTTTCTAGCTGAACTGCCCTCTCGCATTGCGACAGTTCTTCACAACAGAAATTGGAGCACTTTCCTTTTGGTTTGTGTTGGGAC
Organism: Diabrotica virgifera virgifera; assembly: GCF_917563875.1. NCBI lineage: Eukaryota > Metazoa > Arthropoda > Insecta > Coleoptera > Chrysomelidae > Diabrotica > Diabrotica virgifera. The sequence continues at coordinate 39,250,667 of NC_065444.1, read as the reverse complement.
AGTTAAACGTATTCAACAAAACCATTGCGTCTATGGAAAAGGCTAAATCAACTGCGACAGGTGTAGGTATGGAGTTGACAAAGTTAAAAAAGCTAATCTTCAAAACAGGATAGAAAACAAATTCTTCCTCAAGCAGCTAAATAACTCTTAAATAAATTCAGATATTCCCTAAAAAATGTCGAAAACTCCATGAGTGACTTACTTACTTACTTAATCCAGAACTCGTCTACCTTTCATGAGTGACTTCACGCTTTCTATGAGCGCTACATTTCGTATTTAGAATTGTGTGGAAAGAGCTTCCACGGAGCCGAAGATTTTGAGTGAATCTGCTTGCAAAAATTAGTTTACTGGACTAAAATGGAAAAACCAGCAGAAAGTATAAATGAAATGAAAATAATTCAATCTAAAACCCAAATAATGATTGATGAAGTGTTATTGGCAAAAGGCTTCTTCCAAAATTCTAACAGTTACTCCTGAGAAATGGGGTGCCAAATTGAAAACCATGAAAAACACAAATTAAGCGAAAAGCACATGGAAAAGGAGATTCTTCCTCTTCTGCGTCCCAGTTTGGCTCTTCGTAATTATGGTAGGCCTAATTATAACTGCCTCGACAATCCGTTGTGGATCTTGGCCTGCTTGCAAAGAATTCGCCACTTCTGTCGATTCCTGGCAACTTCCCTCCATCTTCTGACCGTTAGAATCTTTAGGTCTTCTTCCACATCATCAATCCATCTTCTTCGTGGGCGTCCTCTACTTCTTGTGCCCTCTGGTTTTAACAATGTTAATCTCGACCATTTTACCATCAAGTGAAAAAATGGAAAGAGGGTATCAGAAAAACAACCAACTAACATAGCAAATAATGATAAAGGGACACTACTAAATGAGTCTGAAAAAGTTATGAGAAATTGGCAAAACTATTTCAAAGAACTACTAAATAAAAGCGAAGTAGAAAAGGAAACAAACCATGAAATTGAAGATGGTCAGAAATAAAGAACCTTAAAAATAACAAGGCCCAAGAATAACAGAAATATCGGCCATAAAAGAAACACATACTACTTGTTACGAACATAAAACAGTAGTATATACTTTGTTCATCGACTTTAAGCAGGCCTATGACACAGTAAACAAGCAGAAGATGTATGTACAAACTGATGAAATATTGTAGAAAGACCAAGTAAAATTGTCAAGATAGTAAAGATGACGATGGAAAATACAACAAACGAAATAGCATGGAAAGGGCATAGGTACATCCAAAAACTTTGAAACCAAGGCAGGATTATGACAAAGAGACCCACAAGAAGCCAAAAAATGTGATCCTAAAATAAATAAAGAGAAGACAAAATATATTATACTGGGAGAGATCCAAAAAGAAAAAAAAATAACATCACATTTCAAATAGACGGAGAAAAAGCATACTCGTTCAAAAGGGCCAAAGAAATTAATTGCTTGGGAGCCAAAATAGATGAAAATATTCATGAGGAGCACGAGATAAAGGCAAGAATTGCTAACGAAATTTAAATACGTCTCCAGAAAAACAAAAATCAGAATTTAAAACAGTTATCAGACCTACAGTAACATACGCATGCGAAACATGGGTGCTGAAATAGTCAGGAATAGACCTTTTAGAAAGATGGGAGAGAAAAATTAAAAGAGCAATATATGGAGGTATAAAAATAGAAGAACAGTGGAGAAAAAGAACCAATAAAGAATTGGAAAAATTGTGTAAACAGACGACGACAATCAACGTACAGAGAATAAAATATTTGGGGCACATCGAAAGAACGGGAAATAAAAGAATAACAAAAATGGTACTTTCACGAAGATCAATACAAAAGAGAAGGACATGTAGGCAAAAAAAAAAGGTGGATGGATAGTGTGTACGAAGACCTGAAGAAAAATAGCGTTGAGAGATGGAAAAAACTAGCTTTAAACAGAAGGGGATGAATGGAAATGGAGTGTAGAAAAACACTGCAGTGAATTAGGCTTACAAGTCCTGTTGAGCTTAATAACTAAATTAAGAGTTATGATATACATTTTTCACAATATTGTTGGGTTTTAGGATATAGGAACAAGACAAGAAATAATAACACAATTATTATAAAACGTTATAAGGCAATTTTGTTTGGACTCTGACGCGTGAGTCATCCTGTATATTTAAATTTATGTAGCGTAAACGTTGTGTAAACAATGCAAAACTAGACAGTACAATAAACGCAGCGGAGATGAAGCAGCTGAGAAAAATAGCAGGAAAACCGAAATTGAACAGAATAAGGAATTAAGATATGAGACCAAGATTGAAACAGGAATCGATAATAACCAAGATCAAAAAAAAATAAAATGGTATGGACACAATAACAGAATGGACCAGAGGAGACTACCAAAGTAGGTGATGGAATCAAAAAACATGGTAAAAGAAGGAAAGGGAGGCCAAGGGAGAGATGGATCGATCAGATTATAGAAATTGGACAGGAAAAAGGAAAAATACATCAACAAATGAAAGAGTTAGCAAAGGACCTCAAGAAATGGAAGATATGGATAGAGGATGAATAAAACCTCCGACGCTCCTGAGGGGCATAAGGAGTTTCGAGAAAGAAGAAGTTTAAAAGCGTATACTTATGTCTAGAAGTCGACAGGTCCCAGCGTTTCTTATAATTTTTTAAAACAAGGACAAAAATAATTTTATTCCATAATTGGTTTCCATCGTATATAATACGAATAAATATGAAGAGATAATAAAACACAACCTTCCTAAACTCCGTTTTCAAATGATGCTTTTCAAATTACTTTCGCCAAACTTTTAATTGATTTTCTTCTGGTCGTTTTTAAATAGACATCGGAAAAGTTTTCCCACATATTTCTGCTGAATTTTTGGAAATCCTGACGTAATGATATTAGCGGCTAAATGGATATTTATTGTGTTCGTGCGTGTTTTATGAGAAATTCTCGGTCGAGATCTGAAAGAGAAATCAGGAAAAACATGTATTTTTCATTGTAATGAAATAGTTGTTTTTATACTGTGGTATTTTAATTTATGTTTAGAATCTGTAAGCTATATTATAAAAGAGATGAAATGAACGCATTTTAGACACGGCAATGATTTTATAACCAATTTAAACTGTGTTGATATAGTTATTTTCCTAACAAGTGCAGAAAGTCATTCTTTTCCGCACGCGACTGCAGTTTGCCGAACGACTCGAAGCGGGAGTTCGGCAAGCAGTCGAGTGCGGAAAAGAATGACTTTCTGCAAGAGTTAGGAACAATATTTTTTCTAAGAGTCTTTAAAAAATTACCAAATCTTAATCAATTAATTTAATTAATATGAAAATACATACTAATTCTTTGACAAGGTCGTCAAAACCAAACTTTCAATATAATTAGTTAGCATGACGACGATCTTGGTTTCCATGACGATGATTCAAAACGACTGTTATTGTCTACCGATTTGACTTTCGAATATTATGCCAAAATAATTTTATTTCATCGAATTGTCGCGTTAATTTCATTAAAACAGGAACACAATAAGATATATTTGAAATAAATTAGTAAATAATATTTATATTAGTTTATTGCACGTATTACAATTACTTTTTTCTACAACCACTATTCAAAGTGCACTTTTCTGCACGGTTTTATGTTAGCAAACTTGATATTTCCTCACAGTATAAGATATTTGACATTAGTGTGCAGAAAAGTGACGTTTCTGTGCCGCAAAGTGACATTTCTGTGCCGCAAAGTTCTTTTCTGCACAGTTGACTACCTCATTCTGAGTAACGTTATATTCTGTTTACATCCGTGGTTAAACTTTAGACAAATATATAACCTATAAGACAATTATTATATTTAACTATAGCATAGAAACTAAATTATGGATGTTACAACTGTTTTATTTTACAATTTTATTCTTATTAAACATTTTATAATTATCAAATAACCAATGAGGATTTAGCAACTTGTGCAAGAGACGTCGAAGGAAGTAGGTTTTGTGTAAATCCCTGACTGCGTAAATATAATGTCAATAATGTGTAATAATTGTTTAATTTAAACAAATTAAGGCAGTGCATTAATTTTTTAACTGATTTCTGTGCAATTTATTTAGGTATAAGGAATTTAAATTGATTAGTAGGTATTAATTAAATACAGTTTAAAATTTATCACATAGGTACCTATTATAATTAATCGTCGTTTGGAAATTGTGATTTTTATTTTTAGGAAAAACTGTGCTTGTAGAAAAAGTATAGTGTGAAACACGTGCAGAAAGGTAATTTCTCACTCGTTTGAATTGCGGCACTCGCTTGCGCTCATACTCGTGAGAAATTAGTACCTTTCTGCACTTGTTGCACAATATACTATAAGGCCATATTAACATATCTAAATTAACACGCGTGCGGAAAAGTAAAAACCGCGTGCGGAAAAGTAACACGCGTGCGGAAAAGTAACACGCGTGCGGAAAAGTGAAACTTTCTAAACTAAAATGCGTGCGCGAAAGTAGACATTTTTGCACGCTCGTAGAAAATAGTATATTGTGCAACAAGTGCAGAAAGGTACTCATTTCTCACGAGTTTGAAAAGTTGCGGTACGAGCGCAAGCGAGTGAGAAATAACCTTTCTGCACGTGTTTCACACTATACTTTTTCTACAAGAACAGTTTTTCCTAAAAATAAAAATCACAATTTCCAAACGACGATTAATTATAATAGGTACCTATGTGATAAATTTTAAACTGTATTTAATTAATACCTACTAATCAATTTAAATTCCTTATACCTAAATAAATTGCACAGAAATCAGTTAAAAAATTAATGCACTGCCTTAATTTGTTTAAATTTAAACAATTATTACACATTATTGACATTATATTTATGCAGACACGGATTTACACAAAACCTACTTCATTAGACGTCTCTTGCACAGGTTGCTAAATCCTTATTGGTTATTTGATAATTATAAAATGTTTAATAAGAATAAAATTGTAAAATAAAACAGTTGTAACATCCATAATTTAGTTTCTATGCTATAGTTAAATATAATAATTGTCTTATAGGTTATATTTTTGTCTAAAGTTTACCCACGGATGTAAACAGAATATAACGTTACTCAGAATGCGGTAGTCCACGGATGTAAACAGAATATAACGTTACTCAGAATGAGGTAGTCAGCTGTACAGAAAAGAACTTTGCGGCACAGAAACGTCACTTTGCGGCACAGAAACGTCACTTTTCTGCACACTAATGTCAAATATCTTATACTGTGAGAAAATATCAAGTTTGCTAACATAAAACCGTGCAGAAAAGTGCACTTTGAATAGTGGTTGTAGAAAAAAATATTTTTGGTTCATTTTAGGTTTTATATACACTTGAGAGTAAAATAATCGACTCATTTGCTGAATTGTACACGGTAGAAGTCTCGAATTTCCTAAACCTGTTGTCCGATTTGAGTGATTCTTTTAGTACGTTATAGCCTTATTATTTAAGAATATCGATGTAATATTATTGTTGCTAGACAGGTAAATGTCATTTTATGCCAATTGTAAAACTCATATAGTGTTTTTTTAAGTTCGGAACACCCTGTGTAATATTCTAGCATATATAAAATATTTAAATTAAATCTTGATTGTAGCCTTAGGCCTTCTTAATATCTTGTTTTTGATTCATTCGCTTATGTTCGATAATAAAAGAGATATGTTATTTTTATTACAAATGAGGTCTGCTATTTGGTCTTGATCAATAGCATTCCAAATCTCGAGAGCTACTGTTTCTACCTCTTGTAAGGTTCTAGAAGGTGGCAAACGCTGTCGTAGTCTTCTGCCAAATAATTCCCACAAATTTTAGATCAGGTTAAGATCTGGACTATGCGATGGCCAATGCAAAGTCCGAAGATTCACCTGTTGTAAATATTCGGTTACAGTTCGTGAACGTGGTCTTGCATTATCGTGCATTAGCAGAGCCCCCGCTCCCATATGTGCAAAGTGTGCAATGCACGCGGGCGCCATCCTTTAGGGGCGCCAAAACCCAGGGTAAAAAATTGCAAATAATTTGAAAAAAAAACAAAAATTACTTTTAAAATAAAAGTTGAGAAATTAAATAGGATTACGTATAAATAGAAGAAAAACATGAGAAAAACAGAATACTTCGGCCGTATAATAATTAGAGGACCTAAATTCCATCTACTTCGCCTTATACCTAATACAAGAAAAAGTGGAGGGAAAGAGATGGATTGGTCGAAATTAACTTTCATGGTTGTGAAACATTAGATAAAGAAGACGAAGGTATAATAAATACACACAAAATTTTATTAGTAGGTATATCATCCAGTTACTGCCAATTCCTATATGCAAGACCATGTCGGAAGGCAGGCATTTTAATTTATTTTGTTATGATTTTATTATGTTTGTTTCATTTTGATATTTTCAGGGCCAGCGATAACGGGCCTGCAAGGGATGCACTTCAGGCGGGCGCCAAAACGAGCTTTTTTTCTGCCGGTGCTATACAAAATAATAATTTAAAAGAAACCGAAGGGCGCCTATGCTTCTTTTGCAGGCGGGCGCCTTATACCCTAGCGCCGGCACTGGATATTTTAGTCTACAAATAATAGTCCATTTACTCACGGTTTTTGCTGTGAATTTTAAAGAACCGCTTGCATTGACATGAAATACACATTGGCATACAGATAATACACATAGCTAACAAGTCAAAGAAAAAAAGTGATATTGTGCCAATGTGTGGTTTTGCACTGTGTGTGGGTTCCACTCCTCCTCGGGGTGAAAAACATACGTTCAAAATAAGCCTGGAATTGGATAAACTGAGTAATTTTAAGGAACTTTCTTCCTATAGAATTTTTTCACCAAGTTAATATTTTTCGAGTTATTTGCGAGTGAATATGTTCATTTTTTAACAAAAACCCTGTTTTTAGACGGTTTTTCCCAAATAACTCAATAAGTATTTTATCGAAAAACATCCTCTTATCAAAAAAATAGCATACAAAAAGTTTAAAAAACGGCTGGCATATGAAGTCTGTAAACCCAGTAGAAGCACAGTTGTAGCTAATGAAAAGTAGGTTCTTATTCTTTAACTTCCAAATCGAATATTTCAACCTGAAATAACCAAAAAATGAAGCACTTTTCGAGGAAAACTCAAAAAATTTTTATCTTGAAAAAAATTGCTATTTTTTAAAATAGCTTAAAAATTATTGATGATACCAAAAATCTCAAGCTGTAAAAAATGTAGGTTTTTCTATTCTGAATATTTTGGATTTTTTGTTTTCCAGTAAAACAAAAATTTGTTAAGATATGGCAGTTCAAAATTTGCTTACACCCGTAATTAACGACTCGTTCAAGCCCTTTTAATTAGAACTGTCTTCAAAAAAAGCACTTTGAACCGATGAAACTTCAGATCATATATACAATACATATGTAACTTGTAGTGAAGCGGTAACGATTAATTTCAATTGAGACGCTAATTAAGGGGTGATTTTCACGATTTTTTTTTTATCAAAAAAGGGACCATCATTATTTTTAGCGTAACTTACTTTTGAAGTTAGAAACTTAAAAAACAAAAAAAAAATAATGTTTCACTTTCATTTTTTTATAAGCTTTATTTTTGGTAAGAACATTTTGTCCGATAAAATACTTACTGAACTTACTGAAAAACTCTATAGAACAAAAGTTGCTTCAAATTAGTTATTTTATCCAATTCATTTATTGAACGTTTCTATGTTTTTTTACCCCCGAGAAGGGATGAAACTCACATCCAGGGCAAAAGCACACTTCCGTACAATATCACTTTTTTTATTTGACATATTAAGTATGTTTATGCCAAATTCCATGTCAATTAAAGCAATTCTTTAAAATTCTGAGGTTTTGCAATATTTTACCGTGAGTGACTGGACTATAAATATGACTTCTAAAGTTCAGTTTTTTGCTTTATTTCAAGCACCTAATTACCTATCTACCTGCCTTAAAAAATAAATAGAAAAACATGATCCAAAATGCCTTAAGGGGCGCCAAAATCCTTTTTTTGCACACAGGCGTCAGTAACGCTTACTGGGGCCCTGTGCATTAGCAAAAAATTGTTACCGATATAATGAGCCGATAGTATGGTAGCTAAGTCCTTCGCTATGTAAGATCACTACACCCATCGTGGGTCAAATTCCTTGTAGCGCGTTCTGTTTCCACCAAATAACAAAAAAGACTACGGACTTAATTGAAACTTTAAATAATAAATCTACTAATTTTCACAACAAGCCAGACACTTTTTGACTGTTAACCATTTGACATCCATTAAATTGTTAATTTCTCATAGCCTACTTTAGGCTTGTTTATTAAACTAAGCAGAAAATGAGGACTTATTGATGAAAAACTTATCAACTTATATTGACAATGGGCCAATTTTACATTAATACATACACGTTACTATAAATTTTACATTACATATATTATAGCTTAACAGGTCTTAAAGGCTCATGGCTTGGAATGTTTTCATTGTTTTCCTCTATTTTCTTTTGTTCATGGCAGCAGTTCTCCAGTTTGTTATCCCGATTGTTTTAAGGTCTTTTTTACACGCTTCTAGCCAGTTTTACCGTGGTCATCCTCTTTTCTGCTTTCCTTTCCCTCTCAGAAGGGTGTCCTGTCCCTAATAACACAAAACATTCCAGGAATGTTCCTAGATGGTACACACAGGACATTGAAAACATTCCTGAAATGTCCCTAAAAGCACACGAACGTCCCTGGAAAGTCCCAGGAAAGTGCTGTGTCAGCATTTTAAACATTCCTTGAATGTCTTGTTGGAACATTCCATGAATGTCTACGAATGTTCTTTGAACATTCACAGTATATTTTTTAGACTGAATGTTATGACTGAATGAATGTCTACGAATGTTCTTAGGACATTCGAAGTATATTTTTTAGACATTCTCTGAAATATATCGTCAGTGATGTGACAATACCTCCTATATATTTTTTCATGAGTTTTGCAGGAGACGAAAAACATTTTTTAAGGTCACCTCCTGTTTTCATACGTAAGTTTTGACTTGTTTTGTAGTAAATAGATAGTTGAATTTACTACAAAACAAGTCAAAAAATATATGAAAACAGAAGGTGGCCCAAACAAGTTTTTCATCTTCCACAAAATTTATGAAAAAGCAGATAGGAGGTATTGTCACTTCACCGACGATATACCAGAAGTATTATATGTGGCCGTACCAAATAATACATCCTTGATAAATATAAACATTTTTATTGCACAAAATCTTGTCATATATTTTTTTCCATAATGATTACTACGATGACGATTCATTGTATTGAATTGTACATTACAATTACAATTATGCTAAAACAATAAAAGAAATAATGTTATTGCTTGCAAAATTCATCAATATTGATAAATATCAGAGAAAAATGAACAGTAAATAAAAATTGTTTCCCCTACCTTTCTCCAAACATCTGGAGTTTCCAATAATAATTTCCTTAAATAATCACTTTGCAGTGTGATAAAGTTTATAAAGTTCACAAAATACAGCAAACGAAATCCAAATGAATCCAAAATAGACAAAATACGACGATAAACAATGAAATGAAATGATATTACAAACATAACCTTTGTAACCTGTAACTTTTTTTGTATGCCAACATGATGCCAACCAGAAGTCACGTGGTTTGGATTGCCTAAATACATAATATACACGCGCGGCACATTTGAAAATGAATGCAAATTGAATAGTCAATGGCCTCTCTTAAAATATAGGACATTGGTAGTATGTTCATAGAAAGTTTTGTGGTAACATTCCACGAATAACTTAATCAGATGTTCACCGAATGTTCCTTGAATATCCAGGACATTCAAACATTAATAGAACTTTGATAATACATTCCTGGAATGTTTTGTGTTGTTAGGGGTGTCCACCTTCCGTCAGCCATTCTCGAAAGATGACATAACCGTCTAATGCCCGTATTTATAGTCGAGTCTGAAGATTTCGCCGAGTCTTAAGACCGACCTTGAATAAAATTTGTGTGTAAACTAAACCCAAATTTTATTCAAGGTCGGTCTCGAGACGCGACGAGGTCTTGAGACTCACTATAAATACGGGCATAAGTCTCTTTGTTCTAATGATGTAGCTAATTTCTGGTTTCCGGTGCAGCTCTCTGATCTTTACATTTGTCGGTCTCCTCCAAACGTCTTTTACTTCTCCGAATATCTCCCTTGGAACACTTTGCTGCCAGATGTTCAGCATATTTTCTTGATTTTTGTTCATATCTCATAGGTCTGGACTCCGCGTATGAAAAAAAAGTTGATTAATAGCAAGCTGAAAATTTGTTAATAGCTTAAGGGTCTCTAGTCGGACAAACTTTGATATATGGGAACACTGGAAGAGGAGAAGTTTTAATTGTGGAACAGGTTAAAAATTTGGAACGGTCAGACCACGAAAACCTCACATGTATTTTGTCCGACAGAACTTCCAATTGATTTGTTACCCTTTCATTAAACTCTCATGCAAAAATCAGGCTGCTATTTATCCCCAAATGGGCATTATAATGAGTGGAACACGTAGAATATGTCAAATGACAGGAATTTTGACAGGTGATAAATAGCAGTCTGATTTTTGCATGAGAGTTTAATGAAAGGGTAAAAAATCAATTGACCCTTCCAGGTCACGTGACTTTCGACACCGTTGCTGAGGGGCAAAAATTGTGTTTTTGGTGTTATTTTTGCTATTTCCTCGTTTTATTATAAAAAATCTGTGGTTTTAACTACAAAAATTTCAAATATTGGATATAGGACACTCTCGTAGGGGATGCAAAAACCCGGTATAATCAGAAAATCAGTTTTCTTGGCCCATATCGTCGTTCTGTTTACAGTGTATTGTGATTATAGTGATTTAAAATATTTCGGTCTTTAAATGCGGCTGGTATTATAAAAAAAACTTACTTTATCTCTTTTACCTTTACTGGAACACTTTCAAACTGAACAAAACGCTGGTATTTTAATCATATTCTTAAATTAAACAATGGTTTTCTACACTTAACCTAGTTTGTTTACAATATTTTGTCCATCAGTCGCTGTCAAATTACGTCACCCTGGAATGGTCTATTGGAAGTTCTGACTGACAAAATACATGTGACGTTTTCGTGGTCTGACCGTTCCAAATTTTTAACCTTTTCCACAATTAAAACGTCCCCTGTTCCAGTGTTTCCAAATGTCAAAGTTTGTCTGACTAGACACTCTTAAGCTATTAACAAATTTTCAGCTTGCTATAATTCAACTTTTTTTTCATACGCGGGATCCAGGCCTATCATGTTTCGCTTCCATAAAGGACTGTGGGCTGGATTACTGTTTGGTATAGTCTCAATTTTGCTTCTCTGGAAATGTTTGTTGCTCTTTGTAGTTTATGTAGGGCTCCGACAGTCTTCCTCCCTCTCGAAATTTGCTTCTAAATTTTCTTGTTACTTGTTCGGGTTACTCCTAGATACTCAAACTCCGTCAACGTTTTAAAACAATACTCTTTCCTCTCATTGTTTGTAGTAGTCTTCAGTTGTGTATCTTCTAATATGGTCTACCCATTTCCATATACGTTGCTTTTTGCTCACTAATAAGCAGTCCATACTGCTTAGGCTTCTTTACAAAGAGTTTGAAATTCCTCAGCAGTTCTCTTTTAGTAAGTGCCATTAACACTACATCGTCCGCAAAGGCCTGGGCTTCTGTTGTTTTAAATCTCTGTGTTGTAGACAGTGGATCTCCCTGCTTTAATACCCTTTTAAATTCAAGATTTCCTGTTAGGCTTCCTTCTATTCTTACTCTATTTTCAGTCTTCATTAAGGTCATTTTTACTATGAGTATAAGATTAGTAAAAGATGAGTAATTCAAATTTCCCGCACCGTAAAGCTTGTTTGTAATTAGTTGAACCTCAGGCAAGTTTACTTCACTGTTATTTTGACACTAATGACATTTATAAAATTTTGACACTATTGGCATTTCATAGGTTAATTATATTTTTTATAACAAAAATAAGTTATCAATTGAAGTAGTACAGAAAACGACAATGAATATCGTTCATACAGGATGCCGAGGAAATTAAGATGAGAGAATTTTAAATAATTTACGACCCATCTGCTCAGCATGGTAAAAGTTACAACAAGAAAGATTCCTTAGTACTCAACAAAAGAGTAAATGAATTAAAATACAGCAGCTGCATAATACTCTGGTTAAATCGGAGAGTGCAGGAAGAGTCTATACCGGTTTCGGAGATTTTTTCCTCCTCATCAGTAGTCCCATATCCTCTTCTCTCCGATTTCCCCAGGTATCACACTTCGGGCCTTTCCGAATTGCAAAAACGAAATGCCGCGGATGAACTAGAGCCATCTACCGAAAAACAAAATAGGTTATCAATCGAAGTAGCACAGAAAACGACAATAAATATCGTTCCCACACCAACAAATTGACAACAGGTGGAATACTTTCTTTGGTTACAACCTCCCGAGATTTTCAAAAATTATAAATCATACAGGATGCCCAGGAAATTAAGATGAGAGAATTTTAAATAATTCGCAACACATCTGCTCAGCGTGGTAAAAGTTCCAACAAGAAAGATTCCTTAGTACTCAACAAAAGAGTAAATGAATTAAAATGAATAAACATTTTCAATTTCTTTGCAACACGAAAATGCAGCAGCTGCATAATACTCTGGTTAAATCGGAGAGTGCAGGAAGAGTCTGTACAGGTTTCGGAGATTTTTCCTCCTTATCAGTAGTCCCATATCCTTTTCTCTCCGATTTCCCCAGGTATCACACTTTGGGCCTTTTCTTTAATTCTACTAGAATAAACTACTATTCGAGTAATCGTGCTAGTCAACTATAATCTGACAGATTCAATTTCTGTCACTTTGACAGTAAAACTGGGTTAGGTTCGGTAGAGTTTATAAATTTTAACTTGGGAGTAGTCGTGCTCACTTCTGTAACGTGAATAGTCGCGTGTTAGATTCTATCTCAAAATACGAATTTAAATACGAATTTACAACAAATTTTTATTTTATAGTATTTTTATTTACTTGTTATGTTAGAAATACTATTTCTAACAATTATTAAAGCTAATTTGCTCTCCCCAAAGCCACTAATTCCACAAAAAGAAGAAGAAAATAAAATTCCTTTGCATTACTACACCCTTCCTCGAGACACTTACGAAATTTTTTCAAAAATTTCAAAATTTTTCATCAAGTTATCGCGAAAAAGGATAAAATGTGAGATTCTATCTAACGGCGCGACTACTCGCGGGTTAATAATCAGTCGTATTTACTTGAATAAATTCAGTTCTTTTAAAAGCTATTTTGATATTATATTGTATTTTTGGTTTGGCAAGTATTTATTTAATTAAAATAAGTCAATAAAATTTGTAAGTAATCAGCTGTCAATATGGTTAACTTCTGCCTATGAGTTTGCCAAACGTGTATATTACTCTGACTTTTCAATCATAGTGTATAAAATTACATTATTAGTATATTTTTACGAATGTTCATTTATTTGCAGATAATATCTGGAACATGATCTGGATGCCCAAATGATCTGAGTTCATTAATTTTACTTTCATTTAAGTCACTTAATGCAGCTTGACATAAGCGACATTTTTTAAATTCCTGTTACTATTTACGTCCGGCAACTTTGACATGGAGAAATTCATATATACTATATTTGCTTACTCATTATTTTTGTATTATTAATCTATATCAAATAATTAATTACTGTAGTAAAAGTAAAATTTATTACCTATAAATATATAGATATAGTATTTTTACTACAAAAACGTTATTACGTAGGTCAAAATTTTTGACGTAAAAGAACTGTCAAAACATTAGAATGTGACTTTTCATTATTGCCGTATTTATAATAAACATAGCAATAATGAAAAGTCACAATCTAATGTTTTGACAGTTCTCTTACGTCAAAAATTTTGACCTACGTAATAACGTTTTTGTAGTAAAAATACTATAGGTATTATCAGAAAAAGAATAACATCACAAACAATTTTTGACACATTTACGTAGCGAAAAATCGTACGGTGGGGTAGTAGTCACATCCATTTTTTTACATTATTAACTTAGTTTAGACGTTGTTTTGACTAGAAATTTTTGATTTGATTCGTATGCATATCATCGATGACGCATAGATATTCTTTTATTTTTCCTACTGTAGTTTTATTTGACTTAAAATACTGTATATACAGTAGTTACAAAGAGTGTTGGACTAAGAGTAGATCTTTGTGGAATGCTGTTTTGAAGTACTCGTCTGGAAGATGTAAATCCATTCTAATTCGAAAAGTACTTGTTGAAAATTTTTTAATAAAAAGCAACCTATTTATGCTCTTAAACATTCCACTCTGAAGTATTTCCACCATAATATTATTATGTCTCCATGATTGTTGACTTTGACATTTTTCTTATACAGGGTGTCTGCGTAACTTGGAACCATATGGGAAACTTTTTTTCCATTTGGGAAAGTACTCTGCATAGTCTAAAACCTAAAATGCAATCATCAGATATCAAATTTTGTCAACAGTATACGAGGTATGTCAAAAAATATGAATTTCGCTCAAGAACAAACTACCTTTATATTTCAAAATATCAAAAAATTTTGTTATGAAAAGTTACTTGTAATTAAAAACCATATTTAAATGTGCAATAACAGCCTTCTACTTGAAAAAAACATTTCTGAAATTTTCCTAAATTACCGATTTCGAACATAATTTTTATTTATTAGACATGTAATAACTCTTTTATTAATAATTTTAGGAAAAAAGTTCTTCTTCATAAAAATCTGTGCATGGTCTAAACCTCAAGATGCAACCATCAGTTATCCAAGTTTGTTAATTTTATACGAGGTGTGTCAAATAATCTGAATTTAGAAAGAATTTAGAAATGATTATTTCTATATTCATATTATTTGACACACCTCGTATAAAATTAACAAACTTGGATAACTGATGGTTGCATCTTGAGGTTTAGACCATGTATAGATTTTTATGGAGAATAACTTTTTTCCTAAATTTATTAATAAAAGAGTTATTACATGTCTAATAAATAAAAATGATGTTCGGAATCGGTAATTTAGGAAAATTTCAGAAATTATTTTTTTCAAGTAGAAGGCTGTTATTACATATTTGAATACGGTTTTTAATTACAAATAACTTTTCAGAATAAAATTTTTTGATATTTTGAAATTTAAAGGTAGTTTGTTCTTGAGCGGAATTCATATTTTTGACATACCTCGTATACTGTTGACAAAATTTGATATCTGATGATTGCATCTTAGGTTTTAGACTATGCAGAGAACTTTATAAAGAATGAGTTTTTTTCGTAAAATTGATATTAAAAAAGTTTTCCATATGGTTCCAAGTTACGCAGACACCCTGTATTGACATTAAAATTACCTAACAGTACCGCTGCCTTATTGTTAGGTTGTACTTCAATAGGTCTTTTAATTATTTAGAATTTTTGTATAAATCTTTTTCGGAAACTACAAAATACATCTTTACCATACGAATTTCGTATATTGGTGTATGGTTTATTTGATAAACCACTAAAATTTGCAAGTAATCTAAATTTTATTATCTTATTTTCTTGAGAATTTAATACCCTGTACACGATAAAGACCCGAAATTCTTTATCAAAATTCTTCTCCAACGCTCTTTACATGATTCGCACTAGCCCACAACTTTCAAAATTTCAATATCTGTTGGAAGCCATGTCGAAATCAATTATTTCCTTTTGCAAGTCACGTTTAGTCGAAAGATGGAAAGACTTTATAAAAAAATATGTAATCATAAGTTTTCTCGTGAGTTTTTGATCTATATTAGTGTCTAAAAGTAAAAAGTTTCAGCTTTCGATTTCACATTGGAAGGGCCGTAGTAATAAAAAAGTTTTCTAACGATGTTGGTTGCTTTTAATAGAATGATTTCAAAGCAAACGATTTAATCATGATACTGCAGCAAAATTTCGATAATGTATCAGACTGATAAATAGTTCAAAAGTTATAAAATATATTTTTTACATCACGTTTATGTGTTCTACATAAGTACCGTCCTTGTGGCATTTACTGTCTTAAATAGGTACATCTACAATCTACACTATAGGCAAGGTCCATGTCACCAGCCCCCCCTTTTTCGATTTGAGGGTAAAAAAAAAGCTCATTCGTTTGTATTGCGTTAGTACTGGATTGTATCACCCTTCATTCGTTTGTACTGCCCCCACCCTTTTAAATCTGCCTGGAGGGGCTGGTGACATGCCATCCCCCCCTTTTTCGATTTGAGGGTCAAAAAAAAGCTCATTCGTTTGTATTGCGTTAGTACTGGATTGTATCACCCTTCATTCGTTTGTACTGCCCCCACCCTTTTAAATCTGCCTGGAGGGGCTGGTGACATGCCATCCCCCCCTTTTTCGATCTGGGGGTGCGGGATGGGTATGTTCGTTTGTACTGCGTTAGTATCGGATTGTATCGCCCTTATTTTGTTTGTACTGCCCCCACCCATCTAGATTGGCCTGGGGGGGCCAGTGACATGCTACCCTCTACTCTGCACTGCTTGCCTTCTGAATGTCGAAAATAGGCTATTTCGTTTGTACTGCGTTAGCACTGGATTGTATCACACTTCATTCGTTTGTACTGCCTCCACCCTTTTAAATCTGCCTGGAGGGGCTGGTGACATGCCATCCCCCCCTTTTTCGATATGGGGGTCCGAAATGGGTATGTTCGTTTGTACTACGTTAGTATTGGATTGTATCGCCCTTATTTTGTTTGTACCGCCCCCACCCGTCTAGATTGGCCTGGGGGGCCAGTGACATGCTACCCCTCTACTATGCATTCTTTGCCATCTGAATGTCAAAAATAGGCTATTTCGTTTGTACTGCGTTAGTACTGGATTGTACCGCCCTTATTTTTTTTGTACTACCCCTACCGTTCTACATTTAAAACAGAGAAGGATTAGTGCTAGGAGTAAGGACACAAAATCAGCCAAACCTTGCGCATAGTAACACCGCGGGTGTAAAATTTGGTAAATTCGTCAAAAATGAAACGAATTAAATTTTGAAACTAAAAAACAGGCTTGCAAGCCACTCTCCACTCTCCATGGGGAATGGAAATTTACCCCCTCAGATGGATCTCGGAGTAGTAGCGATTTGAAAAATGGTACATGTATTTGTTGGAGATATTTTGAACACCATTTTCAATCAGAAATCAGAGCAGCGACCTTGCCTTTTCCTACTAGGAAGAAATTTATCCATCCCCTCAATAAATTTTACAGTTTTACACGCTATCGATATGAAAATCAAAGATCTCATGCGGCGCATTCCGAAATGCACTCTTCGATGTACAATTTCAACCTCTCTGGATAACTGATTAACTGAAACATACATACGGCAGAATTCATTGGAATCGAAAATTATTAAAAGTATTTGGAACATTAAATGAAAAATTCCCACAATCAATATCTTTCCTACCATCTAATGCGAGAGACCAGATAACAATAATTGCCGTTGCTATGTTATGATAATTTGTTTTCTAGAAAGGTTTGTATTGTTCATTTATGACTGCAATGAGATTCAGAATTTCCGTATTCCATTTGCAAAATAAATTTAGTGTCAAAAACATGCTTATGCATTTGACGCACTGTCAGTCAACGTGTTAATTGACTCTACAGATTCAGTGCCAAAACGAGACATTTTTATAGAAAAATATTTGCAAGTATATTAAATGCCAAACTGACCTATTAAATAAACAATGACATTGCAATTTTCGATTTCTACTATGGAATTATCGCTGTATAGACCAGGGCGGATCTGTTTTGAGGTGGATGTGAGAGGTGGCATTCCGATGTTTGCAGATAAAATTAGGTGAAAACTTCAGTAATTATAATGGACTTATGCTCCTTTTCAAATATGTTTGGAACATTATTAAAAAAATTTAAGTTTTTAAAAATTTCGAAAAACATCGATTTTTTTCAAATTTCATTGCTTGTAACTTAAAAACGATTCATTTTGGAACAAAATCATAGGGAAATAAAATAAAGATAATTGAATTTTGTATGATATACGACACGACTGGTATAAAATATCTTAAATGATTATCCTTTCTGACAAATAGCAATAAATACAAAATAAGAGGGCAAAATAAGCCTCTTTTTATTCAATGTTTTTCAACCACTTTGGTTGCACTTAGAACCTTCGTATTTTACTTAGAAAATTCGTACAACATACTCAATCCGTCTACCAAATTTCATTAAAATCGACATAATAGATTTTTCATAATAATTTTGCAATCTAAATTTTTTTAGAAAAAGTTCAAATTTTTTAAAAATTTCTGAACAAAAAGTAGACCTGTTAGAAGTTTGCTAATTTTTTTACGTATCGAGAGGTACTTTACCAATCCAATACACTTTACAAAATTAAAATCGGATTCTCTGGAGATAAATTCCTAAACAGGTCGATTTTTATATTTAAATTATAATTTTTGGGATATCTATCATACTACTAACGTAATCCATCTGGGTGTGATGACGTAATCGATGATTTTTTTAAATGAAAATGTGGGTTGTGTGCTAGCTTATTTGAAAGATTATTCAATTCTCTATTTATTACATAATTATTTATACAGGGTGCCCAAATTTTTTTTTAATTAATTGAGACAAACAGAAGAAAGAATTTACTTTAGTTAATTCGAGATACATTTAACTGTTGTCCTAAAACAGAAAAAAATGTTTATTTGATAAATAACAGAAAAATGAATTTATTCGTATTTATTACCTCAAACGTCCTCATTGTATTTGTTTATAAGCCAAAAAATTGTGTATAACTTTAAAACATTGCTGAGGCCGATTAAATAAACCAACTTAATTTCTGTAAACTGTATTAGATAGGTAGGGCGTGTCTTTATATGTAAAAAAATTAGCAAACTTCTAAATAATGGTCTACTTTTTGTTCAGAAAGTTTATAAAAAATTTTAACTTTTTTAAAAAAAATTTAGATTGCAAAATTTTTATGCAAAATCTATTAAGTGTATTTTATAGTCTTATATCATAAAAAATTCAATTATCTTTATTTTATTTCCCTACGATTTTGTTCCAAAATGAATCGTTTTAAAAACGATTGAAAAGTTGAAAAAAATCGATGTTTTTCGAAATTTTTAAATATTTGAATGTTTTTATTAATGTTCCGGACATATTTGAGAAGGAGCATAAGCCAATTATAATTACTGAAGTTGTCACCTAATTTTATCTGCAAAAATCAAAATGCCACCTCTCACATCCACTTCAAAACAGATCCGTCCTGGTCTATACAGCGATAATTCCATAGTAAAAAAATCGAAAATTGCACCGTCATTGTTTCTTTAATAGGTCAGTTTGGCATTTCATATATTTGCAAATATTTTTCTATAAAAATGTCTCGTTTTGGCACTGAATCTGTAGAGTCAATTAACACGTTGACGGACAGTGCGTCAAATGTATAAGCAAGTTTTTGACACTATATTTATTTTGCAAATGGAATACGGAAATTCTGAATCTCATTGCAGTCATAAATGAACAATACAAACCTTTCTAGAAAACAAATTATCATAACATAGCAACGGCAATTATTGTTATCTGGTCTCTCGCATTAGATGGTAGGAAAGATATTGATTGTGGGAATTTTTCATTTAATGTTCCAAATACTTGTAATAATTTTCGATTCCAATGAATTCTGCCGTATGTATGTTTCAGTTAATCAGTTATCCAGAGAGGTTGAAATTGTACATCGAAGAGTGCATTTCGGAATGCGCCGCATGAGATCTTTGATTTTCATATCGATAGCGTGTAAAACTGTAAAATTTCTTGAGGGGATGGATAAATTTCTTCCTAGTAGGAAAAGGCAAGGTCGCTGCTCTGATTTCTGATTGAAAATGGTGTTCAAAATATCTCCAACAAATACATGTACCATTTTTCAAATCGCTACTACTCCGAGATCCATCTGAGGGGGTAAATTTCCATTCCCCATGGAGAGTGGAGAGTGGCTTGCAAGCCTGTTTTTAGTTTCAAAATTTAATTCGTTTCATTTTTGACGAATTTACCAAATTTTACACCCGCGGTGTTACTATGCGCAAGGTTTGGCTGATTTTGTGTCCTTACTCCTAGCACTAATCCTTCTCTGTTTTAAATGTAGAACGGTAGGGGTAGTACAAACAAAATAAGGTCGGTACAATCCAGTACTAACGCAGTACAAACGAAATAGCCTATTTTTGACATTCAGATGGCAAAGAATGCATAGTAGGGGGGTAGCATGTCACTGGCCCCCCAGGCCAATCTAGACGGGTGGGGGCGGTACAAACAAAATAAGGGCGATACAATCCGATACTAACGTAGTACAAACGAACATACCCATTTCGGACCCCCATATCGAAAAAGGGGGGGATGGCATGTCACCAGCCCCTCCAGGCAGATTTAAAAGGGTGGAGGCAGTACAAACGAATGAAGGGTGATACAATCCAGTACTAACGCAGTACAAACGAAATAGCCTATTTTCGACATTCAGAAGGCAAACAGTGCAGAGTAGAGGGTAGCATGTCACTGGCCCCCCAGGCCAATCTAGACGGGTGGGGGCAGTACAAACAAAATAAGGGCGATACAATCCGATACTAACGCAGTACAAACGAACATACCCATCCCGCACCCCCAGATCGAAAAAGGGGGGGATGGCATGTCACCAGCCCCTCCAGGCAGATTTAAAAGGGTGGAGGCAGTACAAACGAATGAAGGGTGATACAATCCAGTACTAACGCAGTACAAACGAAATAGCCTATTTTCGACATTCAGAAGGCAAACAGTGCAGAGTAGAGGGTAGCATGTCACTGGCCCCCCAGGCCAATCTAGACGGGTGGGGGCGGTACAAACAAAATAAGGGCGATACAATCCGATACTAACGTAGTACAAACGAACATACCCATTTCGGACCCCCATATCGAAAAAGGGGGGGATGGCATGTCACCAGCCCCTCCAGGCAGATTTAAAAGGGTGGAGGCAGTACAAACGAATGAAGGGTGATACAATCCAGTACTAACGCAGTACAAACGAAATAGCCTATTTTCGACATTCAGAAGGCAAACAGTGCAGAGTAGAGGGTAGCATGTCACTGGCCCCCCAGGCCAATCTAGACGGGTGGGGGCAGTACAAACAAAATAAGGGCGATACAATCCGATACTAACGCAGTACAAACGAACATACCCATCCCGCACCCCCAGATCGAAAAAGGGGGGGATGGCATGTCACCAGCCCCTCCAGGCAGATTTAAAAGGGTGGGGGCAGTACAAACGAATGAAGGGTGATACAATCCAGTACTAACGCAATACAAACGAATGAGCTTTTTTTTGACCCTCAAATCGAAAAAGGGGGGGATGGCATGTCACCAGCCCCTCCAGGCAGATTTAATAGGGTGGGGTCAGTACAAACGAATGAAGGGTGATACAATCCAGTACTAACGCAATACAAACGAATGAGCTTTTTTTTGACCCTCAAATTGAAAAAGGGGGGGCTGGTGACATGGACCTCTATAGGCAGCACTACTTATAGTATTCCCTGTATTTTCAACGAAAGTTATGCACCACCCAAAAGTTTCTCCAATATTAACTAGTATTCCTGGATCCCACGTACCAAAAAAAGTGGATTAATAGCAAGCTGAAAATTTCTTAATAGCTTATGGGTGTCTAGTCGGACAAACTTTGATGTATGGGAACACTGGAACAGGGGAAGATTTAATTGTGGAACAGGTTAAAAATTTGGAACGTCAGACTACGAGAACGTTCCATGTTCTCTGTCGGAGAGAACTTCCAATTGATTTGTTACCATTTCATTAAACTCACATGCAAAAGTCAGACTTGTGTTTATCACCAACTGGGCATATTAATGAGTGGAACACGAAGAACATGTCAAATGACAGGAATCATGTTGGTTAGTAATAGCAGTCTGATTTTTGCATGAGAGTTTAATGAAAGTGTCTAATAAATCAATTGGATATTCTGTCCGACAAAATACATGGGTCGTTTTCGTAATCTGACGTTCCAAATTTTTAAACTGTTAAACAATTAAAACTTCCCCTGTTCCAGTGTTCCCGTACATCAAAGTTTGTCCGACTAGACACCGTTAAGCTATTAACAAATTTTCAGCTTGCTATTAATCAACTTTTATTTGGTACGCGGGATCCAGGCCTATAGTTTCAGAAACTACTATTATAGATTATTTATAAAAAAATTTAACGTTGAAAGCTATTTTCAACGAAAACTTTTCGTTTATAAATTCGCAAAACCTGTTCGTTCGAGCGTCGCCGCTCCTGCAATACTTAGAGCCGATCTACCGATGGAACCCCATGTAGATTTTTCTTCTGAATCCAAATCTAAAAACGGCATTTCGATATCTCTAACCTTCTTCGAGATAGCCGACCTCAAAATCTAAAATGTGACGTCACAATCCTTTTATTTTCTGCCGACACACTAAACTTAGGGATGGGAAAAACCTACCGGTTTTAACCGAAAACCGGTTTTTTTACTAAGCAATAACCGGTTTTACCGGTTGTTTTTTGGTCACAGTTATAACCGGTTTTTTATTTTTAAAATAAAAACCGGTTATTAGGTTTTTATGGTGACTAGGATTAGGTTAGGTATTATTTTGGATCCCAATCATAATTATTATTCTCCCAAGTAATTATTCCAAACAAAACCATAATTCAAATTTTATTTTATAAATACAGAAACCAACTGAAAGTGCAAACTCACATCAGCCAGGAACAATTTACTTTTATTATAATATTTCGTTGAAAAGGTACTTGTAATCATAATATTTACATAAGAAGTGATCTGGTGACGCAAACATCATCTATTTTTCACACTTGACTCTTGACATTGAAAGTGGGTGAATGACTGTTTTTTATTACCAAAAATAATGTCTGACTACGAATATCGAATTACCGATTACGAATACGAATCTCCAAGGATTTCCCTACGTTTTCAAAACGATACACCCATACAGGAAGTATTAAATGAGTTAAAATGTAACTATTATACAAATATACAAACGTGTTAAAAGAAATACATCATAAATTTTTTTTATGGTAGTAAAAATAAGAGATAAATTGCATTATCCCAGTTATTTTTAAGTAAAATATTTATGTTGATATTATTTTTTTTAAATCCCATTTGAAAGAGTTTGGGAAATTTTGTAAAGTTGAAATGGTTGGGTCAAATTGTATATTATTGCAATATGTATACAGTACGTAAATCGTTAAGCTGGACATAGGGAATATACAGTCGGAAAAATGAAAGAATACCCATGAACGAACATATAAAACACGCTGTATTTTCCTGTCACCGTGTCACAAAGAAAATTGCCATGCGCAAGTGCATGTAATAATAATTATTACATGTACTTGGGCTGGCCAATTTTTTGTGTGACACGGTGACAGGAAAATACAGCGTGTTTTATATGTTCGTTCATGGGTATTCTTTCATTTTTCCGACTCTACATGGGGAGAATTGTGGCAACTGCGCTAACCTGTGTTAGTTGAAGCTTGTGTTCGAGTACGAGTTTTTGTGCAATAGAGCTGTTAGAACGAATAGAATGAGTGACTTTTGAAGCAAGGCTGTCCATAAATAAATCAAAAACAAAGATTATGATTAATGAGTTAATAATTTTACTTTAATTTTTAAAACATTTTTATTTAAAAACTAATTTCAAAACTAAACAATTTTCTCATTCCCTTAGGCCAAAAATATTCAGCTACTACCTGGTCATATTTTGACGTTTATTTGTGTCAGTCGAAATGAGTTGTGAATTTTGAGGTTAATGCCCCTTAATGTTAGTAACCGTATTGTCATCGAGAGAGCTCAGTTGCCACAGGTGTCTCAATATAATACAATGTATGTATTTATGTATCTAAATATATACAATGTATGTTCCCTATGCCCAGCTGAACTATTTACGTACTGTAGATTAATCTTACGCTATATTATATTTAATAATAATCAATAAATATATAATAATAATAAAATAATAAATAAAAATATTAATTAATAGAATAACATGGTTTTATTGAAAATTGTGTTTTATTTATATTGATATTGATGTTCTTTCGATAGTACTAATTTTGGTCATATTATTGATATCGAGTATCGAGTCGAGTGGAGTATCGCAAACTAAAGTGCATTGTAAATGTAACATTGTAACCTATTGGATTAAAAAACCGTAAACCGGTTTTTGGGAAAACCGGTTTTTTGGCCGGTTATAACCGCCAGGTTAAACCGTAAGCAAAAGAAACCGGTATAACCGAAAACCGGTGTTTTGTCAAAAACCGCCATCCCTACACTAAACGTCACTGAAGTCGTTGCTAGTAAATAGGCTAGTTTTAATCTGAATTTGTTAAGAAAAGCATAGGTTATTTACATTTGAGTATGACACTTCGTAAATGTCAAACTAAATTTTAAATTAGGTATTAATAAAATATAAATGACATTTGATAGTGAATTTAATTATTATATAAAAAAAGATGTTTAAAAATACAATATGAGTATATTTTGAAAGCAGTAATTATTTATTAACAAGTAATAATTATCATAAACCTTATAAAGAAGAGAAAAACAGAATACTTCGGCCATATAATTAGAGGGCCTAAATACCATCTACTTCGCCTTATAATACAAGGAAAAGTGGAGGAAAAGAGATGGATTGGTCGAAAGAAACTTTCATGGTTGCGTAATATTAGACAATGGTGTGATTCCACGGTAGAAGAATTATTTCGCGCAGCAGCCGACAGAGAGAGGTTTCAGGAACTTGTAAACATGATAACTGCCAACGTCTTAATACGGAGACGGCACCTGAAGAAGAAGAATAATTATTTATTGACAACTTTAAAAGGTTTGTACGAGTATACGCTTCCCCTTTAATGGAAGTACCTAATGATAAATGGACTGTTCCATTTCCAACTATTGTTGACGATTCAAAACACTTTACTTCATCAGTAAAAAGTATCTTTATTTATTTCACAATATTGAAAATTGTTATGAAATGTTGTTTGAAATAAAAAAATTACGTTCTGATATATGCAATTACATCCTTCTAATGGAAAAAAATATTTGAAGATGTTTCTCAAATTATGGATCCCAACATCATTTTCATTTATAACTCTTTTATTTTTAATTTGACGAAGAAAAGTTATTCTTCATAAAAAGCTCTTCATGGTCTAAACTATATGATGCAACCATCATATATCAAATTTTATTAATTTTATACGAGGTACCTATATAAAATTATGAATTTCGATCAAGAGTAAAGTACCTTTATAGTTCACAAAAATTAAATCAGAATTCTAAACAACTAGAGATCTCTATGCGTTATTGACCTCACTGGAGGCGGTGCACAACATGTCTAGGTTGTAGCTGAAGAACTCTTATTGGTTGAAGACTCCTCAAACCTGATTCTAAAATTCTTGTTTGCATTGGAGCTAACGACACTCTGACTCTGTCAGAACTGTGTGAACTATTGTAGTGTTCTAAACAGTTTTTGAGATATCTTAATGTTACACTGGCCTCCTTATCGTGAAGTGCATTTCTTAATAATGATGGAAAAATATCGAAAATCTGTCTAGATTGATACATTGCTGGAGAATGAAGAAAGCCCAAGGGATGTGGTAAGGCAATTGAATGTTAGTCATTTAAATGTGCAGAGAACTTACCAACGATTTCTTGAGACCTAATATCATCAATAGCGACCCGGCAAAGTTGCCAAAAGGAAGATACCAGTCAGAGAATATAGCCCTCTCATTATTGCTGCATTGTGAAACCAAACGCAAACTGCTAGAATGCTCCATAGGCATATTCAGCAAGGACAAAGACCAATAATCAGCATTTCTACTGTTCGACAAATGTTAAGTAAACAGAGTTTGGCAGTTTTCAATCCAGTAACGGAGCTATTACTTGCTGCTAAAAGACGCAGACTTGCATTTATCCGTGCACACGTCCATTGGACAATAATAGATGATTGGAAAAAGTACTATTTACAGATGAGTATAGAATATCTATTAATTTATGGTCTTCTTCTTAAAGTTCCCTTTCCTATCGGAGGTTGGATATCATAATGGCTATGGTCACATTGTTGGCTGCTGCTCTGAATAGTTGTAATGAACTACAGTTAAACCATTCTCTAAGGGTCCTCAGCCAGGAGATGCTTCTTCTTCCTATGCTTTTTTTTTTCTTGGATCCTTCCTTGTGTAATAATTCTTAGCAAATCATATTTTTCTCCTCTGGTAATATAACCCAAATATTCCAGTTTTCTATTTTTTATACTTTTCATAATTTCTAACTCCTTATTTAAACGTCGTAATACTTCAACATTGGTAATCCTTTGAACCCATTGAATTTTCAATATTCTTCTGTAACACCACATTTCGAACGCTTCTATTCTTCTTATGTGTTGTCTCTTCAATGTCCAATTGTCCAAGCTTCCATTCAGTACAGAAATATAGAAAATATGTAGCATCTTAGAGCCCTCAATCTGAGAGGCAACTGAAGGTCTTTGTTTGTAAGCAGTGTCTTCATTTTTATAAATGCTTGCCTTGTAGTTTCAATTCGGACTTTAATTTTTTTGCTTTGGTCATTTTTGTCATCAACCTAGGTTTCCAGATATTTGTATGTCTTAATTAATTCTATTTGGGTTTGATCTATCATTAACCTTTCATTTCCATGTTCTGTTTTTGAGACAATCATAAAAATTTTGTTTTTTCATGTTTATTTTTAATCCATAACGAATGCAATAATCGTTAATTCTATTTAGCAATACTTGTAGCGATTCCTGGGTGTCTGCCATTATAACGGTGTCATCAGCGAATCTTATGTTATTTACTTTTCTTCCGTTTATAGAGATTCCATCACTTAGCTCCGCTATCGCTATCTGAAATATGGCTTCACTGTACAGGTTAAACAGTAGCGACGACAGAACACAACGCTGTCTTACTCCACTCTTTATATCAATATTCTCGGATTCTTGTTCTTCTATCTTTATATTGGCCTTTTCATTCCAATACAGATTGATGATAATTCGTAAATCTCTCTGTCTGTATATCTGTTTTTCAATAATTCTATTAGTTTTTCATGTCGGACCCTGTCGAACGCTTTTTCGAAGTCGATGAAACAGGAATAAATATCCAGGTTCATATCTAAGCATCTTTGAGAGAAGACATTAAACGCAAACAATGCCTCTCTTGTTCCAAGCCCTTTGCGGAACCCAAATTGGGTATCATCCATATCATATTCTAGCTTTCTGTATAATTTTCCATGAATCACCTTTAGAAATATTTTGAGGGTATGGCTTATTAGTGATATTGCCCTATAGTCTGAACAATCTTTGGCATATATTGTTTTTGGTATTGTTAAAAAGGTGTACACCAACCATTCCTGAGGGATTTTTCCGGTTTTATATACTTCATTAAACGGATCCAGTAGTACCGGTAGAGTTTCATCGTCTAGACATTTCAGTAATTTCGCAGGTATTTCGTCTGGACCTACAGTTTTTCCGTTTTTTGCGTTTCGTATTGCTTGTTCGATTTCCTCCATTATGATCTCCGGTCCCGTTTCGCTGTCGATTTCTTCCGCTTCTTATCTATTATCCTCAAACAAATCTGTTATGTATGTCTTCCACTTTTTTAATTTCTCTTTGACTTCTAAAATAATTTTTCCATTTATGTCTTTCTTTCTAAGGCCATCTTTCTTTTTTAGCTGTGTCTTTGTGATTTCCTTTATTTTCTTGTGCATGTTAAAGCTATCATACTTTTTAGGATATTCTTCTATTTCACTACATTGATTTGCCAGCCAGGTGGATTTGGCCTCTTTTATTTTCTTTCCTATTAATCTCTGGATTTTCTTGTATTTTGCCTTACTCCTGCCTTTATGTTTCCTTCTTTCCTCCATTAGCTCTAGGATTTATGAAGTCATCCATCTCTGTTTTTTATTATTTTTGTGGGTAATATCTTCTTTCCTGCCTCTACTAACGTTTCTTTTATCATGTTCCATTTGTCATTTACATCTGTTGTTTTTATTTCGTCTTGTTTGATTTTCTTTAAATTATCATTCATTTCTTCTTTTAGCCTCTGACGTACAGGTTCTTCTTTTATATTTGTGACATCAAATCGTGGTATATTTTTTTGTTTTTTGATCTTTTTCAGTTTTATCTTCATTGCGCCTATTACCCTAATAGCACAAGGACGTCCAATGGACGTCCATTGGACGTCCTTCACGGACTTTAGGGACGTCCTTTGGACGTCCGTTTTCGTCCGAGGAACGTCCTTTATACGTCCTATTTTGGTCCAAATGTCGCGCTACCGAACGTCCATTGGACGTCCATCTAAGGTCCGAGGGGACGTATATTGGAACTTAATCGGACGCAAATTGGACCTTAATCGGACGTCCTAGGGGACGTAAATTGGACCTTAATCGGACGTAAATTGGACCTTAATCGGACATAAATTGGACCTTAATCGGACGTCCTAGGGGACGTAAATTGGACCTTAATCGGACGTAAATTGGACCTTAATCGGACGTAAATTGGACCTTAATCGGACATAAATTGGACCTTAATAGGACGTAAATTTGACCTTAATCGGACGTAAATTGGACCTTAATCGGACGTAAATTGGACCTTAATCGGACGTAAATTGGACCTTAATCGGACGTAAATTGGACTTTAATCGGACGTAAATGGGACCTTAAGCGGACGTAAATTGTACCTTAATCGGACGTAAATTGGACCTTAATCGGACGTCCTAGGGGACGTGAATTGGACCTTAATCGGACGTCCTAGGGGACGTGAATTGGACCTTAACAGGACGTCCAATTTTGGTCCAAAGGCCAAGTTGTTAAACGTCCAATGGAGGTAAACCTAACGTCGGAGGGGACGTTCGGTGGACGTCATTTGGGCATTCATAGGATGTCCCAGTTTGGTCCAATGTCTTGCTGCTGAACATCCATCTAACGTCCTGGAAGGTCATTCGGTGGACGTCTAGCGACGATATTTAGACCTGTGGAGAATGTATTGTGGGAAATAAAAAATATATTTTTTAAGGAACTTATATTTCATCTTATATCAAATTACAATTATTGGATATTACAGTATTTACATTAAATTACAATACACTTCTCCAAGAAATTAACGCACCACCTTAAATATGGGGTATATTTGATGTCTCGTATTTCCTAAACCTGTTGTCCCATCTAAGTGATGTTTTTATAATATTATAGCCTAGGCTATAGGTTACCTCCTTAAGCTTGTCATGCTGTAATATATGTATATTATATCATATCGCTCTCTATAGTAATGTGATATAATATATATTACAGTATAGCTCCCTGTGCATGACAAGCATAAGGAGGTAACATATTCTAGGGCCTAGGCTAGAATATTATAAAAAAAATCACTTAGATGCAACAACAGGTTTAGGAAATTCGAGACATCAAAAATGCCCAATTTTTAAGGTGGTGCGTAATGGGCTGTATATACAGGGTGTAACAAAAATACAGGTCATAAATTAAATCACATTATTCTGGGACCAAAAATAGTTCAAATGAACCTAACTTACCTTGTACAAATATGCACATAAAAAGTTACAGCCCTTTGAAATTACAAAATGAAAATGGATTTTTTCGATTATATCGAAAACTATTAGCGATTTTTTATTGAAAATGGACATGTGACATGTGGCATTATTATGGCAGGAATATCTTAAAGAAAAATTATGGTGAAATTTGTGCACCCCATAAAAATTTTATGGGGGTTTTGTTCCTTTAAACCCCCCAAATGTTGTATGTTCCAATTAAACTATTACTGAGGTACCATTAGTTAAACAGAGTGTTTTCAAAACTTTTTTGCCTCTTTGTATTTTTTCGATAAGGCACGTTTTATCGAGTCTGGCTTCTTTTTTAATATGGTTCAAAATATACCTAAAAATGTAAAGCATAAATAAGTTTGCATATTATTACCAAGTCTCCATAATCGTACTTAACCATATACAAATATGTGGTGGATTTGACAAATATTCACAATATTTCGATAAAAATTGACTTTTCGAAAAAGCAATAAGAGGCAAAAAAGTTTTTAAAACGTTGTTTAAATGGTAGGTACTACAATAATAATTAAATTGAAACGTGCACAAAAGCACATTGTTTTCGATACATTGGAAAAAATCACTTTTCATTTTGTAACTTCAAATGAGTGATAAAGGCACAGAGACTTAGATCACGAGGTCACATTGAAAGGATGCCAAAAACGAGGACTCCGAAAAGGGTACTAAACTACACTATAGCTTCAAGAAAGAGAAGAGGAAGACCGGAAAATAGATGGAAGCAAGAGGTCGAAAAAGATTTGGAAAGAATGGTGTTACAGGGTCAGAAAAGAAAAATGAATAAGAGGAAGGAATGGAGAAAAATCACATATCAAGCCAGAGAAGATCTCAGTACATAAAGAAACGTGAAAATGAAGAAAAAACAAACTTTTCAAGCCATGGGCCTCTAAGGCCCTTGGTGCTATTAATATATAACTTCAAAGGGCTGTAACTTTTCTTTTGTGCACATTTGTACTAAGGTAAGTTAGGTCCAATCAAACTATTTTTGGTCCCAGGATATGTGATTAAATTTATGACCTGTATTTTTGTTACACCCTGTATATATATAAAGGTTATATTTGGTTCTTGGGACATCAAAGTATATTTTTTAGACATTCCCTGGATATAGTCACTGATGTGACATACCTCCGATTTGTTTTTTCATGAGTTTTGTAAGAGAGACTAAAAACTTTTTTATGGTTACCTCCTGTTTTCATATATTTTTTGACATGTTTTGTAGTAAATTCAACTATCTATTTACTACAAGACATGTCAAAATTTACATGTGAAAGCAGGAGATGATCCTAAAAATGGTTTTTCGTCTCCTACAAAATTCATGAAAAATCAGATAGGAGAATTTGTACATTACAATTCTCTGATGTTTGGGAAAAAGGGCTTAAGTCAGAAATGCACATCGATAATGTTTTGATGATTTCTGGACCAGAAAAATCGGCTCTTTTTATTGGTACATACAGTTTACGTCTACAACAGTTTTTTGCTGGTCCAGAAATCATCAAAACATTAGCAATGTGCAATTCTGACTTACGCCCTTTTTGCCAAACATAAAAAAAGCAATCTGGTCATAACTGACCAATGAGCAATTCTAATTTAACCTAAATTACTAATGTTTCTTAAAATGAAGAGCTTACCCGATAGCGTCTCTTATCTAATCTAACAAGATCGTGCACTATTCTAACATACACAGCCACATCACGCACTATGCTCTGCTTTTCACTATCACCTATCACTCAAACTAGTTCAAAAGGCTTTGTCCTCTTCAATCTTCTAGTTTGCCCAGTAGTATCGAGGAGGATTTCCTCAATATTCTTGTACTTATTTAAGTTGTTTGTCGGGATTCCTGCTATCTTCTTGATGATTATATCCAGGTTCCATTCCTAGGTATTAATATTTGTTTATAAAGTAATAACTTATTATGCATGGACAATGTTGTTTCTTCCAATTAGCCAATACACTTTTTATATCTTTATTTTGGTTATATCTGGTTTTTTGTAGACCACTTTCAGCTGATTCTAAAAAAAATTAAAATGAACGGTAATTTTTCTATTCTTTACAATTAAAAATCAAAATATTTACAGGTAATACATGCATAAATGATTCGTTTCATAAAGAAAATTGAAAACGGATTTTATAATACTTACATAATTGTTTAACAGATCCAGCCATAGCCAAAACTAGCATACTAAACAGTACAGTTGAGTACAGCAAAAAAAGCCACTAATTTCCATTTTTCACCCCCTTATCGATGCATTTTTTTCCAATCAAAATTTTTACTAAATTTTTAGGTTATCTTATGATGAAAATGAAATAATTGATGACTTGATGACCAATGACCACGCGACGCTACATAGATACTCGCGCGGCAAATTTGAAAATGAACGCAAATTGAATAGTAAATGGCCTCTCTTTAGAGTATGGAAAATTTTACCCCTCCAGGAGGACATTGTACTCTTTTCATAGAATATCTTGTGGTAACTTTCCAGCCATAATTTAATCAGATGTTCACGGAATAGAACTTTGATAGTAGAATTCCTGGAATGTTTTGTTGTTAGGGGAAACTTTTATTTTATTTATTCTTGAATATTTCCTGTTGTTAAACATTGTAACCAATAATTTACAAATAAGATTTTCATTACATTACATGAAATCAAAACATGTTTTGGATATTAAACTATATAGTTTTATAATTGTAATAATTTAATATACAATTTTGAATTAAGATTTAATCTTTCGATCTAATCGATTTAAACTACAGTAAAACTTGTGTTACCGGCCACCTGTACTAACGGCCAGTTTAAAAATTCCCCACACTAATTACAGTAAAACCTGTCAGTAACGGCCGCTAAAAATGAAAAAGCTATTGGCCGATATAGAAAGGTGACCGGTATTGCCAGTTTTTGTAGTCTAGATAATATAATTGGTTTGGGGAATTTTTAAACTGGCCGTTAGTACAGGTGGCCAGTAACACAGGTTGTACTGTATATCTAGGCTACAAAAACTGGCAATAACGACCACTTTTCTATATCGGCCAATAGTTCTTTCATTTTAGTGGCCGTTAGTGACAGGTTTGACTGTATTTCATTAACGTAAAGTTAACGCAAGTTAATATTTTATTGAATTATTTTGCTATTTGATCTCGTAATTGGTATAATGTGTCCAATATAAGCGTTCATAAAACGTCCGTATTTCGTCCAGTATGGACGTCCAAAGGACGTCCATATTTATTCCGTCCGAAGGACGTCCATATTTATTCCTTCCGAAGGACGTCCAACATGGGACGTCCGTTTATAGTCCATGGACGTTAGGACCAAAAATGGACCTATTTTGGACGTCCAAATGACGTCGTGTGCTATTAGGGAATTGTCCGTATTTCGTCCAGTATATATACGTCCATATTTGTTCCATCCGAAGGACGTCCAACGTCGGACGTCCATTTTTATTCCGTCCGAAGAATGTGCAACGTCGGACGTCCAAAGGACGTCCATATTTATTCCTTCCGAAGGACGTCCAACGTCGGACGTCCATATTTATTCCTTCCGAAGGACGTCCAAAGGACGTCCATTTTTATTCCGTCCGAAGGACGTCCAACGTCGGACGTCCAAAGGACGTCCATATTTATTCCTTCCGAAGGACGTCCAACGTCGGACGTCCAATGGACGTCCATTTTTATTCCGTCCGAAGGACGTCCAACGTCGGACGTCCAAAGGACGTCCATATTTATTCCTTCCGAAGGACCTCCAACATGGGACGTCCAAAGGACGTCCATTTATAGTCCATGGACGTTAGGACCAAAAATGGACCTATTTTGGACGTCCATTGGACGTCGTGTGCTATTAGGGTAATGGATTATGATCTGAATTTATGTATATCAGCTCCGGAGTATGTTCTCACAGAGTTTATAGTGTTTTTATATCTGGATTTGATTAAAATGTAATCTATCTGGTTTCTTACAGTATGATCTTCCAAATCCGCCGGTGATATTCAGGTATAAAGTCTTCTTTTAGGTAATTTAAATAAGGTATTCGTTACTACCAGCTCCCCGCTTTGGCAGAATTCGACAAGTCTGTCCCCCCTTTCATTTCTTCCTCCCAAGCCAAATTCTCCAACACATCCATCCACTTTTCCTTTTCCAATCTTGGTGTTGAAATCTCCCATCACCAACAATATGTCATCTTTTTTTGTGGATCTTATGATTTCGTTCAATTGCACGTAGAACCTTTCTATCTCGGCGTCATCTTTGTCGGCAGTAGGTGCATATATTTGGACAACGTTTATCTTTTTAGAGAATGTTTGTAACTGAATCATCATCAATCTATCTGAGTAGGGGGTAAAACCAACGACAGATTTATTTGTCTCTTTGTCTACAAGTATGGCAACTCCATATCGATGTCTTGGATCATTGTTACCAGCATAATGCATCATGCCGTTGTTTGTGGTTAGTTTTCCTGAATCGGGCCATTGAACGTCGCTGATACCGAATATATTTATCTTAAGGTGATCAATTTCAGCTGTTAGGTTATCGAGCTTACCTGGTTGATGCAAACTCTTCACGTTCCATGTTGCCAATCTTAGGGTTCTTCCTTTTTCTATTTTTTCTATGGTTTTCTTCTAATTATGAGGGTTTCGTTTGCTGACGACCTGAGAGGCCTCATATTCTTCAAGTGTAGGTACCTCTCCTGCCGGATCTTGGTTTCCGACTTTCATGATCAGTAAGGTGCCTTTGGACTTTCTCAAATGCCATTATGATTGTCTAGAAATGCCATTTGGACCTTTATTACAGTGGTTTTCAGTTCCCTTCCGTATCCTTATGCCGTTGACCACTTCATTGGTTCATCCGCGTTTAGGGCCAATTTCTTGACCCTAGGACAAAATAGTGCCCTACCACTTACCAACTCATCCGCCCGAAGCCGTTGGTCAGTAAGTGGGGGATTGCTTATACCGGCAATCATTCGGTGAAGAGTATGTAGTAGAAAGAAATATAGTGACCCGTCTGCCCTCGGAAACTTAATAGCTATTCGGGGTCGGAAGAAACAAGAGTTAGCCAAGAGAGGCTGGTAGGAGAGATTAAAGACATTTCACTCAATACTAGTTGAAAATGATTAAAATGTGAAGGCCCTTACTATCCACCAGGTGCGTTTCATAAGCGTATGAATATTGTTACAC
The DNA here is from genome assembly GCF_917563875.1 of Diabrotica virgifera virgifera. NCBI lineage: Eukaryota > Metazoa > Arthropoda > Insecta > Coleoptera > Chrysomelidae > Diabrotica > Diabrotica virgifera. The sequence goes on along the minus strand of NC_065444.1, from coordinate 39,215,856 downwards.
TTTGTATTCCCGCTCATACTTCGGGGTGTTGACTACAGGCTGTATGGCTCATCCAGCATGCCATAGCATGGACGATAGGATGTACGCCATTTTACAATGTAGACATCCCAGCTCCATCGCCTGACAGGCCAATTTATGGTAAATATAGTCAAAATAAGGTTCTATAGAAGGGCCTGGACTCGGTCACACTGGGTTATTTTTGGGGTGTACTCCAGGCTGTGGGTGAAAAATAGGTCGATTTCAGGATATAATTCCGGAATTTTTGAAACCTATCAGGTGTTGTAAAGGACGATGCCAGGAATAACTTCTACTAAAATGTGACCAAAAATATTGTGAGCTTTTTTTGTTATTGCGATTTTCATTTGTTAAATTTGCAATTTTTAAAAATTTTTAATTTTGCAGCTTAGGATATTGATTCTAGGGAAAAACTTTTTAATAGAAAGTTGTAGTAAATTAAAAAAGCTACAATTTGAGCTATAGTAATTTTAATTTCGTTTATTGGTTATTGCAAAACAGCATGCGAAAAGTCCAAAATGGCTGTTTTTTACAATTGCGTTATTTATTGTACAAATAATTTTTTTTAAAGCTTTAAAATGAAGACCTTTCAATTCCAAACATAAAAAAATTGTAAGGCCGGATTAACGAATTTGTTGCTTAGATATTATAAATTGTTTATCCCAAGAGGTCAAATGTCGAAGGCTATAACTTTTTGAAAAAAAATCGTAGAGAGTTGGTGAAACATCCAATCTCCTTCGAAAGAGTTATATTTTCATATTCTGATGTAAATAAATGCGTAAAATATTTTTAAACTTCTAATTTTTGGGTTTGAAAATAAGGGGACAAATTTCGTTATAAACGTTTCGAGCTGAAGCGGCCCTGTACATCCTATGAGTTTTTAACTTACAGATTATTCTTGCTAAAAACTAAACGAAGATTTATAAAAAAATAAAAAATTTCTACGACCAACTGAAGCCGAGCTAAATGTTTGGCTTGAAAATAAGGGGGCAATTTTCGTTAAAAACATTTAGAGCTGAAGCGGCCCTGTACATCCTATGAGTTTCTAACCTACAGATTATTGTTGCTGAAGACGAAACGAAGATTTATAAAAAATAAAAATTTTCTACAACTAACTGAAGTCGAGATAATTGTTTCTTTTTTCTTAAATCGTAGTGCCTTTATTTACAACAATTAAGAAATTATTTTACAGTCATTGACTAAAGAAAGACTTATGTTATCTTAAATTAAAAATAATTATAAAATATAGTTACATTTAATTATTAAAAATTATTTTTAAAATCGGTGCTTTTGAGAGCGTCCGAATTTTGCAAATCGCCCGGCTCGCTTCAAATCCGCGCGCTCGGAAAATTTTTACGTAACTTGTATTAAATTTTGACCGAAAACAATTTAATAATATTACCATTATAATACACAGTCTAGTTACCACTGTATTTGTTTTTCTTGATAAACTTTTATATGTGAAATCTCATTTCTGAAGAAATAATATTACAAAAATGAGACATATATATGAAATATATAATATCTATATTTTTAATTTTTTCATTGTTATATAAATATAATAATAATAATGTTACTTCTTATTATACACTATAAAACTTTTTCTTCTTGTAGTGACTATCCGTTTTGGATGTTGGCGACCATCATGGCAATCTGTACTTGCACACTAAATCGGTACTGCTGCTCTAAAAAGATTTGTAGTTGTGTTGAACGACGTACGTAAATCTAGCAAGGTAATCCTTCGCCTTCCTGGTTCTCAGTTTCCAAATGGGGTTTGCCAAATTGCCATGATGATCGCCAACATCCAAAACGGATAGTCACTACAAGAAGAAAAAGTTTTATATTGTATAATAAGAAGTAACATTAATATTATTATATTTATAATATAGTTATATGTATCATTTTTGTAATATTATTTCTTCAGAAATGAGATTTCACATATAAAAGTTTATCAAGAAAAACAAATACAGTGGTAAATACACTGTATATTATAATGGTAATATTATTAAATCGTTTTCGGTCAAAATTTAATACACGTTACGTAAAAATTTTCCGAGCGCGCGGATTTGAAGCGAGCCGGGCGATTTGCAAAATTCGGCCGCTCGCAAAAGCACCGATTTTAAAAATAATTTTTAATAATTAAAATGTAATTATAGTGTATAATAATTTTTATTTTCAGATAACATGTCTTTCTTTAGTCAATGACTGTAAAATAATTTCTTAATTGTTATAAATAAAGGCACTACGATTTAAGAAAAAATAAACAATTATCTCGGCTTCAGTTGGTTGTATTTTTTTTTTATTTTTATATAAATCTTCGTTTCGTCTTTAGCAACAATAATCTGTAAGTTAGAAACTCGTAGGATGTACAGGATCGCTTCAGCTCGATGTTTATAACGAAATTGCCCCCTTATTTTCAAACCTAACATTTAGCTCGGCTTCAGCTGGTCGTAGAAATTTTTTATTTTTTTATAAATCTTCGTTTCCTCTTCAGCAACAATAATCTGTAAGTTAAAAACTCATAGGATGTACTGGGACGCTTCAGCTCTAAACGTTTATAACGAAATTTGCCCCCTTATTTTCAAACCCAAAAATTAGAGGTTTAAAAATGTTTTACGCATTTATTTACATCAGAATATAAAAATATAACTCTTTAGAAGAAGATTGGATGTTACAACAACTCTCTACGATTTTTCTTCAAAAAGTTATAGCATTCGACATTTGACCTCTTGGGATAAACAATTTATACTATCTAAGCAAAAAATTCGTTAATCCGGCCTTGCTATTTTTTTTATGTTTGGAATTGAAAGATCTTCATTTTAAAGCTTTAAAAGATAAAAAAAAAATTATTTCTACAATAAATAACGCAATTGTAAAAAACGGCCATTTTGGACCTTTCGCATGCTGTTTTGCAATAACCAATAAACGAAATTAAACTTACCATAGCTTAAATTGTAGGTTTTTTAATTTACTACACCTTTCTATTAAAAAGTTTTTCTCTAAAATCAATATCCTAAGCTGCAAAATTAAAAATCTTTAAAAATTGCAAATTTAACAAATGAAAATCGCAATTAAAAAAAAAAGCTCACAATATTTTTGGTCATATTTTAGTAGAAGTTATTCCTGGCATCGTCCTTTACAACACCTGATAGGTTTCAAAAATTCCTGAATTATATCACGTTTTTTCACCCACAGCCTGGGGTAGTGGTTCAGTAATGTTTTGGACAGGGATTATTTTGAGGTACACACGGATCTTGTCTTAATTGAGAGGTGCGCATTAACAGCACACATTTACATGTGATGGCATATTGTGCTGGATTTATGGTCAATGGTGTTCTGATAATGTAAGATAATACGAGGTTACATACGACAAGGATTGCAATACAATTATTTTGAAGATAATTGTCTTACAAAACTAGACTCGCCTTCCCAAATTCCAGACCTTAATCCTATTGAACATATATATATACAGTGTTCGTATATATGACGTCAAACAAACGTCAACATTTTGGGAGAAGTTACGTCAAAACTTACGTCAAATTTTACCTAAAATATACGTATAAAAGTCACAGCGATGTTACGTAACAGTTTAACGTTATTTCTACGTACCCTTTTCAACGTCACAAAAACGTCACTTTCTAGTTGAATTTTCGGTACAGTGGAACCTCGATAATCGGATTCATCGGGACCGCGGCCGATCCGGGTTAGCCGGAATATATGGTAAAAATTAGTAAAATGCATATAAATAATAAAAAATACACATTATAATTGCAAAAACATTAAATACATATGCACAGTTCAGCTAAATTATGTACAGTTGTATACAGTATTGTTTATTTCTTGGTAAAAAACTCAGTCAAAGTGAAAAAATGTTTGTTTTGTCTGCTGAAAATCGGTCCGGGTTATCGGGGTTCCACTATAAAAATAATTTATAAAAAGGACTTAAAATTATTGTGTAAATAAAACCACATACATGATGCTGACACATTTATTTGAAATTAACATTATGTATTTGACTTTTATGTGAGAGGAAGAGACAAAATTATTTAGTGTAATATATTTTTATTAACTAACTAAAGAGAAACCCTTCCACTATATATAAAAAAAAACAAGATACCTACAAGTTGAGCACTGCTTATTTCAGTCATATTTCAGTATAACTAACAACAGCAACTAATCTATTACCCTACATAAGAAAAAGTTCTGAACAATGGAATGAGAATGTTTACTATAAGTCTCGGTTGTTTTGTTTAAAAAAAATAGCATTTGAAAGTGGCGAAAAAAGCTGAAACGTATGTAATGTTTAAAACCTTTAAAATAAATTGAGTTGACCAAAACACAAGAGTTTTTTATAAATGAACTTACAATAAACGTCAGGAAATATTGAATATAAGTACTTTATCTACATCTACGAGTTATTTTAACAAATGAAATCGCCATATACCGGCAGGGTTTTAAAAAAATGTAACTAGTGTGGATTCCTTGTATTTGTTTTTGTAATTATTGTCTTTTTAATAAAAGTAAGTATCAATATAAATTTTGAACTTCTGACACGTTTATATATGCATTTTAATATTAAAAAAGGATGTACTTTATTAAATACTTGCCCATAATTCAACCGATTACATAAAAAAATGTTCTACTGCTCATTTATTTGTGTAACAATGGAAGACATACAAAACTACCATCGTTTTGATTTGGATAAACCATACACTTTGTGTATATACATTCAACATTCCAATGTTTAAGAACTGTTAAGTCTTTCAAAACATGTATATCCAACTCCTTGGAATCAATTGGGGTGCTATAAAGAGAATCATATGTTTGAAATTGTTTTCCTACAATTAAGGTCTCATTTTGTTGAGTTACACAAATGTTATGAACTTCAATAACTAAACCATCTTTAAGCTTGCAGTAAGAATCTGCACGTCTTTCATCTGCTGTAACAATGCGAATTGTAAATCCGTTTAGGAGTAAAATTTTATATTGTTTGTTCATTATAATATCAAGAGTTGGCCCTTCATTGTGTTCTAATTTAAAAGAAAAATTATTCTTCATTACAGTAAAATCTGTGTCGCAAAAGTTAATTACTTCTAGTCGTCGAATAATCTGTTGTAACGGTTTTGTAGGTGATCTTATAAAACTTTTCATAATGCCTAAAAAATTTTCAAAAGGAAAAGCGGAAAAAGAATCTACTGGTCCAAATTTCTCAACTTCATGAGCTAAATGGCATAAAATATGTGTATTATAAACATAAAAATCCAAACCGTATATATGATCACAATGTGCAATAAAATTATTTAATATATTTTGGGCAGTACTACAACCAAATTGTTCTATGTCTTAAGGAAGATAATATTGATATCCCAGCATGTAATAGCAAAAAATGCTCATTAATAGCCAAATCAATTATTTTATTCTTCAACACCCAAGGACCTAGATATAAAAGAAAAGTTCGATATTCTGTAGCCTTCCAATAAGCTATTTCATCTAGGGCTCTGGGCTTTCTGTTAAACTCGCATGGAATGAAACTTCTTAAAGAAATTAAACGTTTAGATAATATTTGCACATCAGCGTTTTTAAGTCTAACAGACAAATTTCCCGATATCCAAGTGGTAAGTAACCTTTTCATAACTCCCAAACACACAGCATGCATGTAGTCGATAGTAAAACATGAAACCAAACCAATATTTAAATCCAGGAGAGGTGTTTTACCAAGATGGTGGTCTTCATCCATCTCTCTCAAAAACTGCTCATCTGTTCTTCGTAATGCATTTATTCCTTTTAAAATAACTTTTCCACATCTGTGATGGTATTCTCCAGTTTCCCAACATTTGTCACATGATGAGTATCCATTATGGGATTTAATACATTTTAGGTAAGCTTTAGCGGGTGCATCACATATTAAATTTTCTATTTCAATACTGTAAGTGTGGTCATGAATCAAAATACCATTTTCTTTTAAAAAAGCAAATTCTTGAATAAAATCTTCTAAAAAATCAGATAGTGGCGATGGTTTCGAATTTCCACAAAATATCCCAATGGCAAAAGGAGGACTGTTAAAATTTCTAATAATTGCAGTAATGGGCCAAAATTGTAATTTAGAGCTGGTGTACAAAGGAATTCCATCAACATTAACGCTTATTTTTATAACTTCATCTTTACAAGAAAAACTCTTTAACCCTTTGGCAATACCAATATGACAATATTCTCCATTTCCTAATTGTTTAACAGAAGTACTTACTGGTGTTTTAATAAAGTCCGGCTGTCAAGAGGAAGACCTGGATGTAAAGGAACAAGTATTTTTAACAATCCATTAAGTGACGAGTGGCTTACTTTGGAACAAACTGCCCATTTTCTTAACTGTGATTGTAAATCTAGTTGTTTATTATCTTCAACGTCAACAGACTTACTGACATTTGTCTCACAATATTCATTAATTACTGTATTAAATTCAATTTGTTCATTAAATAATTCAATGTTCAAATCATGTTCATCTGATAAATTAGAACTAGAGCTAGGATCTAACAGTTCTGAAGATTTATCAGCATTTAAAAAGTTTGTATCTAAATCAAAATTATTATCTGCAGTGACTTCAACATTACTACTATCCATTGAACACATCTGAAATAATTCCTGCCTCTCTTTTGCAACTCTTCTAGAGAACTACCTCTTACCAACAATAGTTTTATATTGTTTTTTGTTATACATAATAATATTTTGTATGTGCAACACAATTTACCCACCAAAAAATGTACCTAATATAGAAATATTAATAAAAAAAATATATGTACTATAGTTTTTACACTAAAAATATTTGTCTCTTCCCCTCAGATACCAACATAGAAAATAGTTTTAAAAAAATCGAAAACAAAATAAAAAAACTTAAAAACAAATGCTCAACATTCACCTTAACTAACTTAAATGGATTTTTTTCTTTTCTTGCGTTGTGGTGCTTGCTTAAGTCACTCTTTCACATGTGTTTCAATTTCCTGACATGTGATATTATTGTTCTTTATCTGAATTGATTCTGAAATAAAATAAATGCTACAAAAACTTATTTTTTTTTCAGGCAAAAGTACAATTGGAAAAAAAATTAAAGCACCTATAACTTTTATGTTTAGCAAGAGTGAAATAAAATATTGTTCAAATGTGATTCATGTAACAATACTTCATTTTACATTGTCATCCAAAAATGCAACACTCAAATTTTATTAGCTGTAATTTATTTTATTGAAATCTGCAGAATTTTTCACATTTACTTTGAACCTCTGTAACAACACCATCAAATTTTATTGTTACCAATAGCTATTGGTAATATTGTGTTGTGTATATTATTTAAAATAAAATTGTGAGGTTATTTAAAATCAAGAATTTTTAATGAGTATAACTGAGTCTATATTACATCCAAAATTTAATAAAGTTTTTAAATAGCAATTTTAGAGCTTCAAAAAAGTATTAATTGTATTTTACAAAATTTGGTGCTTATATAGTTTGGGGTTTAGTTTATGTACAAAAGAAATTGAGCCAAAAAAATTACAATTAAGCAATAAGCTATTAGAATTTTATAGAACTGTAAAGAAAATATGAACAAGAGTTCTGAATATTTGATACATTTGGCTAGATGCAATTAAATTGTATTGTAATATGTTATTCTCAATGTAGATAGAATATCATTTGTATGTAAAAACTTTTCTTAGTACAAATTTTACATTTAATAAAATTTACATTTTTTTGGGTCAATCATGTACAACAAACAACATCAACTTTAAGTATTGCCTTTTGGATTATAGATATTCACAGACCTTTAACAAGTACATTTTTAAGTAATACAACATACTAGTTTCATTTGAAGCAGACTTTTTGGCAGTATGCATCATGACTACATTAAGTATTAATGTAGTATTATTAAGTATTAATGACTACATTAAGTATGCATCAATAGTTATTTATGAAACAGTTCGTGAAGTATGCTTTTTGCGAACACACGCGATTTTTAGAGCACAAGCGACAACAGAGCGAGTGCTATAAATCACGTAAGTTCAGAAAAAGTACTTCACGCACAGTTTCATACAATATTTTATCTACGATAAACAAATAAAAAAAGCTGTAACTCTTCGTCACTGGAATTCATTTCTATACTATAATTATTAGAACTTTGACATTTAAAAATTCTAACTACTTTCAAACCACAAAACTGTCAAAACTTTTGTTGTAATTCATTGCTCATATTGTCATCACCATGGCAACGCAAATGTTAAGAATTGTCACCATGACAACTCGAAAGATAAAAACAGTGCGAAAAAGTAAATCCCATTTAAAATACATTGTTACCTCACGCACACTTTAAATCCTTCACACACTGCTATCTATAATGACAGTTTTCACAAACTAAAAACTTATACATAATATGACATAGAGTAGATAAAAGTAATTTTGCTAATACTTACTGAATAATAAATCCTTTAATTTTGTTTTGACTAATGGTTGTTTATCGCGCTTTCCGAAATAACTGTAGCAGGATGCTAATTCGTCCGTTAATAATTCTTTTAGAATCTTATTTGTTTTTTGTTTCACATCTTTCCCACCAAGTATAGAGAAATAACCAATCTAAAAATAAGTAATATTTATAAAAATTTTAGTTATTTGCATACACTTAATCAAATATTTTTATCAAGATTTCTTTTTAGCCACTATTGTAGTAAGATTTTATTTTGAGTGATAATTATTAAAAATATAACAATTTTTATTTAATATATAGTAAAAGCAAAACAAAAACTGTATCACCTTACATATTATAGTATTGCAATATTTTTGTAGGTAATAGTGTACAATGAGTATCTGCTTAAAGAATAACCCTGCACATTCATCCTGAAAATGATTGGCAATACCCTACATTTTAAGGTGAAGACATACAACAGTTTTTGATTTGCATTAACTATATACCTACTGAAAGATACAAAAGTTTCGTTACACATATTGGTTGTATAACAGTAAATACAAAATATTTTTAATTTAATGGAGATATCTAAATAATTTTATTAGTTTTTTAAGTTCAATTACTTACATCATCAAAATTCCTTTCCACTTCTAAATATTCCTCAAATGTTATTAAATCACGTGTACTATCTAGTGGTAACTTTACAGATAATTTCGTGTGTATATCAACACACTTTTCTGCATGCCTTGGCTGAGATAATTCATTCAATTTGTTTAAAATTGTTCTGTTTTGTTCCTTTATGTATGCTAATGTTGATAGAACAGTCCTAAAACCTGAAAATATTTCTTTCAAGAAGCTAGTAATCACTTTAAACAATTATTATGTTTTATTAATATGTATTAGTATTTATTCAAAGGGTCTGTACTAGGCTCTCTTTTAAGGCTGATTAAATGAATAAAGTATCCTGAATGTGACAAATTCAGTATTGTTTTGAGATAAAGCATATTATTCTAAACTGAAAGCACTGGCCCATAGATTATTAAAAATTTACCAATCTGGTCATCCTGAACATCTGACGTAGGTGTTGAAGTCGATGGATTTAGATTCCACAATTGGTCTTGAACCAACGCCCTGGACTTGTTTTCCGTAGCTTCTGAAATCATTACCAATATACAAATATTACAGAAGTTTATTACATTAGACTGTGTTGAGCAATTGTTGATTGGTTAAATAACAAACTATATAAACAATTTACACTAAATAAAAATTACCTAAAGGTTTGTGTCCTGCCACTCCACTAATATCTCTGATTTCAACAGCTCCTAAAAATGTTATCTATAAGCTGGGGTTCATGTTTGTAATGAATACAATTATTTAATCTGGAACTGAGATCAAGTTTAAAGGTAGCTTTACCTGATAGTTTCTTTAATTGAATTTTCTGGGGCCTGACAAACTGAGACTCATCCTCACTGTCTAATTTTCTGGGTCTTCTATTTCGTTTAGGCCGTAGTGGTGACTCATTTATTGCTTCACACTCTGAAGCAGAAGCCAAGTCGCTAGTTAGCTCGGCTTCTCTTTCCTTTTCAAATGCCTTGGATAACTCGTCTGCAAGATATGAAGTACTTAATATAATGGAATAATATATATAATATAATGGATGTGTAAGAACTGAGTAAGCAATTGACAAAGAACCTCTACACATACGTGAAATAAATACATATTATATTGTAAAACCTTACCTGTTGTTAAAAAAACTCTTTGTATGCCATACAGCATCCAAGAGTTTTCGTTAACTACCTCGCCTTCCAGCAACGACTTTTTATATTGCTTAGATGTTTTGTATGGCGGCCAGAAAACTTCCTTTTTTAAAGGCGTAAGCCAATTTTGGTGAACGACGGCCAAAGTGTTCCCGCCAGTTTCGTCCAGCTGTACAAGCATGTATGCCATTACTATAAACTTGAGTTAAACGCATCAAAACTATGTTCTATGTCGTTTAAATCGCTCTTCAGAATAAAGAATTTTAATTTAATCTTTAATTTCTCGTTAATTCCTTTAATCAGACCGAAAATAAAAAACGCGGCACTACGGCACTACCAAACGACCAAACTATATAACCAAACATTTGTCCACCATTTGGCTTTGGCTTGGCATATGACATGATAGATGAAGGCCTTGCATACGCTAAAGGCGAATCTTCGCGCACATGTTTTGACATCTCTATATCTTAAGTGTGCTGGCTGATTGGTTGAAGTTGTGGAAAACTATTTTACCTCAACCAATCAGTCATTTGAGGGTTAAAAATTATTAATATGTTATGTACAAGCATTTCTTTTGAAATATTTTCATTGGTTCTACGTATTTATTTATTAGGTGTATATTTAATATTTATTTTGTTAAAATGTTAGATTTTCAAGTAATTTCCTCAATATTCCCATAGACTAATTTAATTACGTTTAAGTTGTAATATTAGTATAAATAAAGAAATTTTTGTATAAAAAAATTGTCAAAATTATTCATAAAAAATACCTACCAAAAAGCCACGTTTTAGGGACGAATAAATGCATACGTATTAAATACCTACCAAAGAGCCACGTTTCAGAAACGAGTAAATTCATACGTATAATATACGTATGAAAATTTCGGATCAGTAACGTCATTTTTTGATAGATGTTACGTAACGATACAAAAAAACCTAAATTTAACGTTAAGGTAACGTTATCCTGCTAGCTGGGATACGTAGTCTTCTCAAAATGCGTCTGCTCCAACAGCATGTGAAGAGCATCGAATTGCTCTCATAGGATTGTACCACTTTATTTCATCCAAAACGTGACCAGTTCTATGCGAAATAATAATAATAATATTAATAGTAATAGCTTTATTGCCCATTTTTCCCATTTACAGGACAACGATAAAAATATTACATAATTTATATCACCTATAGATAAGATAAAAATTTAAGCAGTAGTACAAGAAAAAATAACATTAATAATACAAGTATATTAGTCAAAAGATTAGACAAGTATATATAATAAATATATATACAAGTATATATAATAGATTAGACAAGATATACAAGTATATAGATTAGACAAACAATAATATAGATTAGTCAAACACAAAAAGAAAATAAATTAATAAAAAAATAGTGCTTATTTCAGGTACTCAATAGCTACTTTTATAAAGTTCCTTTGAGAACACGAAAAAATGTCACAATGCTTACCAATAACATTAAAATTTCTACACATTACATTAATAGGAGCCTTACATAGAATATTCTTACGAGCTCTTGTACACCTAAATAATATGTTTGTTCTTAAATTACCTTGGAATATTAAAACTAATGTTTTCTAATATTGAAATACAATCAATTGCATTATTAACAAGTTTGTACAAAAAAATTAAAGATGCAACTTTTCTTCTTAATTCTAAATTACACATACTAAAACGATCACACAAGTAATTATTATCTACACCTCTAGCCGGATAAAGACCATTTACTTTAAACATTAAAAATTTTAGAGATTTTCTCTAAACTCTTTCAATTGCAATGTTATGACAATCATAGAAACTCCATATTATACAGGCATATTCAAGTTTAGAGCGGATATAAGTATAATATAACAATGTTAATGACTTTATATTATTAAATGACTTACAATTGCGAATTAAAAACCCATAAGCCTTCAACGTTTCACAAACTTTAACACACATATGTTCCGCAAAAGTGAGTTTTGTGTCAAAAATTACACCCAAATCCTTAACCGTGTTCTGCCTTTCTAATATTCTATCGTGACAACTTATAGTTCAAATGGAATGATGAGTATCATCCAGAACCGTGATGGCAATACACCTTATTGAAACGAGTGATACTTGCCTTAAATTGACTCTATACTTCAATTATTGTTAACAAAGTACCAGTTATAATTATAACTGGTACTCAGATTTTTGCGGATAAAGTTAGGTGATAACTTCATTAATAATAATTGATTTATGTTCCTTCTCAAATATGCCCGGAACATTAATAAAAAAAAATTAAATATTTAAAAATTAAAAAAAAAAAATTTTTTTTATTTTTTTGCTTATTACTTAAAAACTGTTCATTTTAGAACAAAGTCCTATAAAAATAAAACAAAGATAATTAAATTTTCTATCATATGCGATTAATTAAAAATGTCTTAGTTTATCACCCTTGCTTCAAAATAGCAATAAATATAAAATAAGGGGGCAAAACAAGCCTGTCATTATTCAATGATTTTCCATCACTTAGGTTACACTTGGAACCTTCCTAATTCGCTTAGAAAATTTTTGTAATGTGTTAAAACCGTACACCAAATTTCATTAAAATTGACTCACTATATTTTGCATAATAATTTTGCAATCTAAACTTTTTTTTAAAAATTAAAATTTTAAAATCTTGCACAACAAAAACAAGAACATACAAAGATTTGTCAATTTTTTTGCATATAAAGAAATACTCCACCTATCTAATGCACTTCACTGAATTGAAATCGGATTATGTAAACAGCCTCAGCAATGTTTTAAAGTTATAAACAATTTTTTGGCTTATAAACAAATTAGTGCTGTGGCCAGGAGGGGGTGCTACGGGCTCCTTTATTTGGATGGACTTACCCAAGTTTTTTTATGTATTTTGACCCGTAGAACACGAATTTTTTGGGTAACAGTTGATCCGGATGTCGATAAGATTGTTATAAACAAAGAACTTGGGGAATTACATAACATAGATTTTTCGCAAAATAAAACCTTTTTTTGTATTTCTTGGGTAATTCTAAGCAGAAAATGTTCTTACAAGTTTTCTCGTAGGATGCACAGTTTTCGAGATAAACGCGGTGGAACTTTCAAAAAATCGAGAAATTGCAATTTTTGAACGCGAATAACGTTTGATTAAAAAATAAAATAGCAATTCTGGTGACAGCATTTGAAACTAAGTCAAATTATACCGGTTTTAATTATTTACATTGCTAAAAATTAATTTTTTTATTATTAAACAAAGCTACACTCGGAAAAATGAAAGAATACCCATGAACGAACATATAAAACATGCTGTATTTTTCTGTCACCGTGTCACAAAGAAAATTCTCCAGTGCAAGTACATGTAACAATAATTATTACATGTACTTGCGCTGGCCAATTTTTTGTGTGACACGGTGACAGGAAAATACAGCGTGTTTTATATGTTCGTTCATGGGTATTCTTTCATTTTTCCTACTTGTATTTGTTTATAAGCCAAAAAATTGTTTAGAAATTTAAAACATTGCTGGGGCCCCTTAAATAATCCGATTTTAATTATGTAAAGTGTATTAGATAGGTATAGAGCACCTCTTTATATGTAAAAAAATTAGCCAACTTCTAAATGGTCTACTTTTTGTTCAGAAAGATTTTAAAAAATTTGAACTTTTTTAAAAACATTTAGATTGCAAATTTATTATGCAAAATTTATTTTGTCGATTTTAATGGAATTTGGTACACGATTTAAGTATGTTACAAAGAATTTCCTAAGCGAATTACTAAGGTTCTAAGTGCCACGAAACTGGTTAAAAAATATTGAATATCAACAGACTTATTTTGTCCCCTTATTTTATATTTATTGCTATATTGCAGAAAAGGTAATACCTTAAGACATTTTTTACCAGTCGTATATCATACAAAATTCAATTATATTTATTTTGTTTCGCTACGACTTTGTTCCAAAACGAATCGTTTTAAAGCTATAAGCAAAGAAAGCAGAAAAAAATCGATGTTTTTCGAAATTTTTAAATATTTTAATTTTTTTATTAATGTTCCAGGCATATTTGAAAAGGAGCATAAGTCAATTATTATTACTGAAGGTGTCACATAACTTTATCTGCAAAAATCCGAATGCCACCTCTCACATCCAAAATAGACGTTTTTTCGCAGATCCTTACTGGTCTAATATACTTATTATTTTTTCTATTATTTTCTCAATTTTTTCCTTGTTTTCCATCTGTTTCTAATGCTAATGTCGTGTTACGTACTACAAGAGTAACTGAATCAATACACAATAGATTTCATTTGATATAAATAAGAAAAAAATAAAAAGATAAAAATTTTCTTACATTTTATGGGTGACCCGTTTTCTCTGACGCGTAGTGTATGTCTTTTCTCAAATTAATCAACCAAGCAAGCAAGCAAGCAATTTGATTAAACCCGACCTGTGGGAGATGTCCACCCTATCGAAAAAGTACATTCGGGTGTAACAATTCATTGGGGCGAGGTGTTTTGACCCGAGTGTAAAACAGGGATCACCCCACCTCGCTCCAATGCCCCAGGCCATCCCTTTCCCCCCCATAGCACGCTGATGCGCGATGGGGGCACAACTATCGTAGCCAAATGCTCTTCACAATGGAACCCTGGGTAATAAGATTCCATTGTGGTGCCCTAATCGAATGCAAAAACTAGGCCCAGCGTGATGCGCTCTATGCCTTTATCCTCTTATTTACTTATCCGCGGGAACTAAAATTGCTTGGTTGCTTGGGGCCCAAGCCATTGCACCAGGCCCAACTGGGCTCGGTACAATGGCTCGGAGCCCAAGATCTTTTTGGGTTTTTTTTTTTTTTGTTTTTTGTGTGATTTTTTTGTTGGCTTACGCCTTTTTTTGTTTTTTTTTTTTTTGTGTTTTTTTGTTTGGCTTGCGCCTTTTCCTCTAATTTTCTACTGGTTTACTTACCTGATCGTGATGTTGGACCTACGCTTGGGTTTCGTGTTTTCTTCGGCACTTGGAGTTTCGAGCTACGAACTGACTACTATCACTTTTACTTTATTTTTCACTTTATCGCTTTAGTTCACTATTTGTTGTTTAGGACGTCTGTGCTTCCATCGGTGGAACGCGTCATACCCTAGCATCTCTCGCAGTATGTGGCTTGGGTGGTGCTCCAGATCCGCGAATTTGACCCTTGCCTTGTCTGTCATCACTTCGGTGACTCTCACCTGTTGCAGTTCTCTAAACAGGAATCGTTCTGCTACGTATCTTGGGACTCTGGCTGCTTCTCTTAGGCTGTTGTTATGGACTGCTTGTATCTTCTTTTTGTGGGTTTTACATACTTGTCCCCATGCGAGAGATGCGTATGTTAATACCGGTAATATTATGCTGTTTATTAGTCTTAACCTTGTTTTTAGTCTTAATTTACTTTTTCTGCCTGTGAGTCCTCTTAATGTTGCTCTCGCGAAGTTGGCCTTCTGGACTGTGGCTTCTACGTGTTTTTGGAAGGTTAATCCTTTGTCCATGATAACTCCTAGGTATTTTGCTTCATTTTTCCACTCGATGGGGGTGTCCTGTACCGTTAGCTGTTCTTCTGGCTGTTGTCTTCCCTTCTTGTATAGTACCGCTTGCGTCTTTTCTGAGTTGATGGCTATCTTCCATTTTATGCTCCATTCCTCGATGTCTTCTAGCGCTGTTTGCAGGTTGGTCACTGCTATGTCTACATTTCTGTGTTTGGCCGCTATCGCTGTATCGTCGGCGTAGAGGCTCATAAGGGTTCCTGGTGTTCTAGGTACATCGGCGGTGTATATTGTGTACAGCAGAGGTGACAGGACCGCTCCCTGGGGTACTCCAGCTTCCGGGCTTCCGAGGTCGGACAGGACTTGTCCTATCCGAACCCTGAAGCACCGGTCGCCTAAGTACGACGAGATTAGCCTCGTCATCGCTCCGCTGTACCCATAATCCCGCATTTTGTATAATAGCCCCTTGTGCCATACTCTGTCGAAAGCCTTGCTTACGTCCAGGAATGCTGCTCCAGTGTACTGCTTGTCGTTGAATCCAGCTGCTATGTACTCAGTTAGTCTGAGTACTTGTAGCTCGCTGGAATGCTCTGCCCTGAATCCAAATTGAGCTTCTGGGATTATATCTAATCTGGTTGTTTCCGCTTTCAGTCTGCTGAGAATGATTCTTTCCACTATCTTGCTGATCGCTGGAAGTAAGCTGATTGGCCTGTAGTTCTGCGGGAATGTGTGGTTCTTGCCAGGCTTTGGGATCATGATGACATGGGCCTCTTTCCATCTGTTTGGGAATATTTTATATCTTAATATCGCGTTCACTATATTTGTAAAGTACACTATGGCTCTCCTGGGCAAATACTTTAGGGCTCTATTTGTTATTTTGTCTAGACCAGGCGCTTTTCTCGGTGAACAGTTTCTAATATGTTCGTTAATTTCTTCCGGTGATGTTGGTGGAATGATGTCTTCTGGGTCTTCTGGTCTTTCTTCTTGTTCTTCGACTTCTTCCAGGAAGTCTGCGTCTTCGTCTTGGTGGAAATTTAACCTGCATTCTCTTTCGAGCGTGGACCTCATCACCTCTGCTTTTTCCTCAATTTTATATACCATGCCGTTTTCTCCATGGAGTGGTGGGATGGGTTTTCTGTCGCTTCTCATCATTTTCTGGAGCTTCCAAACATTTTTCATGTTTGAGTCTAGTTCTTCCATCTCTTGTACGTAGTTGTCCCATTTTTCGCTGCGGTGGTGTTGCAGAGCCGTTTTGACCTCTCTGTTTAGTGTATTTGCCCAGGTTTTGTCTACTCGGTTTCTTGTTCTTCTGGCTATTTGCTTCGCTCTATTTTTTTCCCTTATCAGGTCTTGTATTTCTTGTGGTATGTCTTTGAACCTTCCCGTGTGGATCTCGACTTCTTCCTCTGTTGTGCTGTTTCTGATTGCTTCTTGGATGATGTTTTCTAGTTCTAGGACTTTTTCTTCTATTTGTTGCGGGTCATTTATAACTGGCACTATATTTATTCCTTCACTCACTAATCTTTTATAATTTGTCCACTTTATTTTCTTTTTTATTCTTTTCGGCGGGTTTGTTTCTTCCCATGTTCCTATTTCCAGTAGAATGGGGTTGTGATCTGTTGTACCTTCGTTCAGCGTGATTAGTTCTGCTTGTAGTCCTAGGTTTTTGGCCACAACGATGTCGATATGGGTGGGAAGTCCATTTCCTGGGAAGTGTGTTGGTTCTTCTGGGCCCATTGCCAGTGTATCTTCGTTATTTTCTATGTAGCTATTTAGTAGTCGTCCGTTTCTGTTCGTAGCTCTATCGTTCCAGTTGGGGGATCTTGCATTTAGGTCTCCTATTATTATGGATGTCTCAGCGATGTTTAGGAACGCATCGAGGTCGTCGTCCATTAGTGGGTCTTGCGGTCTTACATAGGCTGATGTTATTCTGACTGCGCCTTGCCTCATTTTCACTTCTATTGTTGTTGCCTCCATGTTTATCAGTGGTGGGGTCGTGAATCTGGTGTGTTTGATTCCCTTCTTGACTAGGATGGCCGTTCCTCCTGATCTTCTTGTGAGGTCGTTCCTATATACATCGTACCCAGGGAACTTTAGACTGAAGTTGTTTGTCAGTTTGGTCTCCTGGATTGCTACGATGTCCATCTCGTATCTGTTGGCGAGTTCATCCATGATGTTTTGGTTTGTTGCTATGCTGCCCGGGTTCCAGGAGCCTATCCGCAAGTATCCCTTGTCTGCCAGCATTACTTCTGTGCCTCCCTGGTGCCCAGTATCACTTCTTTGACTACCTTAGTCACTATGTTGGTGACCAAGTTGACTAGGTAGTCTTCGTCGTGGGGGATCGCTATGTTGTTCTGCGTACTCTGGGTGGCTTGGGCGTAGGAGACGCCGGTTGCTTGTGGTCGTCTTTGCTGTGTTGGTTGCTGTGGCCTCTTTGGTGGTGGTCTTCCCCATGTTGAGCACCTAGGGCATCCTCTGTAGCTGGCTGGATGGCTGCCTTTGCAGTTGGCGCATGTTGCTTTGTCTTTTCTGGCACGTTGGCACTGCTTTGTGGAATGGTCTTCGCCGCATTTGACGCACCTGGGATCCTTATGGCACGCGTTCTGGGCATGGTGGAACCCTTGGCAGTTGAAGCACTGCGTGGGTCCTGTTGCCTTGCGTAGGTCCTCTACCACGACCTTCATGTGGCACAGGTTGGTTATACGCCTCGCCGCCTCGACGTCCCCCTGGCTCAGAGTCACAACAAACATCGGCAATTGTCTTCTTGGTCCGGTTCTTGAGGACATATTTTTGGCTGCTTGGCAGTCAATGTTGTATTGAGCTGCCATTTCGTTCTTTATGTCTGCCTCTGTGGTATTTGTGGGTAGCCCTCTTATTACCACTTTGGGTTTTACTTCTTCCTCAAATGGGAAGGCTATCCACTGTAATCTTCTGTCTTTCATGGACTTCGCATATTCCTCTATTATGTGGGTCATTTTGCGGTAATCTTCCGGGCTTTTCGCCTGGATGAGGGTTTCCCTACCACTCTTGGAGATCCTGTTTACCGTGACCACATTTTGCTTTTGGGCTATATTTAGGATTGCCCCTGTCTCGCTTACGCTCTGTAATTTTATTACAGGCGGCTTACGTTGGTATGTTGCCTGTTTTTCAGGCAACACGGCAGCTTCTTCTTCTTGGTTTGTTACCATCTGTTCCGACTCTGAGACACTGGGACGTCTTGGCGGAGGCGCACCACCACCTGCGCTCGTGGCTGGATGGATTGGTGGGATTTGACCTCGGGGCAGGTTGTAGGTATCTTGTGCTGGGGGGGAAGCAGCCCTCATGGCATTTTTTGCTTGGTTTTCCCATGACGTCGTATCTTCTTTTGAAATTTGGGATTTCAATTTTGGGAAATCTTCTTTGGTTTTTGGTTTTGCACCTCGAATGTTCGTCAGTCTCTCACCTGCGGATGGTTTTGGCTTTAATGCTTCAGGGAGTGGCTGTAGCTTTGGCTTAGTGGTTTCGGGGGCTGGCGTCGGTTGTTTTGACTGCTTCATGAGCTCCATCATGGCGTCCATCTTTTTTGACATTTCCATCATTTGGTATTTTAGTCTCTCGTTTTCGATTGTGAGTTGCTCGTTTTTTACTTCTTGATCTGCCAACATCTTTTTCAGCATCTCTATCAAGGTTGAAGTGTCTTCATTGCCATTCTTCTTTTTTATCTTCTCTTTCTTGTCTTCTTTATCTTCGCTGTCACTCTCTTTGGCACGTTTGGTAGTGCCTCTGTTTGCCTGCACGGCCTCGTCTTCTACCATGGGCTCTACTTCTGGTTTTTTACCGTCTTTCTTGGGTTCTTCGCCGCCCTTCTTAGTCTCCTCTCTCTTCTTTTTGGATTTCTCCTTTTTCCTCTCGCTCCTGGGGAGTTTGAAGCCATCTTTCTCGCTTTTCGCATCATCCACGGATGAGTATCCCTCAGTGTCAGAGCTGATTTCCTGAAAAGGGTTTGGGCCCACTTTGCGTGAGCCCTCATATATTGGCAGGGAATGTGCCATAGAACGGGGCAATGATTGAGACCTAGCTCTATCAATCTTGTGGGGTTGGGGGGCGAACTGTCCTAGTTTTGACGAAGCCTTTTTTTCTGCCGACTGGCCCGACGCCAGCTCGACTTCAGGGTTGGCTCCCTGCACCACGCTCGGTTGTTCACGTACCCAGACAGAACTAGGTACGGGTTCCACTTGCTGTTCTCAACCTACTGACCTAGGGGCCGGGGCTGCAACAGTGTTGATAAATAAACAACACCTATGCAGTGTCGAGGTGCAATGTTTTAAATTGCACCCATCCCTTACGGAGGCACAGTAGGTATCCCGTAGTGGGCTCACGTCGAGCCCACTATTTCTTCTTCTGCTGACCGAACTCTAGCTGTGGCGTCTCAGAGAATCCAATAAAATCAAATTCCCTAAGTTCACCACATCCAGTAGAACGGCCTTTGCCTCTGCTTCTAGCCTAGGGCTTAGAAGTGCACGATTTCGCTACCACGCTTACATTCGTGGTTGGAATGAAAATTCCTGCTAATCGTACACTTCGTCCACCGTTTGGCTCCTCGTACTCTTCTCGCCTCAGAGAGTAAGAAGCGCTCAACTGTTTACCCTGCTTACATTCAGGGCAGAACTAATAAGTCCCCAGTCAAGCCACTCCCACTTCTTTGGCGTTGTCGCTGCTCTGCTCCGCTCCGCTCGTACGTGTTGCTCCTTCGGTGGCTAGCACCGAACTTAACTGCTACTAACTGCGACAAATTAATCAACCTTTATTTACCTTTCCCTTTTATTTCAGGTGGCGGTCGTCGAGCAACACGCATCACCGTCTGCATCGCAGTCTCGATATGGATACTCGCCATCATCTGCGCGCTTCCGGCCGCTATAGCTTCGCACGTACGAGGAATTCCCGAGGAGAACTCCAAGTTCTTCGTCTGCTACCCGTTCCCGCATTGGCTCAACAATACTTACCCCCAGATTATGGTCGCCAGTAAATTCCTGATTCTCTACGTTATTCCGCTTACTATCATCGCCATATTTTATTTAAGCATGGCCGTGTCATTAATTATGAGCACCCGAAATGTTCCTGGAGAGTTGCAAGGGATGCACAGGCAGGTGAGGGAAGTTTTTATGTGTTTTCATAGCGCCGGAAAAAGTTTATTGTCCCATAAAATTCTGAATAGACCGTTGGATATAGAACTCTACTTAAGAAGAATGTACGATCTGACGATAAATATTTTTTTTATTGTTCTGCTGGCTTAACTATACCAGGCGTATATAATTTAATGATAGTGATGTAGTTGAGCTAATAATCAACTAATCTCTTGCTTGTAGGAGACCTTACAGGTATGCGACGAATGAGAGCGATAACTTTAAAACCATTCATAATTTAATTAGCCACTACCCAGGCAACCACATAACGTTTACAAAACGTTGAAAACCACGTCAGTTTATCACGTTATTTCGACGTCGAAAGTCACATGAATATGTTACACCATAACTGACGTCATGTTTATCACGTTTTAGATACGTGATATCAAAAACGTAGTTTTTATGTCTTTTTTTAGATTATTTTTCATTTTATGGTTTTAAAAATACACAATAATAATTATTTGTAGTATGGACATTGTTGGTATTGCAATTTTTCATTTTAAATTTAGCTTATAGGCTAAAAAGTAAAACCAAATGGAAGACTTTATAAAAAAATGCATAGAATGACAAATATTTATAAATAGCTAATAAATAATTTATTAACAAATTATCCAGCGCAATATTTTAATTTAACGTAACGCTGTCCATTAAATCAAAAAGGATCGTGAACACATAATAATTAGTTCATTAACAGAAAATAAACACCAAAAGTCTTACTTTACCACACAAAGCACGTAAACAATAAATGAAATGAAGTTTGGAGTCATGTCAATATACAACATTATCAGGGTTGCCAAGTCAGTTTTTACTTTTTCAGTAGTTTTGCTTTCAAAAATCAGTAGAAATCAATATTTTTTTGTTCATGTAAATACAGTAAACCCTATGTCATCGGTCACCTGTCAAAATCGGCCACCTGTACTAACGGCCAGTTTAAAAAATCTTCATATTATGAAGATTTCCTTATTTAAATAATCCAATAAGAGGTCATAAATATGACCTGGTATTTACGGCCATCTTTATAATATGGAACGCGGCCAAATAATCTCGTATTTTTAAAGCCCATTTCATAGAAATTTACCTGTTAATAACGGCCAATATATGTTGATAGATTTCAGTAGGTCAGTAATTGGAGTTAAAATCAGTAGGTCTACTGAAAAATCAGTAGACCTGGTAACCCTTGAACATTATAAACATTAACTCTTTAAGCTCCTCCCATTTTTGTGACGTAAGACTTAGGCTGTCTGAAATGAAAACGTGTTTTTAGACGTATTTTAACGTCATTAACCTTACGTATTTAAAATAACCTACAAAAGACGTTTATACGACATAATGTTTAAACACTTGTATATATTCAACCAAAAACTGACGTTTCTTCGACGTTATTCACATGGTTGCCTGTGTAGAGGTCTTCGAGGTCGGGCAATGCCATCGGTGTGCCATTGGTTAGTGACTGAGAGCTTGCGATGTCAGTTATGAGATCATATGGAAAATAGGGACCTAAGACTCCAACAACATCCTGTTTTCCTTGTATGCCCTGCAAAGAGTTTCAAGCGTCTGTGGTGAAATACCATCTACGTTGATTTGTAGATGATTTATAATTATTAATTAAAACACGTTTTCTAAAACTCTTTAGAGAATAGGAAATGCCAAAAGGTCTTAGTCTCGATAAAGATCAGAATCTGCATCTCCACTTGGCTAATGCAAATATGGACCGAGTGATTGCCGGTATAAGCAATTTCCCACTTACTGATTATCAGCTTCGGGCGGATGAGAAACGGACAAATAGAATAGTTCTATTAAGACATACAACAAACCCTGGATAATACAAAAATATTTTGGAGAAATATTAACAAATGAGAGGGGGGACAGATTGGTGGACTTATGAGTATGGTAGTTAACACAAACACTTACTTTAAATTACTAGTCTGGGCAGATTATCGGAGAATAGGCCCTTTTTGAGAAAAGTTATTTACCAGAAATTTTATTGCTGCAATCGAATCTTACTATTGTATATATTAATAATATAGGTATGCAAAATCCGCAGATAGTGTGCTACTTTTCTTATAAACAAAATGGCGCCTGCAAATCGTCTTTTTTTCAATTTTTGCTCTATAACGCCAAAGATTTTAACATTACACCAAAAACACCCAAATAAAAATTCACCATAATTAAATTCTGCATATAGACATGTCTTTCCCGAGTTACTTCGACAAAAATTTTCCCCGTCAATGCGGGTTTTTTAAACAAAATCTTTAATTTTCAATTAAAATTTTAGATAAGTAATTGTCTATCAATTATTAAATAACTTGGCAATGTAAAAGATTTTTTCATATAGATTATAATTCCAAAAGCCGATGGAATTTGAATGAACAGTTTAGCATCAATTAAATTGTTAATTAAAAAGTTACGGTTGCTATAATAACCACAACAATTAAAATATATAAGAATAACTATGATTTTTGTATAAAAAGACACTGTACCTATCTAATGTACTTTACAGAATTGAAATTGGACTATTTAGGCGGCCTCAGAAATATTTTAAAATTATAAACAATGTTTTGGCTTATAAACAAATAAATTATCTCGGGGAAATATTAAATAAAATTAAATCATACAAACGGTATTGGAAAAAGAGCAGGGTGCTTCTTTTAAAAGAAAAAACGTTTAATTGTGATAAGTGTTTCCTGAGACACAACCGGTCAAAGTTGACCGGCAGTTACGACAAAGATATAAAAAATAGGATCATAATTTTCAAACCATCACCTTTTTATTTCGGTCCTCTTTCTCTGCACCAATTTTCATATCTTTAAAATACTCATATTATATTATTATAATAAAAACTATCGATATTACGAGAGAAAGTTGCTAAAAACAGCAAAACTCCAATAAAAAATTAGGTAGGAGAAAATGTAATCTGAAAGTTCAAAATCGGTATACGTTAAAAAATGCATTTTCTCTGCTTCCCATGGAGCAATATTCTTCATTCTTTTTTTGTTCCCAACTAACTCGAGTAGAGCTATCTAACTAACCCATTATTAAATGTCAAAGTTTTTGTTTTGTTATAAAAAATTAATTGATTTATTATAACAAAAATGTTTAATTTGTTTAAATAAAGATTGTTTAAATAATTATATAGCTTTCAAATGAGAATATTTGTGTTTTTAACGTTAAAAGGTACACTTGTACTAAGTTTATCTAAAAAAAGTCTACAACTGAAAAAATATGCAGTTTTTTTTTTTCTTATAAAAAAATTAATCTATCATAACAAAACAAAAGCAAGTTTGACATTTAATAATGCGTTAGTTAGATGGCTCTACTCGAGTTACTTGGGAACAAAAAAAAGAATGAAGAATATTGCTCCATGGGAAGCCGAGAAAATGCATTTTTTTAACGTATACCGATTTTGAACTTTCAGATTACATTTTCTCCTACCTAATTTTTTATTGGAATTTTGCTATTTTTAGCAATTTTCTCTCGTAATATCGATAGTTTTTATTATAATAATATATGTTATGAGTATTTTAAAGATATGAAAATTTGTGTGCCGATCAACTTTGACCGGTTGTATCTCAGGAACCACTCATCACAATTAAACACTTTGTCTTTCAAAAGAAGCATCCCACCGCTTGTCTTCCAATACCGTTTTCACGATTTAATTTAATTTAATATTTTTCGAGATATTCTATTTGTTTATAAGCCAAAAAATTGTTTATAATTTTAAAGTATTCCTGAGGCTGATTAAATAGTCCAATTTCATTTCTGTACATTAGATAGGTAGAGTATCTTTTTATACAAAAATCATAGTTGTTCTTGTGTATCATAATTATTGTGGTTATTATAGCGAACGTAAATTTTTAATTATTAATTTAATTGTTGCTGAACTGTTCATTCAGTTTCCATCGGCTTCTCTAATTCTAATCTATACGAAAAGAGCCTTTTTATTACCAAGTTATTTAATTATTGATAAACAATTACTTATCTAAAATTTTAGTTGAAAATTAAAGATTTTGTTGGAAAAACCCACATTTTCCGGGGAAAATTTTCGTCGAAGTAAATCGGGAAAAACCAGTCTCTATGCAGAATTTAATTACGGTGAATTTTTATTTGAGTGTTTTTGGTGTAAAGTTAAAATTTTTGGAGTTATAGAGCAAAAATTGAAAATAAAAAAACACGATTTTCGGGCGCCATTTTGTTTATAAAAAAAGTAGCACACTATCTGCGGACTTTGCATACCTATATTATTAATATATACCATCATTAGATTCAAATCCAGTAATAAAATTGCTGGTAAATAACTTTTCCTTGTATTTTGCTAATTAGCCCAGAGTATACCTAATCGTAGACTCTACACCTGAAGATCGCCTGCCCATAGTGATAGCAAATTTATTGTAAACCAGATAGATTATGTTTTAATAAAGAGAAGGTTTCGTTCCATTAAATCAGGAAAAATATACCTTGGGGCTGATGCAGCCACATATCCTAATCCGGTTGTTTGTAGATAACATTCTATCTCCGATTCAAAAAACTTACTGAATGTTGCAATAAGAATCAAACACAACGATCATTTTTGAAAGATTCATTTCTAAGAGATCAGCTGGCCAAAAAAATTAGCGAGGAAATAAATATTAACATTATCTAACAAAAAGAAGATTCGAACAGAAAATGGGAAACATTTAAAAACATATAATGCGGAATTCAGCGAAGAATTCTCTGAACGGAAAGAAAAATAGTAACTCAACAAAATCATGGATGAATGATGAAATACTGCAATTATTGATGGAAAAGAGAATATTGTACAAGGACGTACACATCGAAAAATATAAAGGCAAAAGTATATTTAGAAAGAAAATAAAAAAAAAGGAAGGAAAATTGGTACTCAAACAAGTGTGAGGAACTAAAAGTTCAGGAACATTAAAAGGACAAAACAGGAAACAAAGAGCTATGCAACAGTAGAGAAACTGGGCACGGTATAACAAAAGAAGAAGTTATGCACGCAGTAAAGACCATATATGATACAGGCGTCATTCTAAAAGAGTGGTTAAGTCGACGTTCATAAGTTGTAACCGAAAAAAGCTGACGCTAGAGAATGCTGACCATCACCGCACCATCAGCTTAATGAGCCACACTCTAAAGATGTTCTTGAAAATTATACATCAAAGGATTTTCAGAAAATTGGGGTCAGATAGTAGTAACAGTCAGCTTGGCTTCAGAAACGGAATGGGTACAAGAGAGGCCTTGTTTGTCCTGAATGTGGAATAATAATCAACTCCACAAATTATTATTTCCAGGAAATCAAAAATCAGAATAAAAAGAAAAGGCTGAAGTAACTTTTAACAAAAGGAGGAGAGTACTCTGCTCAAAAGATTTGACGCTGGAGTTAAGAGGTAGGCTGGCTAGGTACCACGTCTGCTGGATTTTGTTTTATGGATGGAAGCTTGGATTTTGAATGCGACATCAATCAAAAATCTCAAATCATTCGAGTTGTGAGTGTATAGAAAAATTCTATAATTATCGTGGACAGAACACATCAAAAACAACGAGGTTTTGAGAAGGATGAATAAAGAAATGAATAAAGAAATGTAGATCCATACTACACATGAAGAGATATATAGCTTGCAACAATTGATTATACCGATAAAGATCCAAGGAAAAAGAAGCATAGGGAGACCTAAATATCATAGCTGCGCAACCTGAGAGTATGGTACGGATGAACATTGTATATCCAACAAACTTTTCAGAGCAACCGTCTCTAAAGTTCGAATAGCTGTGATGATTTCCGACTAGGGATGGCAGTTGTTGACAAAACACCGGTTTTCGGTTAAACCGGTTTAACCTGGCGGTTATAATCGGTTAAAACAACCAGTTATTCCAAAAACCGGTTTTAGGTTTTTTGAATCAATATTCAATACCCAATAAGTTGCAACGTCATATTTACATTGCACTTTAGTTTGTAATACTCCATAATGTTTATTTTCAATATAAAATCTCACAGTTTTCGATATATTGAAAAAAATCAATTTTCATTTGGTAACTTCAAAGAGCTGTACCATTTTTAAGCACACATTTTGTACTAAGGTAAATTAGATTAAATCGATCTATTTTTGGTCCCAGAATATGTGATTTAATTTTTGACCTACCTTTTTGTTACACCCTTTATAATAATAATCTAGCTCAATGAAAGTTTCGGTTTCAATTATTAATACCAATTAATTGAAAAATACAAAAGTAGTGAAATTATTTATAGGTACTTATTTAAGACTATAAACGTAGTAATATGAAGTAAATTGGACTATAACATGTATACTTGTATATGAATTATAAAAACAAAAATGTAACATCAAAAATAATTAAACTAGTAAAAACGAATAATGAATAATTGTTACAATTCTGAACTGGATGTATTATTGTCCTAAATGTTTTGCAAATTTGTTGTATATCCGAAAAAAATCACATTTTATACAAGATACACAAAACTACATATTTTATTTTTTCATTTATTTAAGTGATTCCAGGCTCTTTGTGTAGATATAGCATTTATTATAAATAATACAACTATGAGTGCACATTCTGCACAGCACACAGCTGATTGATATTGATACTAAATATCTTTTAATATCTGTTTTTAATAGGATTCCCAATTCAGCAAACATGACCTGCTTATTCTCAAGTTCATCAAAATAGCTAGTTCAGCTTATTACATTTCTTAAACATATTTCAGTGACCGTGAGAGTCATTAACGAATATAAACATTAAACAAATAAAAAATTATTGATGAATTTAAAGAAACAGTATTTTTTCTCGGAATTAATTATTTTTTTATAATCATACTTTCTACTATAATCATACTAATCATTTTTTTAAACTTAAGGGTTGTATTATAACTACTCATTAAGGTTTTATTATCTAAGGTAACTTATCCGGTTTTTCGCCGGTTATTACATTAAAAAGACAAAACCCGTTATAACCGTCACAAAAAAAACAACCGGCCAAACCGGTTTTAGGTTATCACCGGTAGGCAAGGGCGCCCATCTAAAAATTTTTAGGGGGGGGCCAAACGTGAAGATGTTGCACATTACATTTTGTATATTTCGGATGACAATATATACAGTAGACTCTCTCTATAACGAACACGGATATAACGAGGTTTCGCTTATAACGAGGTACATTAGGTGTCCCATGAAATCCCTATTGAACTATAACGCTCTATAACGAGGCATATTTGGTTATAACGAGGAAAATTTAAATCGAAGAATACTTGTCTTTACCTGTTTTTAGCGTTGTAATGGTCATAAATAAATAAATGCCTTAACTACCTGTACATAGAAATGCACAACGTCTGTCTTATTATCGAGGCCAGTGCTATAATAAACTCGGCCACCTGTAATAAACATCTGCCTGTTTATTGACCGATATTGAATACTATAGGAAATTTACAATCTATGGCGGCGAAGTCTCATTGTTCACTGTTCAGGTTGACCATCGACACATAATAAACTACGTAAGAGGCATCAAAAAATGTCATTATTATTATTGTTTGATATAACGAGATCCGCTTATAACGAGATAATTAATTAACCATTTCAGTTCTCGCTATAGAGGGAGTCTACTGTAGTTTAAACCACCTAAAAAACCTAGTTTGAACCCTGTTGTGAGGAATTATTCATACATTTAAACACTAGACCAAGTTTTTAAATGGAAATGTCATGGGTACCACAAAAGTTGGGCCTCTCTTTAAAACCCGTTTGAAAAGAATACAATGCTTGCAAAGCCTTCCCTTCAACTTTGGCGAGCAGACTAACCATGAGTATGTGTCGAACCAAGTTTTTACTTTAAAATCTTAAAAAGGAGCCCCCTTTATTTTTGCAGATATAGAATCCTTATGAAAAATAAGGCACACATATTCCAAACATTTTTAGAATTGTTGATAGATGGCGCAAATAAATCGCATTTTCCGAATATAGCGCCATCCGTCAAGTCAACAATTCTAAAAAAGTTCGAATAAATGTTACTTATTTTTTGAGGAGGAAACTCAATCTGCAAGAAAAAACGGGGGTTCCTATTTAAGATTTTAAAGTTAACTTTCACCCCACCTCCGGAGTGTGGAATGAAAAATCCTGTTTGGTGTCATTCTATAGATTTTTGAAAAATATTAAACACGTGTTTTTTAGTTTTTATTTGGAAGTATATTTCTCGAGATATTAGACCGTTTCTACAATTTTGCTGTGGTATCACGATATACCGTTTTTTCCGATTATAGCGCTATCTATCCACAATTCGCAAAATGCCACAAATGGCAAAATCCAAATCTGCAACAAAAATTAGGGGTTCCATTTAAGATTTTAAAGTTACCCCCCGCTCCACACCCAGGGGTTGAAGTGGTGGACTTGTTTAGTGTCATCGCATAGATTTTTGAAAATTATTGAACATGTATTTTTCAGTTTTTCGATCCGATGTTCATTTCGCGAATTATTCGGCCTTTCCGCTACTTTTGGGACACCCTGTATATAACACTCATTCATCATGAAAGATCGCCTGTTTTTCATTTAAATAAAATTGTTCTGTTCATCATAATGAACACTTTAAAAATAATCTACTTACTAAAAAAATACTTTTGCAAACTAAAATTTGACTATGCTCAATAAATTTTAAAAATTATTTTTCAGTATGAATTTTTTCAAAATATAAAATATAATTACTATTTTATACCAGTTGTTAAAGACAAATGGCTCATTAGTGATTATCGATGAGAGATCGGATTTCTTGCTGATATGGTTTTTTTGCAGTATTATAAATGATTCATTTAATTTGTAATTTTGGGTGTCAATTACAGTGTATATGTTTCCCACGCCTCTAATCTCTTTCAATGTTTTCGTTAGTAGCATACCGTGATTGTGGGAAATGTGTATTATGCACATTCCATACAGACCACTGTCGCAGACACAAAGATTTTCTGTTAAACTATTAATAACTACCCAATATGTGAATTTTTTTTATTAATAAATATGTTGTTTTCAATTTATCTCTCAAAATTATCCAATATTGTTTTGACAAAAATACGTTTATGTAATATAAATTTAATTTTTTTCTTTCCCGAAAAGATAGGGGGGGCCACGGCGCCCCCCTGCCCGTGTGTATGGGCGCCTATGCCGGTAGGTTTTTCCCATCACTATTTCCTACTTCCTTCGCAGAGATGACACTTGAAGGAAATGATGTTGAATTTGTGCCTATATTTCGCCGAATATAATTATTTTTATAATCTTTACTTATCGTTGTATAGTATATAGTGGGGCCGATATGTGAAACAATTGCACATTTAATGATACAAGCATATAATTTGCACCACATATATTACACATATAAAGGTTCAAATTTCGATATGAGGCCATCTCAGATTTTGTCTTTTACAAATATGGTGGACGTTCAAAATGGCGGCTATACTTATGTGTTTAATAGTACCATAACTTTTGAACGAAAAGTCCGATTTCAACCAAATTTGGTATATAGGTTTTCTTTTTGATTTACAAGAGGGATATGGTGAACCGGAAGAATCGGTTTACCAGAAGTTGTGTTTTTACTGGTTGTTTATGTAAAAATATGTTTTTTTTTTCAATTTTTTCCCTCTGTATATATTAATTTTTCAAAAAGGTAATACCGCAATTGAAAAGAGCGTAAAAATATTTTGTAGAAAATATTTTGAACTTTTTAGTTATGTTAATTATCATTTAATAAATGCATAACGTATCATCACAAGTACCTATGTGTGGCAAATTCGTGCAAACATTATAAGAATTATTGTGCATTTAATGGTAGAAGCATATAATTTGGACCACATATACTACACACATCAAGGTTCAAATTTAGATATAAGGTCATCTCAGATTTTACCTTTTACAAAAATGGCGGGCATGCAAAATGGCGACTATACATATGCGACTTATAGCACGATAACTTTTGAACGAAAAGTCCGATTTCAACCAAATTTGTTATATAGATTCTTATTTTGATGTGTTAGACCAAGGTCTTGAACCATAAGAATCAATTTACCAGAAGTTGTGTTTTTCCTGATTTTTATGTAAAAACATGTTGTTTTTTTACCAATTCTTTCACCCTGTATATATTAATTTTTCAAAAAGTTAATACCGAAGTTGAAAACAGCGTAAAAATATTTTCTAGGAAATATTTAGAACTCTTTAGTTATATTAATTACCAATTAATAAATTCATAACGTATCTTAACATGTACCTATGAATCTATGTGCGGCGCATTCGTGCAAATAATATAAGAATTATTGTACATTTAATGGTAAAAGCATATAATTTGGACCACACGCACTACACATACAAAGATCCAAATTTAGATATGAGGCCTTCTCAGATTTCGTCTTTTACAAAAATGGCAGGCATTCAAAATGAATCTACCGCACATAGGTACATGTGAAGATACGTTATGCATTTATTAAATGGTAATTAAAACTAAAAAGTTCAAAATCTTTCCTAAAAAACATTTTTACACTATTTTCAATGGCTGTATTACCTTTTTGAAAAATTAATATATACAGGGTGAAAAAATTGAAAAAAACAACAAAATATTTTTACATAAAAAACAGTAAAAACACAACTTCTGGTAAACCGATTCTTCCGGTTCAAGACCTCGATCTTATTCATCAAAAAAAGAAACTTGATACCAAATTTGGCTAAAATCGGACTTTTCGTTCAAAAGTTATCGTGCTATTAGTCACATATGTATAGCCGCCATTTTGAATGCTCGCCATTTTTGTAAAAGGCACAATCTGAGATGGCCTCATATCTAAATTTGAACTTTTGTATGTGCAGTATATGTTGTCCTAATTATATGACTCTACCATTAAATGTACAATAATTCTTATAATATTTGCACGAATCTGCCACATATAGGTACATGTGAAGATACGGTATGCATTTATTAAATGGTAAGTATAATTAACATAACTACAAAGTTCAAAATATTTCCTAAAACATATTCTTACGCTCCT
Source organism: Diabrotica virgifera virgifera (assembly GCF_917563875.1). Lineage (NCBI taxonomy): Eukaryota > Metazoa > Arthropoda > Insecta > Coleoptera > Chrysomelidae > Diabrotica > Diabrotica virgifera. The sequence continues at coordinate 39,183,971 of NC_065444.1, read as the reverse complement.
TTCAATAGTGGTATTACCATTTTGAAAAATTAATATATACAGGGTGAAAAAATTGAAAATAAATTATTTACATAATATAACTTAGTTTTACATAAAACACCAGGAAAAACAAAACTTCTGGTAAAACGATTCTTCCAGTTTATGGCATCGATCTTGTAAATCACAAAACGAACCTACGTACCAAATTTGGTTGAAATCGAACTTTTTATTCAAAAGATATCGTGCTATTAGTCATATATGTATAGTCGCCCATTTTGAATGACCGCCATTTTTGTAAAAGGCAAAATCTAAGATGGCCTCATATCTAAATTTGAACCTTTAGTTGTGCAGTATATGTGGACCAAATTATACGCTTGTATCACTAAATGTGCAATTCTTATAATATATTGCACGAATCTGCCGCACTAATAAAGCATTTTTCTTAGTGAAATAATAATATAAATATAGTAACTAATTTTAGAGGAGAAATTGTATTGCTATCCAGTTTACTGCTTATACAAGTTGTGTACAATGTTGTTAAATATATGAGACAACACAATAATAACTATTTAGTTAGTTCTAAATCACTTACATACTGTTTTCTTTTCAGATCCGAGCAAGAAAGAAGGTAGCGGTGACAGTGCTGGTTTTCGTGGCGGTATTTGCAGTGTGCTTCGCGCCACTTCACGCTTTTATGCTCTTCTTTTATTTTCATCCACAATCGCAGGAGCTTTACAACGCGTTTTGGCACTACCTGAGGATAATTGGGTTTTGTCTGTGCTATATCAATTCCTGCGCTAATCCAATTGCTCTATATTTTGTCAGTGCAGCATTCAGGAAGTATTTTAACAGGTAGGTCATAAGTAATGTTCTTAAACTTTCTTTTAATTGTTTATGAGTAATAGACCTGGATCCCGCGTAAAAAAGAAAAGTTGATTAATAGCAAGCTGAAAATTTGTTAATAGCTTAACGGTGTCTAGTCGGACAAACTTTGATGCACGGGAACACTGGAACAGGGGAAGTTTTAACTGTGGAGTATGATAACCGTGTCGTCCTAACAAGTTTATGATTGTGAAAAATAGCAAGTTGTTTTTAAGTTTATTCGATAGCCAACGTTATGTAATATATGAGAAAATGTTTGTCCGACAAAAATGTTGGGCATTTTAACGAGTCCGACACGTAGAACATGTCACATCACAGGAATTATGTTGGTGATGAATAGCAGTCTGATTTTTGCATGAGAGTTTAATGAAAGGTTAAAAAAGCAATTGGAAGTTCTGTCCGACAAAATTAATGGGAAGTTTTCGTAGTCGGACATTCTAAACAGGTAAGATATAGACAAAAATGCTGGTGATAAATAGCTTTCCGACAAAGACGAAATTTAATTAAGTAAATTATTCCTTACCAAGAATGACTATTGTCGGAAAAAAATAAGGGGTAGATTTTGTAGTCGGACAATTTAAAAAAATTATTTTTGAAATTTCAATAAGGGGTGATTATTATATGTCAAAAGTACCTGCAATCAATTACAATCGATATCTTTCGATTTATCTCAACATCATTTAGATACCTCACTGTAATACATTTATAGTAGATCAGGCAAATTATATTATGGATTGAGTGGTCTAGCTATCTTTGTCTGCCACATGCGCGGGATCGCTTGGTTAAAAGAGATAGATAGACCACCTATCGACTTTTTGCACTGTATTCCCTGTCTACCCTTATGTCTATGAATACATTTCCTTCTTCTTCTCTTCATTTGAATGGCCTTAGCTGCCAGGGCTATCCGGCCAGGAATACATTTCCATTTAAGAAAAACTGTCACTTTTGACAATAATTCATAATAAATTGCAATCGTAACTTCAAATTTAAACTAATCGATTTATTTTGGCAACAAATTATTTCTAGCCATGTGACATATTAATTACATTATTATTTCGTTTGTAGAAAGTTGAGAAAAATTACGTGATACAATTTTAGTAATAATTTATTTAGGTACCCTTTTTCAATCAAGCAAAGCATTATAGCACGAAGAATGATATTCAATAGAATTTTCACAATTATCTGGCAACTGAATATCATTGAATTGATGACCAAGTATTTTACTAACTTTGTATAAATGTTCGAAAATTACTCAAAAATGTTCCGTTGAATGGTTTCACTTTTGATTTGGCGACTTAAAATTTAAACTGTTTACACTCAAAAATAGACACAAAAACACTCCATAGTTAATATAAAATTTAATTTCCAACACACGTCGCAAACAGAAACTCAGAGACCATGTACTTTCAAATACTACTTTGTATAGCACAAAGTGTCACACTGACAAATGCAGCCTTCTAATACATACTTCTATTAATAAGCATAATGTGTCATATTTACGTCTATTCTTATTGGGACCGTGCAAGTTCGGCAAAGCGACCCCTATTTCTACGCTCTATACTAAAATTCGCACTTTTAATTATATTGGCCAATTATATTAGTCCTGGTTACTGGATAATTGTCAAGGCCATAGTCCAAAAAAAAATAATAAGAAGAAAAAATAAGATTCAGGTTATGTTATGAAAACGTCAACATTTGTATGTAGTAAATAAAATTAGTTATTAAAATGCAGTACTGCAAGCAAAATAAAATTAATTAAATTTACCTTTATATAATAATTGCATATCATATCAATATTGTGGAGCAATATATAATTTTTCTGCTTCATTGAGAGAAGGTATGAAATATACGTCAATTTGACAATTTCAATTTACAATATGAATTATTTAAGATAGTTGCAATATTTCTCCGCGACTCGCGCAGGGTCGTTTCTCGTTTCCCCTTCCAAGTACTTGCACACCGCGAATAGCACCAAAGTTTAAGACTCTTCATATTTTTCAATGTCGTTTACAAGGTTAAGATTTGAGTATGGAAAATAATGTATACAACGTTTTTTGTAGGAAATTTTCCGTACTTTCTGATGCGCCTAATTAGAAAACCCTAAGAGATTGCTTTCACATGTTCTTTGACATTTTTTATTGTCATTTTGAGAATATCTAGAACAAACTCCACCCAAAAAATAATTGTTTTGCAATATATACATGCACTGATACTTACCTCATTGTTTTTGGAGTGTGCATGCAAATATGTGAATATATGCATATATATGCACATGCAAATATGTGAATATAAATAATAATATACAACTAAAATAGCGTTATCAATATGTGACTAAGTCATTCTGAAAAAATGTTTTTTATTTATTTCTTTCGATTTGCCCAAACTTTTTGTCCGACATATAACTTTTTGCGTTACAAAATATAATTTGTACATAAACAAATCAAAATTAGCTTGCTATTTATCACCAACATTTTTGTCTATATCTTACATGTTTAGAATGTCCGACTAGGAAAATTTCCCATTAATTTTGTCCGACAGAACTTCCAATTGCTTTTTAAACCTTTCATTAAACTCTCATGCAAAAATCAGACTGCTATTCATCACCAACATAGTTCCTGTGATGTGACATGTTCTACGTGTCGGACTCGTTAAAATGCCCAACCTTTTTGTCGGACAAACATTTTTTCATATATTATATAACGTTGGCTATTGAATAAACTTAAAAACAACTTGCTATTTTTCACCATCATAAACTTGTCAGGACGACACGTTTATCATGTTCCACCGTTAAAACTTCCCCTGTTCCAGTGTTCCCGTGCATCAATGTTTGTCCGACTAGACACCGTTAAGCTATTAACAAATTTTCAGCTTGCTACTAATCAACTTTTTTTTTTACGCGGGATCCAGGTCTATAAAGTTGTACAAAGTAATGAGTGAAAAATAATTTGTAATAAATAGGCGAATGAACATTATAATTTTTTGTTTAAAAGGCAACATGTCAATATAAAAGAAGAAATATAAACATAAGAAGTAAAGGCGAAAATGAAAAAATAGTAAATAACGCTCTACTAATCAAACTAAGGAGAAAATGAAACGAAATAAATCAAATCTACATAAACAATGACCTACCTTACAAAGATATTAAGTAGCAATTTATATTGTCAAAGGAGCAATAAAAAAAGAGTTAGAGCCACAAAACACATAGGTAATACAAATAAAATAAAAGTAAATTGTCTTGGAAATAAAAACAAACACCAAAAAGGTCAAAATTATTTAACATCATTACTGGGACCCAAATGTAGTTAACGAAATGGGAACATAAAAAGTAAAACAGAAACTTTATTTTCAAGGGGTTTCTCAAGAAATAGAAATAAAAAAAAAAACAAAATACGAAAAAACTGACGATAAAATAAAAGAAAATGAGACGTACATTATCAGCTGGGAGGGTTGACATGGAGGGGATAATATGACATGTCGACAGTGCTTCTCATGGTGGCACAACTTGTAAGCGGTCCCCCACAGGCGATAAATTCAGTTCTTTTTCCTCACTATATGTCCTTACCTTAGTAATGAAATCCACCTCTTCTTTTCAACCAGATCCTTTGGAGACACAAATAATCTACATATATCTCTCTTTCACTATAGTGTGTACAATCCGGGTCAAAGCGCATTACCATTTTTATTATACAAAATATAATGGTTCAAAAAAATACCTAACTTTTGCTTGGTGAATATCACTAAAAACTAATAGAAATTTAAGACCGCGTTAAGTATGGAAGTATTATCTGAAAACTACTATACTTTCAACCACTATACCAAATTTCAACTTTAAAGGAATTAAAAAGGCTTAAGATTGGGCAAATCCTAACTTTTCAACTTTTGTTTACAAATAACAATGTGGCAGTTGTGACGTCACACTTTAACTGTCAGCCTTAAAATCTCTTCGTATTAAGGAGCATCCATAAACTACGCCGTAAAAAATTTGAACTTTTTAATACCCTCCCCCCCCCCCCCCCGTCGTAACTCGTCCCCCTATGTCGACGTCGTCGTTGCAATTCACGACCCCCCTTTCATTGATTGAAAAAAAAAATCAATATTATTTCTGTTTTTTTTTTTAAATCAAATATAAGGGGGTAGGCGTAAAATCTTGGTCCAATGCTATTTAAATGCGTTAATTTTTTTCGAATCCTGAGAAAACTAATAAATATATTTGAAAAATTTAAACGCAGAATAAAAGATTACATTATTACCGAGGGTTGAAAGTCCCTTAGAATAAACAAAAGGTTTCTTTTGAATGAAATGTTTGAAATGAAGAATCAGACAAAATTTTCTCTATTTTTTTCACCCCCGTAACTTATTAAAATATACATTATAGATGTTTTCAGGAACTTTTTACCCTCGACAATAATGCAGTCTTTCAATCTGCGTTTAAATTTTTCAAAAATCTTTATTAGTTTTCTTAGTATTCAAAAAAAAATGAATGCATTTAAATAGCATTGAACCAAGATTTTGCGGGTATGCTTTCTTAACTGCATCATATAAATCTTTATACTTATTTTGTTTTGATTTCGATGCCATTTCTTCTAAAGTATAAATACGACTTACTAGCTAAATAGAAAACAATATTTCATCGCCAACCGTCACTAAAGTCATTCATTATTGTACTCATTTGCCGCCATTTGCGGCAGTAAAGTAACACTTTATTGTACTGAAAGAAGAATTTTACTTTACCTGCCGCGATTAATCAAATTAACTGAGATTGAATGTAAGTGGTTGATGGCAGTAATCGATTATTAATTTGAGTGACCTTAAAATTTATTTACTTTAATTATTAAAAATATTGTACAAAATTTACGTTATTATTAATTAAATTTATGTCAGAAAATGAAATTCTGTAGTATTTTGCAATTATATTTATAAAACATAAATCAAAACTTTACAGATTTAGTAATTAGGTATTCAATATTGATACCTAACAACTATCGATTAAACATCGAAATCAGCTATCATGCAAGAGCCTTCTGTCATTACTGTCACTGTCATATGAAATGTTTATTTCGTGTAAAAGTAAAAGAATTCTTAAATCTTTTAAGTTTCGTATTAATGCAAATATATATAGTATGAAATTGTGTTTTTGTTAATTCGATTATATATAGGAATGTGATATATATGTAGGTACTGATAATTTGTTAGCAAATATATTTATTAGATTGTCTACTATTCATCACGGTAAACGCAACTTCGCTGCGGGAAGCTACATTTCATAAACAATGACGTAACTATTAACGATATTTTTAATTTTTGGTATTTTACTTTAAGTATTAAAATTAGTATATTATTTAAATATAAATACGATAAAACTGTTTAAAATATATTTATTTCGTTGAAATCATGATAACAGAAATATAACTTATTTCGTGCGTACAAAGTACACACACTTTTTTTTTCATTAAAAGGATGTAATTAAGCAAGTGTTAATGTTTTTATGATTCTCGATAAAATTTTGTATGCACCACGTCAGTAAAAACTCTTTATCGAACTCGTCTGTTATTCGCCTTGCTCGCTACGCTCGCTCGGCTCATAATATCAGACTCTTTCGATAAAGAGTCACTTTACTGACTTGGTACATAAATAACTATTATTTCTATTCGTTCTTTTAGAACGAACATAAATGAACTAACAATTTAATATTTTTTTGCTTCCAGACGTTGTTCTGTATATAGAAGCGATTGTTTAAACCCAAAGAAAAATGTCTTATTGTTTGTTGTCCTGTACAAAAGTGCTACCTAATATTATTTTAACGCCGTGACTGATAAAAACTAAATGAAAAGTATGCGATAAAAATATCTATAATAGAATTATTCTTTTTAATTTTAACAAAGGTATATTTATTCGTAAACGTTTTGTTTTATTTTCAATTTCATATCAAAAACTATACGTTTTTATATGAATATCTGATACTCTAATACTGGTAGAAGCTAGTAAAAAATTATTTTTATAGACACAATAGCGACAAATTTAAATATACCAATATATTAAACGACGTCGAATGGGCACTCATATCCCCCTCCCCCTGTCGTACTCCGTCGTAATAAGCAAGCCTTCCCTCCCTCTTCTCAACGACGTAGTTTATGGATGACCCCTTAGCATATATTTAAACTATATTATGTAATATATCAGACATTATCTACCATACAGAGTATTTATAGCAAATTTCTAATAATTTATTGATACATTAGCATAAAATTAACAGTAAAATTTTAAATAATCTCTTGTTTTTGTAAATCACACATAAAGCATACACATAATATCGTCCCACGCGACGTCAGAGTGTACCACGTAACCTATAATTAGAGTTAAAGAGCACAGCGGATATTATTCTGGTAGGAAAACAATACACAAAACCAAAAAGGTATGGGAATAAATTTCACAACAGAATTAAGTGACAAAGTTATAAAATTTCAACCTATTAACTGATATCTAATTAAGAATGACAATATGAATTATATGTACGTTGTTTCAGATACCTCCTCTGTATCAAAATAAACAGAACCCACAGCAGCTATCTCCACCAACGAGCCACTTCAATGTCGATGGTATCAATGAAAAGAAATCAATCTCTCATGACAAGAAAAAGCAAAAACATGTCATCCATAAACCGCCGATTGGATCCCATGATCGTTCAAGAGACTTCAGTAACTTTACTCGGGGTCAATAACGAACATATCTGTAATAATCTTTGATGTGACTTTCATTAGATTAACCAGTGAACAATATTTGTTGATATAAGTAGAAAAATGTGCAAATATGGGTACCAAATTCATACAACGTTAATTGATGTATCATTTTATATTTATTTATTTATGATTTTTAGTAAGAGTATTTAGATAGACAGCAGAGTACTAATATATATATCGCCGGTCCAGAATAAGAATGACGTAACTGCAAATTTTGCAGTTACGTCAATGTTACGACTGCAAACGTCAATTGCTGTTTATTGCGTAACTAACTTCTAAAACACTGTGTTCCCATGATACAAAAGCAACAGAACTCTAATTATGTGCTGAGCCACTACAGGTTAGTTGCGTCGTTATTGAAATACGCACCATATTAGGCCTTGTTTCAGATGAATAATGACGCAACTGAAAATAGGCTTGAAAATGGGGGGGCCTAAATTAGGATAATGAAATTCGGAACAATAGGATGAAAATAAAAGCCATCGCTGTAAGGATAAACGGCATACTAAATATATAAAAATAGTTTTTATGTACAGAAAAATTTTAAGATCAAGAATGACGCAACTGTATATAGAGTTGAAAATGGGGGGATTAAATTAAGATAATGAAATTCGAACCAATAGGGATGAAACTAAAAGCCATCATTGCAAGGATAAACGCCATACCGATGCTCCGGACGCTTACTCTTTATTTAATCACTATTTTAAATATTTAAAAACTTTTAGATCAAGAATGACGCAACTGTAAAAGGGTTGAAAATGGAGGGATTAAATTAAATTATTGAAATTCGAACCAATAGGGATAAAAGTAAAAGCCATCATTGTAAGGTTAAACGCCATACCGATGCTCCTGGGCGATTACTCCTCATTTAATTAATATTTTAAATATGTAATTAAAAATTTTTTTGGTCTCCTGAGAAATTTGACTTTTTGCAGTTACGTCATTCTTATTCCGGACCGGCGATATGTCTTTTTTCTTGAGATGCCCTCTTCTAACAATGTTTACCGAGGATTTATACAAACATTGGGTTTTCTGAATGATTGAAAGTGTAAAACAGTCTATTCCTTGATATTTCGTAATGATGTCATCTGTAGTCTATCAGTTCTCGATCGAAACCCATTTGCTTTAGATTTTGCATTGTACTAACTTTTAATGCCCATGCTTCCATGCAATACAGCTGATGCTATATTACCTCCAAAGGACAGAAGAAGTAGAGAACGAACGCGTAGAAGATGGATTGATGATGTGGAAGAGGACCTTAAGATTCGAGGGGTCAGAAAGGGGTTTTTCGCTCGGGACTGAAAAAAGTGGCGTAAGTTCGCAGAGAATAACGAGTAAAGAAGACACCTCGACACCTTACGGTATAAGAGAATAATCATCGATTATGTTTTTATGTTATGTATCTGATAGAAAATTTAATTACTTTTGTTTTATTCCTATACGACTTTGTTCCAAAATGAATCGTTTTAAAGTTATAAGCAAAGAAAGTAGAAAAAAAAACATTTTTTCAAATTTTTAAATGTTTTATTTTATTTATTAATGTTGCGGGCATATTTGAGAAGGAGCATAAGTAAATTATTATTAACGAAGTTATCACCTAACTGTATCCGCAAAAATCCGAATGCCACCTCCAACATCCACCTAAAAACAGATCCTTCCTCACGCCTCGATTTTCCAATTTAATACTCTTAACATTGAAAATCGTCTTCCGTCTGATCCTTAAATCCTGCTCTGAGCCTCTTCTCTTCTCTACATCCGAACTTTGGTTATAAATGTGTTTTGACGTCACCATTTCGCCCATTCTCTCTAAGTGGCCTAGCCACCGTAGCCTGTTTATTTTGATGTACCTACCTACCAATCCTGTGATGTTACTACAAGTACAAGCCAACCCCGTTAATATAAATATTATCCAAGTTTATGCTCCCACTGCAGACAAAGAAAAAGAAGAAGCTATTGAGTTTTATGAGAATATCAACAGAATTATACAGAAAATTCCACGACAGGAATTTCTTATCATTATGGGAGACTTTAATGCCAAGATTGGAGCTGGAGATAAGATGCAGTACATCGGCGCACATGGACTTGGAGTCAGAAACGACAGAGACTTCCTAGAAAAAATCGCAGAAGACTCAGAACTCGTTGTCACTAATACATTTTTCCAATTACCACCTCGAAAGCTATACACATGGAAATCCCCTCAAGACAAACCCGGGAGAATTATTAGAAATCAAATAGGTTTTATTTTAGTAAACAAAAAATTCCGAAGCAGCTTTACATCTGTCAAGACTTATCCTGGAGCAGACTTAGAGACGGACCACGTTTCACTGATGGGAGTATTTTGCGTCAAACTCAAAATAGTGCAGAAAAAGAAATCACAACCATACGACCTACGTATGCTAAAAGACCCTGACACGAAAATGAGGGTCCAAGCCACGTTAAGTGACTGCAATTAGAGACGTATCAAACGAAGAACAAATGATCAAACAGATGACCGAAATAGTTCAAAATGTAAAGGATAGACACTTAAAGGCAGATAAATTAACCAAGAAGAAATCATGGATGACAGATGAGATCCTGAAACTAGTGGACAAAAGAAGAAATGTAAGGACTGAAATAGTTTTGTACACACTTATGAAAAGAAGGAATGCCAAAAATGATTCCGACATATACACAACAATCAATATATCAATAGGAAGGAAAATTAGAAAAGCGAAAGGAAAAGAAGCAATGGAGAGGTGCCAAGAAATTGAGATTCTACAATCAAAGTACGATAGTCACAATGTACATAGGAAAGTTAAAGAACTCACAGGTTGATTAAGACGGAGACAGAGAGGAAATCTAACTGATTCTGACGGAAACATCATCTTAGATAAACAGAGTAAAGTTAGAACGTGGAAAGAATATCTAGAAAAACCATTTGAAGAACACAGAGATAACACCTTTGAGCTAGAAGAAGAGGTAAATGATGGACCAAGAATATTACAGCAGGATGCTTATTCTGCCATAACACAGCTAAAGGATAGCAAAGCAGCAGGTCCCGATAATAAACAAGCAGAACTACTCAAACTGATGGACAACGAATCAATAGCAATAATCAAAAAGATATTCAACAACATATAAAACTCTCGACAAATACCAACAGAATGGTTGAAGTCTGAGTCTATTGCACTTCCAAAAAAAAACCAGGAGCTAAAAAGTGCGACGAATACCGTACGATAAGCCTGATGAGTCATCTCCTAAAATTGTTCCTAAAGGTAATCCATACGAGAATTTACAAGCTATGTGAAAGTCAAATTTCGCCCAACCAGTTATTATATATAAATGCTGTTGGTACAAAAAAAGCTTTGTTTTCAATACAAGTCTTATACCAGAGATGCAGAGACGTAAATTGCGACGTATACGCATGTCTGGTTGATTACGAGAAGGCGTTTGATCGAGTTCAACACGCCAAGATGATGCAAATACTAAAAGAAGCAGGAATTAACAACCAAGATCTGAACATAATTAGAAACCTTTACTATGGAATCAGACTCCAAACCTCAGAGTTGACGGTGAACTCACCGAATAAGTCAAAATCATGCGTGGAGTGAGGCAAGGCTGCATTTTGTCCCCCCTAATTTTCAATCTTTACTCTGAAAGAATATTTATCGAAACTTTGCACAAAACTGAAAAAGGTATTCTACTAAACGGGTACCAGCTAAATAATATCAGGTATGCATAGTGTGACCAACTCCAATTCAGTCGAATTCGGGACAAGGCTGAAAAAATATACCTAAAATCCGGGACTTTTCAATGAAAATCGGGCTATTTTTTTTTGATATATCTACAACTTTAATATCATCATTTTATTGATTATTTAACACGTTCGGTGCCCATCTTGAACAAACGCCACTTGGCTGGTACCATGTACCTAAATACATGATTGCATTTGGCGGTTGTAATGATGATTACATTTTTGTTAGTTTTTGACATTTCGACTTCCAGTCCGGAAATCGTTATCAAAAAAGGACAAAATTAACTGATGTTGGATTTCCATGTAAATAGAACCTTAGATTAATATAAAAATATAATCGTCCTTTCAGAATACGATAATTAAAATACAGAAACGGGACGGACAAGTCCAGAGTTTGAGTTTTCGTAGAACTATAATACCACGATATAAAATGTGGATGTTTTGGATGTGGACACGCTAGAAATTGTGGACTTTTTTTCGTTCCACCAATTCAATTTGATGTGAATTCTTAGAAGAATAACGTATTCAAAATTTCAAAATAGAATTTTACCCAAACGTTGAAAATTCGGATGGCCCGGATACCTTGTCCGGGACGCCGGGACACAACTTCGTAATTCGGGCCATGTCCCGGATTTTTCGGGATATTTGGTCACACTAGGTATGCAGATGACACCATAGTATTTGCAGACAACCTAGAAGACCTAGAAGTCCTCATGGACAAAATCACGTATTACAGTCAACAATATGGACTCAACCTGTAAAGAAAACAAAGCTTATGATCGTCAGCAAGAAAATATACCAGCAGGTCAACTCTATATCAACCAAACCCCTGTAGAAAGAGTGAGGCACTACAACTACCTCGGCACCATTATAAATGAAGAATGGACCAACAACCAAGAAATAAGAGCACGCATCGGAAAAGCTAGATCAATCTTCAACCATATGGGGGCGTTTTTCAAGAGCCACAATCTTTCATCATCATCATCATCATCATCATTGGCTTGACAGCCCTTTCTGGGTCTTGGCCTGTTCCAGGATTCTTCTCCACTCTGATCTGTTTCGTGCTTTTTTTGTCCAGTTTTTTATTTTTAAGGTTTTTATATCATTTTCTATTTGTTCTAAATATCTCAGATTCGGTCTTCCTGTTGTCCTTTTTCCTGCTGGTATCTGTTTGAATATTTTGTTTGGCATTTCGCCTTCTTCCATTCTTTCTACATGTCCCATCCAACGTAGCCGTCCTATTTTAATGAATGTTATGATATCCGGATCCTGGTATATTTCGTATAGTTCAAAGTTGTACCTTCTTCGCCAAATTCCATTTTCTTTTGTGCCCTTATATATGGGTCGCAAGATTTTTCTTTCAAAAGTGGCTAGCAATGTTTCCTCTTTTAGTGAGTGTCCAGGTTTCTGAGCCGTATATGAGTACCGGTCTTATTAAGGTTTTGTATATTTGACATTTTGTTTTCCTTGCGACGTTGTCTAATCTTAGTTGCCGAATTAAGCCATGGTAACTTTTATTGGCAATAAATATTCGCCTCTTCACTTCCTCTGCTACGTTATTATAAGATGTGACTAGGGATCCCAAGTATGTAAAGTTTTTTACCCCCTCAATGTTGTATTCTCCTATTGTTATATTTTGTGGCTGCCTTATTTCTGTGTTTTTACTTACCTGCATATATTTTGTTTTGTTCTGGTTGATTTTAAGGCCACTATTTTGTGCAGCTCGTTCTATTTGATTTGATTGCCACAATCTTTCTCTTGGTATAAAAGTAAAAATGATGAGATGTTACGTCTTCTCTGTCTTTTTTATGGTGTTGAATCATGGACCTTGAACGAGGATATGTGCCGAAAATTGGAAGCCTTTGAGATGTGGCTATATCGGCGAATTCTTAAAATCCCATGGACTTATCGGGTCACAAATGAGGAGGTTCTTAGAAGAATGGGGAAGAACCGAGAAGTACTAACCACCATCAAATCTCGAAAGTTGAAATACTTTCCACATTATGCGAAATAAATCCAGATATGCCCTCCTACAAGCCATCCTGCAAGGAAAAATATTTGGAAAGCGAGGTCCAAGAAGAAGAAGAACATCCTGGTTAAAGAACCTCAGAACCTGGTTCAACACAAAATCTGTGCAGCTTTTCCGCGTTGCTTCAGATAAAGTGAAGATTGCCATGATGATCGTCAACATTCGTCACGGATAGGCATATCAAGAAGAAGACCAATGCTAGGTTCACTATAAAGACAGCAAAGATTTAAATTAGAGCGCCTATGCTATAATCACCTTATTCAAAACAACCTAAACGTTCTTCATCGCTTTTTATCATTGCCCTCGTTTCTGATAGGCAAGTGAGTACGAATTTGATAAGAGTTCTGGGACATCTTGGATATTAAAGCACCCTATGTAACGCACAGCCGGCACAGCTGAATGATGCTGATTTTTTATGTTTGTGCGTCGCAGTGTTGCCATGCTGTTTTCTATATATTTCTTTCATAATTTCAATCAATGTTAAATGTACCTACAAGAATAATCTAATAATAATATTTACTTCTCCGTCATTATACTAGGTATAATGACAAATGAGGTGTCAAATTAAAGCTTATAATCCAAGGATAGTACTAAAGGTGAGAAATTAGACCTAGGTTGTCTGTCCGTCTGTCTGTCTGACCGCGGGCCAGTGATCAAGACGGACGGACGGACAGACGGACGTGGACAATTCAATGTTTTCACATTTTTTCAAAATTGGTGAAAACAACAACATAATAAACTTTACTTAATTGGTGTTTCAAAACTACTTACTTTTAACACATTACACAATATTACAAGGTTTCTAGCAAGTTAAACGTCACAATGATTTAAAATAATCAAGTAAAAACCTACATATACATAACATATTAGAATATACCCAAAAATACACAAAAATGATACATTTCACACACAAATATAATGTCACAAAAAATTGTAACGTATGAAAAAATAGAGGATAGGGCAACGGTGTTACATGTGACGGCCGGACCGGGTCGCTCCAATGCCAATATCTTACACAGACATATTAGGGTGCTTTAATAGCCAAAATGTCCGAGTTCTGTATATTTTTGTTCTTTTTGTAGTGCGTTTCTACCTACACTGTCATAAGCACATGTAAAAGCCACAAGCAAATGACGAGTATCAATTCCATACTCATATGTTCTTCCGAGCTTGGCTTACAAGAAGAATTTGATGGATAGTTAATTTTTCCTATTACTTTTTAGTAAGATTTTTTTATGACCACAAGATTTAAGTACCTACTTTGCTGTATATTTGACGTCATTAAAGTCTAAAATATGGATATTTTTATACACAGTGTGTACAGCATTATAGAGTATAATGTACAAATATGTAAATAAATGTTTATTGTAAATAAAAAAAACATTGAAAAAGCTATATGCGCTTAGATCGCTAGAATGAGAATTTTTGTGCCAATAAAAGGATTTAAAAATTTAAACCTATGTGATGATGATTATGATGTGTATCTACAGATCTTACTTGAATAAGAATATGTTACTATTAATCTCTCTCTCTCTCTCTCTCTCTCTCTCTCTCGCTCTCTCTCTCTCTCTCTCTCTCTCTCTCTCTCTCTCTCTCTCTCTCTCTCTCTCTCTCTCTCTCTCTCTCTCTCTCTCTCTCTCTCTCTCTCTCTCTCTCTCTCTCTTGTCGTTTCCCCATTACGGAGGATCGTGATTTCTTCCAATATTCCTAACAATGTTTCTCCATTGGTCTCTATCTTCAGCTGCTCTAAGAGCTTCGCAGAATGAGTTTCCAGCTGAATGATTTATTTGGTCAGACCATCTAGTTGGTGATCGTCCGCATCCTCTTGATCTTCTCCCCGGAACGTTTAAAAAAACAATTATTAATCTCTCCAAACTGTTGTCACCTCTGAGAACTACGTGACCAAAGAATTGCAGAATTCGTTGCAGACATATGGTGGACAGCCTTTTTTTAATATTGAGTTGGTTTAGAATAGAAACGTTTGTCCTATGAGCTGTCCAAGGTATGCGCAGCATTCTTCTCCAGCACCACATACCACATCTCAAAAGCAACAATTTTTTGGCGCTCGCATGCGCGAAGAATCCAAGTCTCTTATCCCTATAGAAATATTGAGAATACAAGGGCATTCATCAGTCTCATCTTGAAATTTTGAGAGATAGATCTGTCTTTCCAAACTTTAGTTAGACGACTCATCGCATTTTTTGCCATACCAATACATCTCCGAACTTCTGCTTCACAGTTAGCATCGTTAGTTATACTAGACCCGAGATAGATAAAGGTGTTTACTATCTGGTATTCCTGTAACATGTTAGTCAGTTGACTAGTGTCGAATCTGTCGACCACCATTATATTTGTCTTAGCTTTATTGATTTTCAGACCAACTTTATTGCTTTCGTACTCAACTCTTCGTAGAAGATCAAACATTTCTTGCTCATTTGCTGCTATAAGTGTGGTGTTATCAGCAAATCTTAAATTGGAGATTTTCCTACCAGCTTTTTCTCCACAGGCCCATTCTTCTAAAACCTTCCTCATGACATGTTCACCATAAATGTTAAATAAGTCAAGTGACAACACGCATCCTTCTCTAACAACTCTCTCGGTCTTGAATTGGTTTGAGAACTTCTGATCTAGTCGTACTGTCGCTATATTAGACTGGTACAGATTTTTAATAGTGTCACCAGGTGCATTGGTGCGCCCATTGCCATTAAAATTGACCACAGATTTATCCAGCTTACACAATCAAATGCCTTTTGGTGGTCAACGAAGCATATAATCATAGGTACTTGAAAATTCTCTAAACTTTTCAATGAGTTATCTCAGGTTCAGGATTTGTTCCCTTGTACCTTTACCCTTTACAAACCCCGCTTGTTCCTGAAGTAGTTGGTAATGTAGATAGGTTTTTAATCTGTTTGTGATGATATTATGCAACAAGATTTATCTAGCTATTATTGCTATTAATAGAAACGTATTTTAACAAAATATCTTAAGGTGAAACAGTAGCGATCAACAGGTAGCGAAAACGCGTTCCAATATTGCGGCTGTAATTTTGAATATTTTTTCGAGATATTTGGCACATGTATTCGTAATATAATAAAGAATGGCGGTACAGAGCCCAATTTGAAAAATATATTAATATGTGGAAAATACTCTGTAATTAAATACAATATTAAAAAAACGAGCCTGTACCGCCATTAAGAAGAACAAAAAATACACTTTTTCAAATAAACTTTTTTATCCGATAACTAGATTTTGTGTCATTTTGGAACTACTAATGAAATAAAAAATTTTAGTCAATACCGCCATTCTTTATTATATTACGTATACGTGTGCCAAATATCTCGAAAAAATATTTAAAATTAGAGCCACAATCTTGGAACGCGTTTTTGCTACCTGTTGATCGCTACTGTTTCCTCTCAAGTTGTGCATTATTTTAATTAGTATAATTTATTAACAAAATGCCAATGCTCTTAACAATATCTACAAAACTATGAATTTAAAAAATGGTACATATATTTGATCGCTGAACAGCGAGGCGTATACTACATAAGAGATTTGCAAAGAGTCATCCAGTGGAAGTTACTATAATTTAGAAGCATCGACAGATTAAATCCATCGTATGATTTAGCAGGAGAAAATTTAAAAAAAAATCAATTTATACAGTCTTGTGCAAATCCTTTTATTGGCTTTAATTTACATTGTAAATAGCACTAAATTATTATGGTAGGGGAGCAAAGTATGCTAAATGTGTAATCACTCGAGCGATATGGGGACCTATTGGGTTGTGAAGAGTAGGTCCTAAATCGAAAAAAGGTTAAGTAAAGTTTTCGATTTTAGTGGGGACTTTCGATTTTAAATTTAATTTTCCATTTCCGACAATCGTTTTTTAGATTATAGCGCCATCTATCCATAATTCGAAAAAATGTCTCGAATAAAAGTTACTTATTTTTACGCAAGGAATCCAAATCTGCATTATAAAATGGGGGCTCCTATTTAAGATTTTAAAATAACCCCCCACCCCACCTCTGTGGGGGGTGGCGTTTGGTACTGCGACAGATGTTTCAAAAATGAATAAGTGTATTTTTCAGTTTTTCGATATGATGTTCATTTCGCAAAATATCGCGGGATTCGTATTTAAAATTTTAAATTTACCCCCCACCCTTCTCGTGGGTGGGGGGTAAATGGCACCATTCGATAGATCTTTGAAAAATATTGAGCACGTATTTTTTAGTTTTTCGATATGTCATTATTTCGCGAAATATTCGCTTTTTTCTTGTGAAACTTTGGGACTGACCAATTTCCTTACGCTCCCGCTCAAATCGTCAGATTTTTGACGTTTGAGTTACACTGTTTCGCATGTACTTAACTTATCTTATCTTAATCTGAAGATTTCGAGTTTTTGTATGGATAGATTTTTTTTTCGGACTCCCCCCTTAACGAACTCCTTTGCATTAAGAGCCAATATATGGTAGAGGTACATTTTCAGGGTGTACAAGGTTTCTGCCCATGTAATAATCTGACGTGGCTGGACTAACTGCAAAAATCCCCGCTTGGGCTCCCCTACCATTACATTATATTTAACAAATTTTATTGTATAAATGTTATATATAGGGGAGGGCATATAGATTTTCACTTCGGAAAAAATCAAACAAGATAGAACTTTTTGTAATTTCATTAAGAAAGTTCTACTCGAGAAGTGGGTCCTTCATTTTTTATTAAACAAATGAACTGCGAAATTAGATGTTTTTTTAAATAACTCAGAAAATATAAACTTTAAAAAAAAACTGACTTGACCATTGAAAAATTCAGAAAATTTTCGAAAAAAACCATGTATAAATATTTTTCTAAAGTTGGATGGATCTGTAGCTTCTATAATTTTTTATTTATAACACTAAAGTAGAGAAGTGCAGGGTTGAGTTATTTTAACGTAATTCTTTAACTAATCGATCAAATGAAATTTTACAAATTGGACATGAAAGAAGAATAATTAAGCTATCTCATGGTTATATCAAAAATAAATAAAATTTATGGGTATAAGTACGGTGTTGGCGGAAAGTGAGACTTATATGAATTTTGTTTAAAAAATATTTAAAAATATGTAACTAATACAATGTTTCTTATAAAACTCTCAATTTTGCAAAACTTACCTTTTAAACATCTTCCTAGAAGATGTTTCATTCAAAAAAAATCTCAAACATTTATTTCAAATGATACGACGTCTCAAAATGTAATTTTTGAAAACTTCGAAGTTTTACGGAATTACCCCCAATTTAAGATAGTATTACTCAAGTTTGAACATATTTATTACAGCTTTATAGGTATTTTTTTAAATCTTAGGATGTGATCTTTCAAATTCACTAAATTATTTTACTTTAGATATGAAATAAACTATTTCTTTTTGAGAAAATTAAGAAAGATAACAAAAATGTGACACAAAAACCGAAAATTACCAGCTAAAAAAATGTTTATACAAAGTGATCAAAACTTTTTTCTGTAAAACTTACTTAAAATACATTTAATAATAAGCTTCAACAATAATAAATGTTCAGCAAAAAAAATTTTTTAGCTCTTATACAGTATGTCTGCTTAACTTGGGACCTATTAATAACTTTTTTTATTATCAGTTTTACGAAAAAAGTTATTCTTTATAAAATACTCTGCATGGAATATAATCTAAGATGCAATCATCAGATATCAAATTTTATTAATCTTATACGAGGTATGTCAAAAAATATGAATTTCACTTAAGAGTAAAGTACCTTTATATTTCACAATATCGAAAGTTGTTATTAAGAAAAGTTGTTTGGAATTAAAAATATGTTTCAGTGTTCAATTACATCCTTCTAATTAAAATATTGTGAACAATAAAGGCACTTAACTCTTAAGAAAAATTTATATTTTTTACATACCTCGTATAAAATTAAAAAAGTTTGATATATGATGGTTGTATCTAAGATTGATCAGTTAGAGCATTTGATGAAGAATAACTTTTTTCGTAAAATTAATAATAAAATAGTTTTTTTTTTCTGAAAAATGGCTTTGGCAGAGCCAATTAGCCAGACTTGTTTCTGATTGATTGCAGATTCATAGTCATAAATTTCTTATAACATAAGTACATTCTACAATTTTATTTTTATAGATACATTGGTACATTGTGTAGCTTAGATAAAATAGTTATCATAATTGTAATAAAATGATGATGGGTATCCGTAATTTGAGAAAAAATTGAAATTTATCTTTTTCGATTAGAATAGTGTAATTGTAACATAGTTTTTAACCCGGCACCTGCCACGTGGCTTTTCAAGGCGTCAACTGCCACGTGGGGTGCTCACAGCACCCCTTAAAAATTTTCTGTGATCTACTTGTTTAAAAAACAAAATAATGTGTTCAGTAACACAAGAATATAAAAAAACATGTTTGATTAACTTATTAGCCACTAACATATTATAAAAGTTAAAAAATAAAATGAAAAAGGTGTTATAAGCAAATCAGCAAGTACCAAGCCATAATAAATAAAGTCAAGTAAAATATCTAAAAAAAATAAGATTTAGTGTGTATAGAGTCGACATTAATAACTTAAATCAGTAATTTCAATAAAAAATGTAAATTTGATCTGTTTATCAAAAATACAAAAAAAATTTAAAACTTAAAGTGCCAGATGATGACACCCAAATTCGACTTTAGAGCTACAAGTTCAGAATAACACTAAATAACCACTTCAAACGCTAACACATCTATGCTATATAATATTATAGAAAGCTACTATGACGCACAGCACGGTTACCAAATTTGAAATACCAAATATTTGATAAGAATGTGTTATGGGGTGCTGGTAGCACCCCACGTGGCAGGTGCCGGGTTAATTTCAAACAACTTTTCATAATAGCATTTTTTGATATTCTGGAATATAAAGGTTCTTTACTTTTTAACGAAATTCATATTTTTGGCATAACTCGTATAAAACTGATAAAATTTGATATCTGATGGTTGAGTTTTAGATTTTTGATTATTCAGAGCATTTTATAAAGAATAACTTTTTTTCGTAAAATTGATAATAAAAAAGTTGTCCATGTGTGTCCTTCCAAACATTTAATCAAAGTAAAATAATGAATTTAACGATATTTTTAAAATAATTTATATAAAACAATTGTTATTGTTTAAACAATTAATAAACAATTAGCTGCCAAATCTGCGAGTAGAACTTTTTACTATAACATGTATATAAACTAACAAAAAAAGTTTTAGAAAAATATAAGCTTGTTTGAATTTTTCCGAAGCAATGCATGTTTTCGTTCTAATTGAACTTCCCTATTATTTGTTTGACGTTTACCTCTAAACAAAGTTTTAAAATATTCTATTATTGATCCGGATAAAAAGAATAATATGTTTTGGATATGATGAAGTTGACGAATTAAGGTAGGTAAGCGCGCATTTGTCCAAATCGGCCTGTGACAGAACGAACCGCTACAGGCTGTAATTAAATGCTGTAACACACATTTATCGGCAAAATCACGTCAGCTCAGTCAGTGGATTTACATATTTCACGGAAGATAGATCCAAAAATGATTATTGGAAATGGATGCTTGACATTTGTAAAAGCTAAATACGGAAAGTGACTTTGCTACATACTGTATTTCCCTATTTAAGTGACCATGAAGGCAAATTTTATCGATACTTTAGAAGAAATTTCGAAAATATCATGTAGCTAGTCGTGTTTTTTAAATTAACTAACTCAAATGTGCGTGACAGACTGATACGCACAGGTAAAGATAAGAAACAAAACATCGCTGCCATTTAGTAACACAATTCAGAATGTCACCAGAATTTTGTTTTCAAATTTCGTTTTCAAGGTAAGAAATCTTTTGGTCTTTGGTTCTTTAGAACTCTTTTTTTTTAAGGGATATCTCTATTGTGTCCATTAGCAAATTATTTTATGTTAATATGCTTATAGACCAGGGCGCATCTGTAAAAATATTAGTAGATTTGGACGTTGAGAGGTGACTCAAATTTTTTTGCAGAAATTGTTTGAAAATAACTCAAATAATAATACTTGAGTTATCCTCCTCAAAAAGGTCCGGAATATTGTTTAAATAATCAAAATGTAAAAAATTGAAGGAAAAATTCGATTTTTTTCTTCGTATTTTTTAATAATTACTTTAAAAGTATTCATTTCCGAGAAAAGTTCTACTGACATAAAAGTTGCGTAATTAAATTCTCTACAATATAGAATTGGTTAAAAATTTAAAAAATAGTCACCCGTGTTGCAAAATAGCAATAATTGCAAAAAGAAACGTACAAAAACAAGTATTCGCATTTTACGTTTTTCAACCATTTATGCTACACTTAGGACCTTCATGTTTTACCCAGAAAAGATTTATGATACAGTAAAACAATACTGTAAATTTCATTAAGATCGGTTCAACAGATTTTGCAAAATAAATTTTGAAATCCAGCTTTCGCAAAAAAAATTCATTTTTTCAAAATATTACAGGAATAAAAATAAAGCAGATAGCAAGTTACAATTTTTTTTCCTTATAGAAGGGCATTGTACCTTTAATTTTCAATTTAAAAAA
The DNA here is from genome assembly GCF_917563875.1 of Diabrotica virgifera virgifera. Taxonomy (NCBI): domain Eukaryota; kingdom Metazoa; phylum Arthropoda; class Insecta; order Coleoptera; family Chrysomelidae; genus Diabrotica; species Diabrotica virgifera. Next base: position 39,162,041 of record NC_065444.1, on the reverse strand, counting down.
CTGAAATAGATTAACTACCACGGCGTCAGGATTTTTTTTAAATAAACATTAATTATTGGTGCTACGCGCAGGACAGCGGATAGTTTGTTTGCTCTGATTGGGCATTCGAATGACCTTTGATAATGATTGAAACATTATAATTTTTATTACATTTCGATATAAATAAATAAATTTGTTTATTGCAAAATAAAAACACATACTCTATCCTTTGAAATAACACTTTTCTCAGCAAAAACTTTCTTTATTCATATATTTTAACTTAGAGAATAAAAGTTTATTATTTTTAAACATATGCAATTGTTTAAACAATATTTCACAAACAATAATAAAATTAGTTTAATTTTTGTGGAATTAAAATATTAAAATACAAAAAAATATAGAGTCAGAAAATAATATATTAGATAAATATTGGAAGAAATTTTGGTGGAAATCAACAAAGAGAACACCGCTGTCCTGCGCGTAGCACCAAAAATTAAAGTTTATTAAAAAAATTTCGTGACGCCGTGGTAATTAATCGATTTTAATTTTGCAAATTGCAAATGAAAGGCACAGTACACTTCTATAAGCAAAAAAAACTCAACTTTAATTCAAATATTATTATTTGAGTTATTTTCAAGCCATTTCTGCAAAAAAATTTGAGTCACCTCTCAACGTCTATCTCAAAACAGATGCGCTTTGGACTATTACTAAACAGTTGAGTTTCGTTTTGGTTCAGAGCACACCACTGGCCGTTCTGATGAATACAAGAGTAGGAAACATAAGTAAACTAATGGTGTTGATCTCTAAAGCAGAAGAATTAAATCTGAACTTTGTTTCATTTCATTATTATTTATTTATTTCAGTTATTTTTCAGTATCATACACGTTTCAGCAATGATTCTTTCCAAAAGGATTTAACAATGTTACTGAACCACTTTCATATTTGATATCTGCCTAGTACTCTAAATAAAGGTGAAATGAAGACTTTCAAGCATTTGTAAAGTACATGCATTAAAACTTTGATTTTAGAAAACGTTTAAGACAACAAAAAACTCAAAAATTTGTTTAAAAAAATAAATGTAATACCTACACCAGTGTCTATCATGTTTTTTACCAAAATAGTTAAGAAAAACATTGTTGTAAAGAAAATTTAATGTTAACAGATGTAAATTCCTTGTAAATAACACTTTTGAAGTCGAATGTTTGCATAAAAATCTGTAAAATATACATAAACAAAACAACTTAGAATGCTTAGAATGTCACGTTCTTATTTCTACAGAATATGAAAATTGGATGTCACTGATGAAAAAAACCTATTAAGGAACGGAGATAAATGCAAACTTTTGAGGCATGTCAAAATTTTCAATGTGTCTTAAATATAATATTTATTTTTATTTACTCTATCTCGTAAAAGTTTTTAGATTGTGGAAACTGTCATTATAGATAGCAGTGCGTGAAGTATTCAAAGTGTGCGTGAAGTAACAATGTATTTTAAGTGGGATTTACTGTTTCGCAGTGTTTTTTGGCACACTTTCATATAATCAAATATCCTTAATTTACGCGTTGTCATGGTGATGATATATGGGCAATAATTACAACAAAAGTTTTGACAGTTTTGGGGTTTCAAAGAAGTTAGAATTTTTAAATGTAAAAGTTCTAAAAATTGTAGAATAGAAATGAATTCGTAGATAAAATATTGTATGAAACTGTGCGTGAAGTACTTTTTGCGAACTAACGCGATGTATAGCACTCGCTTCGCTGTCGCTCGTGCTCTAAACATCGCGTGTGTTTCCAAAAAGCATACTTCACGAACTGTTTCATAAATAAATATTTTCGAATCTTGAGAATATTTTTGAAAAATTTAAGCGCCGAATGAAAGATTACATTATTACTGAGGGCCTAAAATCCCTGAAAACTTCTATAATGTTTACTTTAATAAGTTACAGGGGTGAAAATAAAATAGAAAATTTAATGTGATTTTAATTGCAAATATTTCATTCAAAAGAAACTTAATACTTATTCTAAGGGATTTTCGGCCCTCAGTCTTTCATTCTGCGTTTAAATTTTTTAAAAATACTAATTAGCTTTAAATGAGACTTTACGAGACTGGAATGATGCCACAGATATGGTTAGAGTCTACATTTATTCCACTCCCAATAAAACCTAATACATCATCATGTAAAGACTTTAGACTAATTAGTCTCATGAGCCACTCTCTCAAGCTACTTCTTAAGATAATTCTTAATAGAATCAAGCAGAAATGTGAAGAGACAATGGGAAACAAACAATTCGGTTTCAGAGAAGGATTGGGAACAAGGGAAGCTTTGTTCTCAATGTTAACATTACTTCAACGATCATGGGAAGTACAGAAACCAATTTACGTCTGCTTTATAGATTTTGAGAAGGCGTTTGATAGAGTTCAACATGATAGGTTGTTTCAATATCTAGAAATGATTGGAATAGATGATAAAGATCTGAGACTTTTACAACATCTATATTGGAATCAATAAGCTTCTATTCTGGTAGGCGGCAAAGAAACAGACAAAATTTGCATTAAAAGAGGTGTTAGATAGGGTTGTGTGTTATCCCCAACTTTGTTTAACGTATACTCAGAAATAATTTTTAATGAAGCCTTGGAAGGACAATGTGGAGTTTGAATCGGGGGAGAAACTATTAACAACATCAGATATGCAGACGACACCGCGATCATGGCTGAAAATATCGAAGATCTTCAATTCCTTATTGATCGAGTCACTAGAGAATGCTCCAATAACGGACTTAACATAAATGCAACAAAGACAAAGTTACTTGTGGTTAGTAAACAAGACGTCGGCCCTATGCAACTAATTGTCAGTGATGAATCAATAACAAAAGTTAACCATTTTAAATACCAAGGATGTTGGATAAACGAGACACTAAATCCGGATGTAGAAATAAAAACTCGTATAGAAATTGCAAGAGGAGCATTTATGAAACTTAGATCTATTCTGAGCAACTCTCAGCTGAACTTACAACTAAGAATCAAGTTCCTAAAATGTTATGTGTATCCTGTATTACTATATGGATGTGAAACCTGGATCATGAAGGTTAACATGATGAACAAATTAGAAGCCTTTGAGATGTGGTCATATCGTAGAATGCTCAGAATATCTTGGGTTCAACGCATTTCTAACAGAGAAGACTTAAACAGAGTAGGTCAAGGCGAAGGTGACTTAATGAAGATGATAAAAAAGAGAAAACTTGAATATCTGGGGCATATAATGAGAGGTAGCAGATACAGGATGCTGCAGTTAATACTCAATGGAAAGATCGACGGAAAAAGAGGAATTGGTCGAAAGAAATATTCATGGCTCCGAAACCTTCGTCAATGGACTGGCTTATCGGCAGATCAATTGTTACATGCCGCACAAGATCGAGAACGATATCGGCAAATTGTTATGGAAGCTACCCACGCCTAAAAATTTGAGCACGGTACTTAAAGAAGAAGAAGCTTTAAAAAATTAATACATTTAAAACACATTGAAAATTTTGACATGCGTCAAAATTTTGCATTTTCCTCCGTTCTTTAATAAAAAAATAAAATAACAGAGAGAACAAATTATAAAAATTCCTAACCAAGCAAAAGTGGAGATACTTACAAAATAAAAATTACCAAAGTATTTTGGGTAGTATTTTTGTAAATATTTATGTTCTACTAACACTCTTAAACTGTAAAGATTACATCGAAAATTGATTAGTTGTATCAAAGACACTCAATGAGTGCAGTAGGTACAGGTACAGTTGCAACCTTTATGAGTTCCTGATATTTCACTAGTGTTTACGTTTGCTAATATTAGTACATATTATATTAGATTACTATTGTTGTATCTGTTTTTTATGTTTTAAAGTCCTTTTTAATGCGCAAAGAGTTGTTTTAAAATCATCTTGTGAACTAAAACGTGACAACTACATAGTTTTACACTTGTTATTGTATTTTTAATTATATTTTTTGTGATATATATGTTTTAATTGTAAAAAAAGAGAAATAAATTTCCTTGCGTTGAAAAAATGGTTTTAATATTTTTTCTACTCGTATATTCTTTATCGATGGTAGCCATAGAAGAAGACATTTGGATAAGACATTTCGAGGAATTATATAAAGCAACAGGTGAGATGACACAGGAAGGGGACATAATAAGGATAAGACAGGACGCGGAGGAATACAACGAACCTACATACGAAGAAGTAGCAGAAAGTATCAAGAAAATCAAGAACAGAAAAGCAGCGGGTTATGACCACATAAACGGAGAACTCATCAAATATGGTGAAGAAGCTCTAATTAGAAAAATACATGAATTCATTTTAACGATTTGGAAAGCGGAAAGAATGCCAGAAGCCTGGAAAACGGGAATAATTATAACGATACCCAAAAATGGAGACCAAAAAATATGCAAAAACTATAGAGGAATCACCTTGCTAAATGTGACATATAAGGTCATGACGGGAATAATAAAGAACAGACTAGCAGAGCATACGGAAAAAATCATAGGAAATTACCAATATGAATTCAGAAAAGAAAAATCGACGATAGACGCTATCTACATAAGACAAATCACGGAAAAAGCATATGAACACAACACGGAACTGCATATGCTTTTTGTGGATTTTAAGCAGACCTTCGATAAACTAAAAAGAGGAGAACTAATACAAGATCTAACACGCATAATAATACCAGGCAAATTAATACAATTAATAAAAATGACAATGAAAGAAGGTCCATGTCACCAGCCCCCCCTTTTTCGATTTGAGGGTCAAAAAAAGCTCATTCGTTTGTATTGGGTTAGTACTGGATTGTATCACCCTTCATTCGTTTGTACTGCCCCCACCCTTTTAAATCTGCCTGGAGGGGCTGGTGACATGCCATCCCCCCCTTTTTCGATTTGAGGGTCAAAAAAAAGCTCATTCGTTTGTATTGCGTTAGTACTGGATTGTATCACCCTTCATTCGTTTGTACTGCCCCCACCCATTTAAATCTGCCTGGAGGGGCTGGTAACATGCCATCCCCCCCTTTTCGATCTGGGGGTCCGGGATGGGTATGTTCGTTTGTACTGCGTTAGTATGGGATTGTATCGCCCTTATTTTGTTTGTACTGCCCCCACCCGTCTAGATTGGCCTGGGGGGGCCAGTGACATGCTACCCTCTACTCTGCACTTTTTGCCTTCTGAATGTCGAAAATAGACTATTTCGTTTGTACTGCGTTAGTACTGGATTGTATCACACTTCATTCGTTTGTACTGCCTCCACCCTTTTAAATCTGCCTGGAGGGGCTGGTGACATGCCATCCCCCCTTTTTCGATATGGGGGTCCGGGATGGGTATGTTCGTTTGTACTACGTTAGTAACGGATTGTATCGCCCTTATTTTGTTTGTACCGCCCCCACCCGTCTAGATTGGCCTGGGGGACCAGTGACATGCTACCCCTCTACTATGCATTCTTTGCCATCTGAATGTCAAAAATAGGCTATTTCGTTTGTACTGCTTTAGTACTGGATTGTACCGCCCTTATTTTGGTTGTGCTACCCCTACCCTTCTACATTTAAAACAGAGAAGGATTAGTGCTAGGATTAAGGACACAAAATCAGCCAAACCTTGCACATAGTAACACCGCAGGTGTAAAATTTGGTAAATTCGTCAAAAATGAAACGAATTAAATTTTGAAACTGAAAAACAGGCTTGCAAGCCACTCTCCACTCTCCATGGGGAATGGAAATTTACCCCCTCAGATGGATCTCGGAGTAGTAGCGATATGAAAAATGGTACATGTATTTGTTGGAGATGTTATGAACACCATTTTCAATCAGAAATCAGAGCAGCGACCTTGTCTTTTCCTACTAGGAAGAAATTTATCCATCCGCTCAATAAATTTTACAGTTTCAGACGCTATCGATATGAAAATCAAAGATCTTATGCGGCGCATTCCGAAATGCACTCTTCGTTGTACAATTTCAACCTCTCTGGATAACTGATTAACTGAAACATACATACGGCAGAATTCATTGGAATCGAAAATTATTAAAAGTATTTGGAAAACTAAATGAAAAATTCCCAAAATCAATATCTTTCTTACCATCTAATGTCAGAGACCAGATAACAATAATTGCCGCTGCTATGCAAATGGTAATTTGTTTTCTAGAAAGGCTTGTATTGTTCGTTTATGACTGCAATAAGATTCAGAATTTCCGTATTTCATTTGTAAAATAAATATAGTGTCAAAAACTTGCTTATACATTTGACGCACTGTCCGTCAACGTGTTAATTGACTCTACAGATTCAGTGCCAAAACGAGACATTTTTATAGAAAAATATTTGCAAGTATATTAAATGCCAAACTAACCTATTAAATAAACAATGACATTGCAATTTTCGATTTCTACCATGGAATTATCGCTGTATAGACCAGGACGGATCTGTTTTGAGGTGGATGTGAGAGGTGGCATTCCGATTTTTGCAGATAAAATTAGGTGACAACTTCAGTAATTATAATTGACTTATGCTCCTTCTCAAATATGTTTGGAACATTATTAAAAAAATTTAAATATTTAAAAATTTCGAAAAACATCGATTTTTTTCAACTTTCATTGCTTGTAACGATTCATTTTGGAACAAAGTCATAGGGAAATAAAATAAAGATAATTGAATTTTGTATGATATACGACACGACTGGTATAAAATATCTTAAATGATTATCCTTTCTGCAAAATAGCAATAAATACAAAATAAGAGGGCAAAATAAGCCTCTTTTTATTCAATGTTTTTCAACCATTTTGGTTGCACTTAGAAACTTCGTATTTTACTTAAAAAATTCTTACAACATACTCAATCCGTCCACCAAATTTCATTGAAATCGACATAATAGATTTTGCATAATAATTTTGCAATCTAAATTTTTTAAGAAAAAGTTCAAATTTTTTAAAAACTTTCTGAACAAAAAGTCGACCTGTTAGAAGTTTGCTAATTTTTTTACATATCGAGAGGTACTTTACCAATCAAATACACTTTACAAAATTAAAATCGGATTATTTAAGCGGCCTCAGCACTGTTTTAAGGATATAAACAATTTTTTTGCTTATAAACAAATATAGTGAGGACGTTTGAGTTGGAATAAATTCATTTTCTCGAGAATGGGCAACTCTGGAGGTAAATCCCTAAACAGGTCGATTTTTATATTTAAATTATAATTTTTGGGATATCTATCATACTACTAACGTCATCCATCTGGGTGTGATGACGTAATCGATGATTTTTTTAAATGAAAATATGGGTCGTGTGCTAGCTTATTTGAAAGATTATTCAATTCTCTATTTATTACATAATTATTTATACAGGGTGCCCAAATTTTTTTTAATTAATTGAAACAAACACAAAAAGTATTTAATTTAGTTAATTCGAGATACATTTTACTGTTGTCCTAAAACAGAAAAAAATGTTTATTTGATAAATAACAGAAAAATGAATTTATTCGTATTTATTAACTCAAACGTCCTCACTGTACTTGTTTATAAGCCAAAAAATTGTGTATAATTTTAAAACATTGCTGAGGCCGATTAAATAAACCAACTTAAGTTCTGTAAAGTGTGTTAGATAGGTAGGGCGTATCTTTATATGTAAAAAATTAGGAAACTTCTAAATAATGGTCTACTTTTTGTTCAGAAAGCTTATAAAAAATTTTAATTTTTTAAAAAAAATTTAGATTGAAAATTTATTATGCAAAATCTATTAAGTGTATTTTATAGTCGTAGGTATATCATAAAAAATTAAATTATCTTTATTTTATTTCCCTACGACTTTTTTCCAAAATGAATCGTTTTAAAAACGATTGAAACGTTGAAGAAAATCGATGTTTTTGGAAATTTTTAAATATCTGAATGTTTTTATTAATATTCCGGACATATTTAAGAAGGAGCATAAGCCAATTATAATTACTGAAGTTGTCACCTAATTTTATCTGCAAAAATCGGAATGCCACCTCTCACATCCACTTCAAAACAGATCCGCCCTGGTCTATACAGCGATAATGCCATAGTAAAAAAATCGAAAATTGCACTGTCATTGTTTATTTAATAGCTTAGTTTGGCATTTCATATATTTGCAAATATTTTTCTATAAAAATGTCTCGTTTTGGCACTGAATCTGTAGAGTCAATTAACACGTTGACGGACAGTGCGTCAAATGTATAAGCAAGTTTTTGACACTATATTTATTTTGCAAATGGAATACGGAAATTCTGAATCTCATTGCAGTCATAAATGAACAATACAAACCTTTCTAGAAAACAAATTACCATAACATAGCAACGGCAATTGTTGTTATCTGGTCTTTCGCATTAGATGGTAGGAAAGACATTGATTGTGGGAATTTTTCATTTAATGTTCCAAATACTTTTAATAATTTTCATTTCCAATGAATTCTGCCGTATGTATGTTTCAGTTAATTAGTTATCCAGAGAGGTTGAAATTGTACAATGAAGAGTGCATTTCGGAATGCGCCGCATGAGATCTTTGATTTTCATATCGATAGCGTGTAAAACTGTAAAATTTATTGAGGGGATGGATAAATTTTTTCCTAGTAGGAAAAGGCAAGGTCGCTCTTCTGATTTCTGATCGAAAATGGTGTTCAAAATATCTCCAACAAATACATGTACCATTTTTCGAATCGGTAGCGTAGAACTACTCCGAGATCCATCTAAGGGTGTAACTTTCCATTCCCCATGGAGAGTGGCTTGCAAGCCTGTTTTTCAGTTTCAAAATGTAATTCGTTACATTTTTGACGAATTTACCAAATTTTACACCCGTGGTGTTACTATAATAGTTTTGGCTAATTTTGTGTCCTTACTGCTAGCATTAATCCTCCCTTGTTTTAAATGTAGAAGGGTAGCATGTCACTGGCCCCCCAGGCCAATCTAGACGGGTGGGGGCGGTACAAACAAAATAAGGGCGATACAATCCGATACTAACGCAGTACAAACGAACATACCCATCCCGGACCACCATATCGAAAAAGGGGGGATGACATGTCACCAGCCCCTCCAGGCAGATTTAAAAGGGTGGAGGCAGTACAAAAGAATGAAGGGTGATACAATCCAGTACTAACGCAGTACAAACGAAATAGCCTATTTTCGACATTCAGAAGGCAAAAAGTGCAGAGTAGAGGGTAGCATGTCACTGCCCCCCCCCCAGGCCAATCTAGACGTGTGGGGGCAGTACAAACAAAATAAGGACGATACAATCCGATACTAACGCAGTACAAACGAACATACCCATCCCGGACCTTCAGATCGAAAAAGGGGGGGATGGCATGTCACCAGCCCCTCCAGGCAGATTTAAAAGGGTGGGGGCAGTACAAACGAATGAAGGTTGATACAATCCAGTACTAACGCAATACAAACGAATGAGCTTTTTTTTGACCCTCAAATCGAAAAAGGGGGGATGGCATGTCACCAGCCCCTCCAGGCAGATTTAAAAGGGTGGGGGCAGTACAAACGAATGAAGGGTGATACAATCCAGTACTAACGCAATACAAACGAATGAGCTTTTTTTGACCCTCAAATTGAAAAAGGGGGGGCTGGTGACATGGACCTAATGAAAGAGGCACAAGCAGTAATAGATTTAGGTCAAAAGACAACAGAGAAGATTAGGGTCCAAAACGGAGTCAGACAAGGGGATGCCCTGTCAACTGAGTTATTCATTACAGCTCTAGATTGTGCAACAAAAGAAGCAACAAATAACGGAATAATTAATAAAAATGCAGTACAAATAGTAGGTTATGCAAATGATATCGTTATAATAGCCCGGGACAAAAGATCATTAATTAAGGCACTCTCTGAAATAGAAAAAGGAGCAAAAAGAAGAGGAATAGATATAAATATGGAAAAAACAAAGTACATGAACGCAAGCAGATTCAAGAAAACAAGACTAACACAAATGGTAATAGATAATTAAAGATTTGAGGAAGTAGTGAAGTAGAGGAAGTAGTAATGAAAGAATAGACCTGAAACAGAAACTACGAGCAGGAAATAGAGCTTACCACAAAAAAAAATAATAAAAGATAAAAAATTAAGCAGAAATACAAAGATGCAAATATATAAGACTACCATAAGGCCAGTGGTAATTTATGCCATAGAAACCAACACCCTAACGTTAGAAGAAGATGAACAGCTGAAAGTATTTGAAAGAAAAATAATACGCAACATTCTGGGACCAAAAGTAATAAATGAAAACGAAAGAAGACCCTGGATGAACCACGAAATATAACAATGGATGGAAGGAGAAAACATAGTGAAAGAAGTAAAATCACGAAGAATAAGGTGGTATGGTCATATAAGTAGAAAAAGTGAAGATGATTCCATTAAAGTTATTACCAACTGGATACCCCAGAGACAAGAGCACGAGGCAGACCAAAAGCAAGATGGAAACAGCAAGTCGAAAACGACTTAAGAGTTATGGGAATTCGAAACTTGAAAAAAAATACTGAGAACCGAAATGAGTGGAGAAAAGTGGTGACGGAAACGAAGACACACCAGAAGCTTTGAGGAGATAGATTAGAAGGATAATGGACTGATCCCCCATGTCTTAACGGATCATTAAAGTGAAAAACAGCTATAACTTTCACGGGAGTGTACAGCTTATATACATATACATATACATATTATTTATACTATCTGTACTCAATTTTATACTGATAGTCCTTTGCTTGACACTTTTAAAAAAAACATAGAAATCCCACCGGAGTTACAACCAAACAATACTAAACCTATACACTCGTCAATTTTTCCATTTAAGAAAGAAACCACACTTGCATCCTACAGTGAAAAAAGAAATGACTGTCATATTACCCTTTACAGAGCATTCTGATGATTTTGTAGATGAAAAAGCATATCAGAAAAAATACTATTTTACAATAAAACAAAAGGGATAATATTTATGTACTCGACCAAATGTGCAGCAATTACACTGTCAGAAGACAAACTAGGCGATGGTCACTGGTAGTGTTTTATGAGCTTCAATGAAGGAATGTATATTACTGGAATAAATTCCAATACCTATTTTATTATTTAACACCGCTAATTGCGATAAGGCCCTAAGTCACAAACATTTTGTAAAACATTTAGTGGTCTTTCTAATGGCAACTTATTCGCAAGAGAAAGCAAATATTACCAACCTATCTGTGGGAATCAAAAGTTACTTATAGACGGAGAGGCAACGCTGAAAAATCTCTTTGAATTTACTAACGCTAAATTTTTCACCGTTAATTACTTTGATTGTGTAGAGTAACATACTGCGGTCGGTCAAGCGAAACGTAGAACACGGTTTACTGAGAGGGTATCAAAGTTGCTTTCCTACGAAGGTAATTAAATTCATTTACTATGGCTGAAAATCAGTACACACATTCTAAATTGAATATAAATAAAAGTTATTATAGTGGGTCAGCTGTATGACGGGACAGAGCCGGTCGGTCGGCCCCAATGAATGTACAGGGTTATTCACTATAATTTGACCCCCTTGTAAACTGCTTTATTTACAGAATTAGAAAAAAAATATGAAATACAAAAGTTATTCGATTTTTAAGTTATGATTTTTTGACAGATATATCGTACTAGTGACGTCATCCATCTGGGCGTGATGACGTAATCGACTATTTTTTTAAATGAGAATAGGTGTCGTCGGCTAGCTCATTTGGAAGGTTATTCAATTCTCTATACAGTACTATAAACATTAAGATCATTATTTATACAGGGTGTCCAAAAACAATTTTTGAATTATTAATTAAACAATTAATTTAATTTAAAAAATGTTTTTTGGACACCTTATATAATTAATCATGTTAATGTATATATTACTAAATATGGAATTAAATAATCTTTCAAATGAGCTAACACTCGACCCCTGTTTTTATTTAAAAAAAATAGTCGATTACGTCATCACGCCCAAATGGATAACGTCACTAGTAAGATGTATATGTCAAAAAATCATAATTAAAAAAAAACGAATACCTTTTGTATTTTACATTTTTTTTTAATTCTGTAAATAAAGCAGTTTACAAGGGGGTCAAAATATAGTGAATAACCCTGTAAATTCACTGACCGAAAAGCTCTGTCCCGTCATACAGCTGACCGACTATAATAACTTTTATTTATATTTAATTTGGAATGTGTGTACTGATTTTCAGCCTTAGTAAATGGATTTACTTACCTTCGTAGGAAAGCAACTTTGATACCCTCTCAGTAACCCCTGTTCTACGTTTTCTTGACCGACCGCAGTATGTTTCTCTACACAATTACAGTAATCAACTGTGAAAAATCTAGCTTTAGTACATTCAAAGAGATTTTTTAGCGCTTCCTCTTGGACTATTAGCTCCATACTAGAGTTCCGATTTGAAGTGAAAACTCCAAAACTACCCGAAACCAAACACAAGATGAACATTTGTTCAGTCTGGTCGAAAAAAAAAATAGAGCAACCACAATAAAGTGCCAAAGATGCAATAAACCAGCATGTAATTACTACAGATATTTGCTTAGAATGTACGCATCAAAAAATCACAGAGAAAGTCCTTAAAAAATTTATTTTTGTATCTTTTTATGTTCATTGAATAATTCTTTTTTATTTTTGTATTTAATACCTTATTAGGTTTTTTACATAAAATATGTGTTTATTTATTCACATATATTTAAAACACGTAGAATGTTAACTTAAATATCCCTATATTTTTGCCTGGCGTAAAAAATACGCTTAGCGGTCGCCGGCTACTTGTGTAAAGCTAGCGAGCACTTATGGCTAGCCACTTAGCGATCACAATTTTAATTGACTGTTTTCTTTCAAAAGTGACTATAAACTCCACTTAAGGTATGATTCCGACAACGACTGCAGACGGCAGACGTCAGTTGCAGTTGTCGCCGTGATAGACGTCACTACTTTGCACTATTAATTTGTAAGAGAATGATTCCGACATCTGACTGCTACTGCTGTCTGGCACAACGTCAGTTGCTAATAATTATATACAAGGTGTCCCAAAAGTAGTGGAACGGTCGAATATTTCGCGAACTAAACATCGGATCGAAAAACTGAAAAATACGTGTTCAATCATTTTCAAAAATCTATCCAATGACACCAAACACTAACCCCCACTACACCCCCTGGAGGTGGGGTGGAGGATAACTTTAAAATCTCAAATAGAAACCCCTAGTTTTTCTTGCAGATTTGGATTATTTACGTAAAAGTAAGCAACTTTTATTCAAGAAATTTTTTCGAACTGTGGATAGATGGCGCTATAATTGGAAAAAACGATTGATCCTGATACCATAGGTAAATTATAGAAACGGTCTAATATCACGAGAAATACACTTCCAAATGAGAAACCAAAAAGAAGGTTTTTATTACTTTTCGAAAACCTATCGAATAACACTAAACATGACCCTCCAACCCACCCCCTGGAGGTGGGGTGGGGGATAACTTTAAAATCTTAAATAGACATTTAAGACCCCCACTTTTTATTACAGATTCGGATTCGTAATGAAAAATTAAGCAATATTTATTCGAAACATTTTTTAGAATTGTTGATAGATGGCGCTTTAATTGGAAAAATACAATTTATTAGCGCCATCTATCAGCAATTTTAAAAAATGTTTCGAATAAATGTTGCTTAATTTTTCATGACGAATTCGAATCTGCAATAAAAAGTGGGGGTTGCTATTTAAGATTTTAAATTTACCCCCCATCCCGTCTCCAGGGGGTGGGTTGGAGGGTCATTTTTGGTGTTTGTTGATAGGTTTTCGAAAAAGATTAAAAATTTGTTTTTTGGTTTCTCATTTGGAAGTGTATTTCTCGAGATATTAGACCGTTTCTATAATTTACCTATGGTATCAGGATAAATCGTTTTTCCCAATTATAGCGCCATCTATCCACAGTTCGAAAAAATGTCTTGAATAAAAGTTGCTTACTTTTACGTAACGAATCGAAATCTGCAAGAAAAACTAGGGGTTTCCATTTGAGATTTTAAAGTTACCCCCCACCCCACCTCCAGGGGGTGTAGTGGGGGTTGGTGTTTGGTGTCGTTGGATAGATTTTTGAAAATGATTGAACACGTATTTTTCAGTTTTTCGATCCGATGTTTAGTTGGCGAAATATTCGACCGTTCCACTACTTTTGGGACACCCTATATAATAATATGTATATTATACAGGGTGTCCCAAAAGGGTTGGTCATAAATTATACCACAGGTTCTGGGGTCAAAAATAGGTTGATTGGACCTCACTTACCTATATACAATAGTGTACACAAAAAAAGTTACAGCCCTTTGAAGTTACAAAATGAAACTCGAATTTTTTTCATATATCGAAAACTCGATAGAGTTCGATAGAATCGATAGAATCGAGATTTTTATTGAAAATGGACATGTGGCATTTTTATGACAGCAACATCTTAAAAAAAAATTAAAGTGAAATTTGTGCACCCCATATAAATTTTATGGGGGTTTTGTTCTTTTAAACCCCCCCAAACTTTTCTGTACGTTCCAATTAAATTATTATTGTGGCACCATTAGTTAAATACAATGGTTTTAAAACTTTTTTGTCTCTTAGTACTTTTTCGATAAACCAGTGTTTATCGACATATTTTGAATATTTGTCGAATCCACCACATATTTGTATGTCTATGGTTAAGTACGATTATAGAGACCTGTTAATAATATGAAAATTTATTTATAATTTACATTTTTAGGTATATTTTGGAAAAGAAGCCATATCTCGATAAAAAGTGACTTGTCAAAAAAAGACTAAGAAGCAAAACAGTTTTAAAAATACTGTGTTTAACTAATGGTACCGCAGTAATAGTTTAATTGGAACGTACACAAACATTTGGGGGGTTTAAAGGAGCAAAACTCCCATAAAAATTTTATGTAAATATATTAAAAAAGAACCGCATCTCGATAAAAACTGGTTTATCGAAAAAATATTTAGAAACAAAAAAGTTTTAAAAACGTTGTGTTTAACTTATGGTACCACAATAATAAATTAATTGGAACTTACACAAAAGTTTGGGGGGCTTTAAGGGAACAAAACTCCCATAAATTTTTTATGGGGTGGACAAACTTCACTATAATTATGTATTTTTTATGGGAAATAAGCCACAATATTACTAAAAAATGAATTTATTAACGTTTCGAAGCCCAAATCGGGTTTCGTTGTCAAAATACAAAATACTATTAAAATAAAACAAACATGTTGTTGCTAAGTAAAAAAATTCTTCTAATAATTTATTTAATCTGACTCATTTATATTGGCAATTCAGACGTATATTATACATTTTAAAGTAGAAGACTTTAAAATGATATCGCCAATATTTATGAGTTGCGTTCCTGGGACGACTTTACTAAAAGATAGTTCATTCGATTATATGAAATCAATCCAACTCAAGAATATCCGTCGCAAAAAAATCATAGCATGTGATCTGTCTTTAAAAAGACAACCAAATGCAACGATGACAGTAAAATTCTCGCGTTAGAGATTCCATAGTAAATCACGAGGGAAAACCAGGAAAAAACCTCGTGATACTATCCCGACATCGTAAGTATTTGGTCTTACATTTAATCTACCTTCAAAAAAAAAACTAATACCAAATTCTGACTTTAATATGTTTAAATTATAAATAATATTAATATTACATAGATATACAATAAGTAATACTAAAATATAAAATTTGTACTAACTCGATATGTTATTGACTTACTAATCGTGGTATTTTCTTTCTATTGACTTCCTCTTTCAGTATGGGTAACCACATCCTACTGCATTCTACCGAGTAATTTGCGACACAATTGGTTTCATTAAGCATAATTAGAGCCGCTTCTTTGATTTTTCTCTTTTTACTATCTGATTCTTTCAAGACTATACTTGAATCCCTCCACTGAACTCTATGTTCATTATCCCATGCGTGTTGACATATCTGAGATCTATCAAATTCTCTGTTTTTAATATAAGACTGATGTTCACTTATTCTAACGTTTAATGGTCTTGATGTTTCACCTAAATAAAATTGTTCGCATTCACAAGGTATTCTATAAATGCAATTCTTTGTTCTTTCTTGTTCATTGTTTGGTTTAGTTTTAGATAGAATAGATCTCAATGTGTTTGTTGTTTTGAATGTTGTTGAAATGTTGAATTTATTTCCTATCGATTGAAGTTTCTCGGATAGTCCTTTTATATATGGTATTGTTATTTTACCAAATACTTACGATGTCGGGATAGTATCACGAGGTTTTTTCCTGGTTTTCCCTCGTGATTTACTATGGAATCTCTAACGCGAGAATTTTACTGTCATCGTTGCATTTGGTTGTCTTTTTAAAGACAGATCACATGCTATGATTTTTTTGCGACGGATATTCTTGAGTTGGATTGATTTCATGTAATCGAATGAACTATCTTTTAGTAAAGTCGTCCCAGGAACGCAACTCATAAATATTGGCGATATCATTTTAAAGTCTTCTACTTTAAAATGTATAATATACGTCTGAATTGCCAATATAAATGAGTCAGATTAAATAAATTATTAGAAGAATTTTTTTACTTAGCAACAACATGTTTGTTTTATTTTAATAGTATTTTGTATTTTGACAACGAAACCCGATTTGGGCTTCGAAACGTTAATAAATTCATTTTTTAGTAATATTGTGGCTTATTTCCCATAAAAAATACATAATTATAAAAATGCCACAAGGAAATAGCTTCAGAACAACTTCACTATAATTTTGTTTTAAGATGTTCCTGTCATATGAATGATACATGTCCATTTTCAATAAAAAATCTCTAACAGTTTTCGATATATTAAAAAAAAATCGATTTTCATTTTGTAACTTCAAAGGGCTATAACTTTTTTTATGAGCACATTTGTACTAAGGTAAGTTACGTTCAATCGAACTATTTTTGACACCAGAATGTGTGGTATAATTTATGACCAATCTTTTCGGGACACCCTGTATAATAATTTGTATACAAATTAATAGCGCAAAGTATAATGACGATTTTCAAGGCTCAAAAACATAAGTAAAAAATATCATTTTTAAAATTACCAAGTACATACCTAAATTCAAGTTCAAACCTTATTCTATCAGTTATTGATAAGTAATTCGGACTTATTTCATCTTAAACATTGTCTTTTAGTTGTTTTTTTTTATTTTTGGCTCAGATTTACCGTCATACTGCTAGACACATAAGGAATAAAAGTTATACAAAACAGGTTTAAAACAAAGGTAACAACTAAAAGGTATTAAGTAACAGTAAGCTTAACGCTAAAACAACTAACTACCAAAGGTAAAAATGGTTAAGGGAATTATAATGATAATTTGTTGTCTTTTAAAAAGTTAATTAAAGAGTTGTATATATCTACAGAGCCAAGTGATAATAAATATAGTATATTCCAAGGTGCTGCTACTTTACATTTTAATAAATCAGGCATTAATTTAGATGAGGTTAGTGCAGCCCGATCGTCCATCGTCCCATAAAGAACATTCCTCAATAAAAATTAAATATTAAAAAAATATATTTTAAAATAAAACATGGCAAAAATTCTTACAGTAACCTGATATAAGAAGGTTTTTTAACTTGAATTTAGGTACTTGATTATTACAAAAATAATATTTTTACTTATGCTTTGAAGTCTTGAAAATAGTCACTTTTCGTTTTTTTTTTTAGTTTAAAATTGATTATAACTCGAAAACCATCTACTTAAGAGAAAATTTATAAAAGACCTTTTTTTAGAATGATCCAAAAAACGTAAAATAATATCTTCTTTGGCCGAAAAAGTTTTTTAATTTATAAAAAAAAATCATGTTTTAATTATTAATTAATTATAGCCAGGACAAAAATATATCGGGCATTCCTTGTTTTTTATAATTTTTAACAAACTTAATTACATATCAAATAATTTTTATAGAATAAACATATCGATGCAAAAAATGGATCTTATGCCATTATTTATTTCCATCAAAAGTCAATGTTATTTGAATTTTCAGCCATCTAATTCATTCATAAAATATTAACTAGAAGAACAATTCCGTATCCCCAAGCGAATAAACAAATAAATAATGAACTCGAAAAATACAGAAACTTATACAAAACATGTTTTTAATCTAACTCTATATACAAAGTTCGCAAAATATTATAATTAAAACAAACTTTAACTTTTTAACGGCAATTTTACCGTCCTTGCCAGCAAACTTATTTGCTTGACGTCATGAAACTACACAATTTTTCTTCAGCTTTGACCAATTACCAGATAGACCCACAGAGCTATAAAATGTTTACACTTCGAGTTTAGTCAGGAGATTGGCTAATTGATAAATTAGCAATTAAGGGATATGCTATTAATTATTCAGTAGGTATTTGCGTTGGGAATATTAGACCAGATCGAGCGATGAATTGAGTGAAGCCACAAATTTTCGTTAATGGCGTGGATGTGGGTAATGCGGATCTCAAATATTACGGTGGGTGATCAGATTTCTTGATGCATCTCTTAAAGTACACGTATTTTGTTTATTTTCTTCTCAAAGTGTTGTACGCACTTAACATTTATTAGATTTTAGTCCTTTTTCTTCTTCTCTTAATATGTCTTTTTTTGGGTCTTCCTATGGATTGCTTGGTGTTGATCTTCTGTGGCTTCACCCATTTCGCCATACGTTCATGATCCAGCCGATAGAATAGAATAGAAATATGCTTTATTGTCACTGAAAATTATACAAATTTTATGGACAAATCTTAATTAAAGTCAGAAAAAATAAATAAATAATATCTAATAATAACAATAACAAATACAATTTTCTGAAATTTGATAAATCGTCAATATAAAAAAAATATACATAAATACAAAATATAAGTTAATAAAGTAAAGAAAAAAAAACAAAATCGATATATTGCAACAATTTATAGAAATTGCAAAATGAACATACAACAAAGTAAACTATTTATATACATAGGAACTAATAAGTTTAAGCTGCTGCATGTGACGCCCAAATATAGATAAGTTTGGTTACTTGTACATTACTGTAATTTCTTAGTTAGTCATTAAGAAACTCTTCTACTGAATAATATGGTCTTTTAGATAGATGAGCTTTTGTCATTTTACGGAACTTGGGGAAAGATGTTGCAGATTTGAGTTGTAAAGGAAGATGGTTGTATAGTTTTCTTGCGGAATATAATATAGATTTCTTTACTAACTCAGAGGACGGAATCGGTAAATAGACATCAAAATTTGAATTTCTGGTAGAGTAGTCATGACGAGGCCTTGCTGGAAAGACATGCATGTGTTTACGAATTAAGCAAACAGTTTCTAAAATATATAAAGATGTAAGGGTTAAAATTCCGTGATCTCTGAAGTAACTTCTGCAATGTGTTGTTCTTCTGAGGCCAAACAGATACCTTATTGCTCTTTTTTGTAATTTAAAAATAACATCTAATTGGGCAGCTGTACTAGAACCCCAAAAAGGAAGACCATATCGAAGATGAGACTCGAACAAGGAAAAATATGTTAGTTTAGAAGATGCTAAATTGAGTTCTTTCGAAACAGATCTTATAGCATAGCAGGCTGAGGCGAGTTTCTTACTTAACAAATCGATATGAAGGGACCATTTGAGGTTGCTGTCTAAAAAAATACCAAGAAATTTTACAGAATCAACGGTAGAGATCTGGCTGTTATTAACAAGCAGGGGTTGAAGGGCACTTTTATAGGATAATGCTACTGTCTTATCCACGTTAAAAGAGAGTAAATTAGAGTCAGAACAGGTTTTTATCTTAAGCAAATCAGAAGTTATAGTTGCATGAAGAGATGCAATAGTTGAGTTGCTCCAAGTGATACTGGTATCATCAGCAAAATGAAAAATTTTTCCATCGATTTTTAAGTTAGTGATGTCATTTATAAAGATAAGGAACAGTAGAGGACCCAATACTGAACCTTGTGGTTCTCCACATACAATGTTTTTGAGACTAGAGTCAGTATCATTTGCTCTAACTAGTTGTTTCCTATTATTCAAGTAAGATTGGAACCAATTCAAAGAAATACCTCGAATCCCATAGAAATTTAGTTTTTTAATCAAAATGCCGTGATTTACACAATCAAAAGTTTTGGCATAGTCACAGAAAACAGTGGCAGTATAAAGATTATTGTTGAGTGCTTGGTAAACCTCATGAAGCACAGAAAACAAGGCATCAGTGGTACATTTATTATTTAAAAAGCCGCTGATTTTGGGATAAGATGTTGTTATCAATGAGAAAGGATATAAGACGGGTTTTTATGAGTCTCTCAATAATTTTTGAAAGTAGCGGTAGTAAGGCAATAGGTCTATAGTTGCAAGCATTAGATTTTTTACCACCCTTATGAAGGGGAATAATAATGGCTATCTTTAGGCACTCTGGGAATTTGCTTCTTTCAAAGGAATCATTAATTAGTGAGACGAGGATTTCCAACACATTTTCTGTGAGATTTGAGAAGATTTTTATGGATAGTCCATCAGTACTACAGGATGATTTGCTTTTGATACTATTGATAGTTTGGATCAATTCAGATGTATCGATTGGTCTTAAAAAAAATGAATTCGAGAACACTCCTGAATTGGGGAGATAGAAAATGGGATCTTTTTGTGGCAAAATAGTAGAAGTTATATTTTTACTCACATTAACGAAATATTCGTTTAGATTTTCCGGGTCTGGAAGGGCAAATGTTTGAACTGCGTGAGTTCTATTTCGAAGATCGTTTATTATGGACCAAGTTTCTTTTGCAACACTTTTAGAGCTTTCCATACGATTTTGATAGTAGGCTTTTTTAGCTGATTTGATGAGTTTTAGATAGGTTACCCTGTATTTGGTGATATATTGAGTGACAGAGACCTTGGTAGCAAATTTCTTGATATACAATAGTGAGCGCATATTTTTGGCTGATATGCGGATACCTTTGGTAGCCCAGGGTTTGTGATGTTTTGGCTTAATTGAAATTAAAGGAAATGCCTTATTGAAGATAGAGACAAGCTTTTCTATAAAAATCGTTGAAATTATAGTCCACGTCCGCAGAAGGAAAATGCCACTCAGAAGTTAAGCATAAATTTTGAAATTTATGAAAATTCCGAGCGGAAAAAATCCTACCTAAACGTCGGGTTTTCGAGGAGGGTTTGCTGAAGATGTTAAACTTCGTAAATACTGCTTCATGATCTGATAATCCCGCATTAATAATTGTAGAGCAGACATCAAGGGGTGAGAAATCTGAGACAATATAGTCAATTATGGTAGATGAAGTTCTTGTAATCCTTGTAGGAGAATTAACGTGCATTGAGAGACCATATGATTCAAATATGTTGACCAAGGACATTTGGGTAGCACAAGCAGCATCATAATTAATGTTGAAGTCCCCGCATAGAATTTTTCTGCTTCTATGAGGCAAGTCATCTAACAAATTTAGCAGGTTCTGAAAAAATAGTTCCACAGGAGAGTCAGGTGATCTATAGATGCAAATAATGTAAAGATTAAGATTTTTATTATAAACTAGGGAAAACTCAAAGAAGTCTTCATTTAACAGAAAGTCATATTTTGTAATCAGAGAAAAATCATTATTTCTAGAAAGAATCAGGGTGCCTCCATGAGCTGAACTTGGACGATCATACCTAGCAATTGTGGTATATTTTTCTACAAAAAAAGGCTCGTTGACTTCAAGCCAGTGCTCTGTAACCGCAACTATTGGGGGAAATCCTAATTCCTCCAGAAACAAAAATAATTCGTCAGTTTTATTTCTTATAGAACGAATATTAATCAGAACCATACTAAAGTTGTCATCACTAAAATTATTCGAGGTTTCTAGTTCCTCAGAACACGTCGTGTTATTTAAAAATTTCGTCTTGAAGAGCTAGTAGAATAATAATTTCGGTGACATTCCCTTGATTTTTGTAGATGTATGCTATAAGCAGCAAGATCAGCTTCCACCTTAGCTGGACCAATTCCATAGGCATCATTAAATTCTAGAAGAATTTTTCTTAGTTCCTCAGTCTTGGTAGGTAGTCCTTCGGAAGCCAAAAATAGTTTTACACTGGTGTTGATATATCCATCACAAAATACTGAGGCAGGCTGGTCGTGTAGGAAAGCAAGATGTAGCTTAATTGCTTTTAATATATCCGGTTCCCTTAATCTTGCTAGAACATATCGACTGTTTGAGTTATTGGTTAATCTAACTCTTGGTGGTGTTAAAGGATCCAAATTTATGGATGGTTCCAAAGTATCTTTCTTAATGAAATTAATTTGGGAACGGAACGGATCTTTAGATTTGCAAATTTCGATGGCCTGCTTGTCAGTAAGTATATTTGTGTTTTGAACTTCATTTTTGTTTTTACTTGGAATGGTAATTGGATTTTCCAAGCTAACTGGGCTTCTGATGTGCTTCGGTTTCATATTTGCCTCAGATGAATTTGTTGGTTCGGAGCGTAAGGATTCTGTAGACCATTTAATGTTTACACCAGGTGGCCAAATTTCCTTATTAAATAATAAGTCAATAGATGTTTTAGACTTAATACCTATTTTGAATGAGGACCCTGTTGTTGTGTTGGCATCTTTAAGAAGGGCATAACATCTTATATATTCCTTGATACCTAGCTTCTCTTTAATGTAGTGAACTACTTGAATAGTAAATTGAGGTTAAGTTGCTAATAACGACAAAGTGGCATTTATCTTCTGTACTTTTTGATTTTGTGACTGGACTAGCTTCGAAATGTTGAGTGTCTTCGGTTTGAATACTTGAAGTGGCATACACAATGTCTCTCTTCGGTACATCTTTCTTCGTTGGTATAGCAGGTAGTTTATTTGAAAGATTACTCATTTGATTAGATATTTCACTTACGTTTGAAGAGAGCCTATCTAGTCCCAATTTTATCTCAGATGAATTTGAATCTTGGACTTGCACCTTAATCGTGTCATTGGAACAGCCGAAAAAAACTGACGATATATTGAAAATATCTTGTTCCATCTGCCTTATCGATTTTAAAAGATATTCAGGATTTAGCAGGTTATTTAATTTATGTAACTCGTCAATTTTTTTTTTCTACTTGGTCTCTCCACGTGTAGAGAACTACAGAAAACATAAATAGGTATATTTATAAAACAGAAATCACTTTTTTTTATTCATATTTGTACTTATTACCTCGAGCTATGATTTAACAATTTATCATCCTCATCATCAGTGGCGTTACAGCTCTTTATGAGCCAAAGCCTACTTCAGAACAATCCTCCATTCGCCCCTGTCTCTGACAACTCTTCTCCAGTCCCTAATTCCGATAGATTTTAAATAATTTTCTAGGTTGTCTTGGTACCTAAGTCTCGGTCTTCCTCTTGCTCGTTGTCCTTTCAGCCCTCTTCGGTCAAAATCTTTTCTGACTATGGCATCTTCCTCTCTCCTGATTACATGACATATCCATCTAAGGCGTGCTACCTTAAAGAATTTTACGTCAGGTTCTCAAAAACCTCTATACAACTCAAAGTTGTAACGCCTGCGCCACAAAGCTTGTTCTTTTAGGCCTCCATATATTCGTCTTAGAATTTTTCGCTCAAAACTTTTAACTCTCCGTTAGTCGCTAGGATAAACGGAGCATCAAAAGTCGCTACGGTGTCAGAGACCGACAATTTAAAAAAATAGTTATTGCTATAAAATTCATACAAATAATTTTATATTGTGTATAGTATAGGAATGACTGAAAAATATTTTGGAAAATGTTTTATTGAGAAAACAACAGATATAAAATGAAAAAACCTACTATAACAGTATACATATTGTTAATTGTAACATTTCCCACAATTCCAACAAACGTTTTTGTTCGGCTTCAAAGGACATCTATAAATAAGATTTGACCAAAACTTACCGATAAAATGCAATAATAAGATGCTAAATCTTTACCTGAACTGCAAGTTATGCCAATAAAGTAATAACCACACCGTTAGTCGCTACGGAATCTTGCACCGAAAATAGCTATAAAACTCGCACAACTGTACCCAAGTAGGTAAAAATGTATACTAACACGTGGTTAGTTGATAGAAAGAGGTGCAGAAAGTGGCGATAGAAAAAACCAGTTATTTTGTAAATCCCGAATGAATAATTCTGTCGTCGGTGTGTGACACCGATAGCGACTAACGGAGGGTTAAGCAGTTCTTGGTCATTCTGTGTAAGTAACCAAGATGCTGGACCATATGTTAGCAGTGGTGTTATTAGTGTTTTGTAGAGTCAATTTAATTTTTCTAGGTATTTTTGAGGCCATCTGTCTTCTTAAGCCATAGTAACACTTATTGGCGAGCACTATTCTTCTTTTAATTTCTTCGCTTAGATTGTTATCTTTAGTTAGCAGTGTAGTGAGCCTAAGTATATGAAGGTGTCGACACCTTCCAGTTTTAGGTCGTCAATTATTATTATTGTAGGTGTCGGGCTGCTTGACCTAGTGCAACACATATGTTTGGTCTTTTGATCATTTATATTTAAACATAAAATCCTTTATAAAAGGTATATTTGTTAAAATCCCTATACAGGGCTACATCAAAGACAGAACTAGTTTTCGATCGGTTGACCGATCATCATCAGTGTAATCCTAAAATGTGCACAACCAGATAAAATGATGCAAAATATTTAAAATGTTGACTAAGGTTATAGAAGATATAGGTTATACTCACTTAGAATCTACATGCTAACCACCAAAGTAAAAATATTTGTGTAAAAACCCTTTACAATTGATCCGTCATAGGAACATATGAAGAAGATGTGATTTATAACATGGATGCGTAAAATATCCAATGTTTTATGCCCGAGGTACCAATGAGCTCAATCTGACAAGTTCACATCATGGCTGTATGGAAGCAAGTGATTTTGATAACGGAAATTCTGAATGGTGACAGAACAGGAATGACATTTCCACAGGAAGTTATAATTTCCCTGTTGTTTTGTGGTATTTATTGTAAAATGTGTTAATTTAATAACAATAAAAACAGTCGTTCCCACTGTGGTAAATAGTCTATTAAAATGGAAATACACTTGATGTAAAGGTTAAAATATTGTAATGAAAGAAGTAGGCAAACCACATTACACATAATACGGAAAACTTAATAAACGTTATCAAACCCTTTATATGTGATATCTAGGGCTTAGAAAAGAAGTTGTATGTTTATGTAAAGTTGTCAGTTATATTAGAATAATTGGAAGTTGTTATAGTATGTTGAAGTACCATAAAAAATCACTGTGTGGGTGACAGAGGTGTAGAACTGTTTTCTGATCTGGGAGGGATATATAATACAAGCTAAGATACATGCGACCATGTCTCAAAATCCCTGCATACCGCCTGGAACTCTAAGGGTTCGACAAAACAAACCAGTGTTTATATTTAGTCCCATTTTCTGTGCAGATGCTCTTAACGACCGAAATGCTTCATTCAGAGTTTCTGTGGGTCTACCTATGATGTCTATGTCATCTGCGTATCCAATAATTTGTACTGCTTTGTTAAAGATATATATATATATATATATATATATATATATATATATATATATATATATATATATATATATATATATATGATTGGTTTAGAACGTCTTGCGGCGTTGTCCGATTCCCAAATTCCATTCCTTCCTATTTTGCCACAGGTCATCCCTGAGGTCTCGCGCGCTCATCGCTTTCCGGATGCCGGTGGTCCAATTAACTTTCGGTCTCCCTCGCTTCCGATGTTCAGGAGGTTGCCATTCCAGACATTGTTTTGGAAGTCTCTCGTCATTCATTCTATTTACGTGTCCATACCAGATCAGTTGTCTTCTCTCTATATCTTTCATTATTGTTCCTTCTATTCCCATTCGATTTTTAATGTCTTCATTTCTGATATGTTCTCTTCTGGATATACGTAATGACCTTCTGATTGCATCCATTTCCACTACTTCAATTTTGTTTTTGTTTTTTTCTGTAAGCCTCCAAGTTTCAGCATCATATAATAAACTACTCTTAATCATAGTCTCGTAGATATTAAATTTTCTCTTATTCGATATTTGAGTACTCCAAAGAATATTATTGAGGCATCGGATTGCTCTTTTTGCTTGTATAATTCTGGAAGTAATTTCTTTGTCATCAGTTCCAGTTCTATCAAATGTTACTCCTAGATATTTATAATCTTGGCAGGCTTTAATTTTTTGATTATTTTCCATAGTAAGATGAATATCGTTCTCTTCTGAACCAACACATAAGTACTTTGTTTTATCTATATTGACGTCCAATCCCCATCTTGAATATTCCTCGACCAACTTACGCATCATGTATTCTATGTCTTCCCTGTCGTTTGCTATTACGACCTGGTCGTCCGCGAACTGGGGCGTGTAGAGGCATGTATTGTTTAGCTCGATGCCCACTCCATTTACTTTCCTCTTCCAACCTTTAAGTGCTGCTGCAACGTAGATTTTAAACAGGGTCGGAATGCAACATCCTTGTCTAAGTCCCTTAGTTACTGGAAAGCTGTTAGTAAGTGAGTTTCCTATCTTTACTCGTGAACGTGATCCTGCATACAGATTTTTTAATGCATTGGTGAGAGTGTAGCTTACTGGTGAAGCATGTAGAACTTCCCACATCTTATTTAAGGGTATGTTATCATAAGCTTTTTGTAAGTCAACGAATGTCAGGTGCACTTCTCTGTTTCTGGCTGTTTTTTTCTCTATAATTTGTTTTAAACTAAATACGTTGTCTGTACAGGAGCGGCCAGCTCTAAAGCCCCCTTGTTCTTCTTCTTCATATTGGCTATATTCGGACTCTATTAGGTCTCTCAGTATTCTACCATACAGTCTACTGAGTGTGCTGGTCACCGAAATTCCCCTGTAGTTTTCGCAATTTCGCTTATCTCCTTTCTTATGGATGGATGAGATATAAGCCATTTTCCATTCATGAGGCACTGGATTTCCATTTAAGAATTCGACGAAGACTTTTGTTAGCATTCGAAATAGCTTAGCTGTTCCATTTTTAAAAGGATATTAAAGGATGTTAAAGAATATTAAAGATACTATTTGTATTAATTTGGGACTCTCGAATTATTTTTTCTAATGCCAGGTTAAATAAGAGACCTTCACCATAGTCCATCACCCTGTCTTAGTCCATTTTTGCAATGGAAAGGTCTTGATAAATCATTTTGGATTTTTACCATTCTCTCTGCTGCTGTGAGTATAAGTTCAGTTAATTGGACAAGATGAAGCGGTATTTGAAATTCTTAAATAACAAGTAGAAATTTACCTCTATTAACTGAGTCGTATGATTTAACAATACAATAAAATAAAAACACATATTTATTGGTTACTATATCGTCATTCCCAAGAATGTGGAAATAAAATTTTCCCGAAGTACTGCAGCTATAAGGGATGAAGTTATGTGTGAGAATAAGGCAGACGGGGCGACGCGTTTTCTAAAAGACGTTTTAATCTTCGAAAATAGAACTTAAGAAAGACATTAGACGCTAGACCCTTTATTGGAGTTGTACTTAGCAGAAATATACGTGACTACGAGACTATTAAGAAAATTAAGGGTTTCCTAGCCGGAAATGGTATATGATATGCGCTTTATTACTCTTTCAACAATTCTCTGCTGAAAGTAATGCCGCCTTTAGATTCGATAAGAATGATTTCTGATTTCTTTTTTTTTATTAAAAAGACAAAGTCGCACCCACCCAAAGGTTATTAGCGACATTTCTGTAACATTTGTAACAATATTAAATCAAAAATTGGTAAAAATGAATTACAATTTGTATACAATTAAACCTTTGGAGCAATAATTGGATTTCACGCACTATCACTTTATTTTTGGAATGAACTTTTAGATCGCTAGCGACACTCCGACACTCTCTTTCTGATGCATCATTAGTGATAGCGTTACGCGCACTAGTATCTGTTTGTTCATATTTCCTTCAATGCCTATGTGGGATGGTATCCACAGGAAGACGATTCTTCTGAAACTTTCTTGAGCTTCCATTAGTTCGGCCTTGGTTCTTTTCTCAATGGGGTGTTTATGGTATATATTTTGCACAGCTTTGACTGTGCTAAGAGAGTCGGAAAGGACTGGGCAACAAGGGAGGTTTTTAATATATACATAGTTTGATGTCTTTAAACAAACCAAAGAGCTCTGTAGTATAGATGCTGGAATTCAGAGAAAGATGTAGGAGCATAACAAGGCGATGAAAAATTCCATCAATATTCTTTTGAAGTAGAAACTTGAATCTTAATGTTGGCTTAATTGAGATGTGTCACTTTCCCAGTCTGACGCCTCACTGCCAAGATAACGATGAATTTTTGAATTTTTTTCTTTGGACGTGAATTTTCGTTTTATGGATCTTTCCTTTAAATGGGGGTAAACTAGGCTGAGCATATGGGACAAAGCTGATAGGTCTGTGGTATATTCTTGAATTGTGGTTATAGGATCTGTTGATCCCGTGATATTCATTAGGAGCATGTTAAGTTGATCAAAGTTTAGAGGGAAAGGTAGAGGGTGATTTTCTATGAAGTTTGTGGCAGGGTCAAGTAAGAGAGAAAATGAGCATTCAGAAGTGCTTGCTGAACTAATTTTAGCTTTTTTAGATTTTGCTTGGACTTTAGGTGATGGAGAAATGTTACAGTCTTTTGAAGATGGATCTGCTTCAGGTGAAATAATTTCATCAAAGTTACGTTTTGGTTGATTAATTATGTGACTGTCCTTATTTGATGCATCTTCTTTGTTCGGTATCTCCGGGACATTGGAAATAGACATTTATTCACACTGAGAAGGGTTTGTATCATTGGATGCGTGCAAAGATTATATATTTGTTGCGCTGGATACCGATGCTTCATTGTTTTGGTTGGGGTTTAGTTGAGCTAGTGGTTCGGAGCACTGTGATGCAATGTGACCTGGCTTCTTGCATCTAAAGCAAACTAAACTGTCTTGAGAGATGAATATTCTATATATCGTGTTGTCAAAAATAAGAGTAAATGACTCTGGTAGTGTTAGACTGTGAGGACTGATATAGATTTGTCTTCGAAAACTAAGTATGTGATTGAACTCAGGCATAGAAGCACTAATTTTGAGGAATGTCATGGGGGAGACAGGAACTATGCCGATTTTTTGTAACTCATTGATTAGCAAGTCGTGCGGTATTGAAGAACATACGCCGGAGAGCACAAGTCGTTCCGCTGGTGTAACTAACCTTCTTGATCTGACAATTTCACCTTGTATTTCTATTTGACCATGATTATTCATAAAATCATCCAGTATTTGTTTATTGGATAAATACATACATATGCGATTATTAGATAATCTAGAAGAGAAGATTATATTTTTCGGTTGAATTATATTTCCAAGTGGGAGAAGGTAGTCTTAAAGTTTGGTGTTTTCTAAGGCACTAAAGATAATTGCTTGGGACTTAAAAGGAAACTGCACTCTCGACGCTGCCAAAGAGTATGACTGTGATGCGTTTACTTGACTTTGATGGTCTTGTATTTTAGAACTGTTGTGGGATTCCATGTTTGAATTCATTTCGATAAACGTTAAGTGAAAAGTAAGTCCGACCCTGTACACCTGCTAAAACAGGTATATCGGTCTTTACTAAAAGCGGTTATTTTGCTGGTAAAACTGTATTTGTGTATTGACAACAATAACAAATAATTGCAATTTGCTGAGTTTAATGCTAATTTTACGGGATATTATGTAAAGGGTTTGTACATTTACAGTTTATTTCAATATATCACTGAGATTCACAATTTATAACTTATATTAAACTTTGTTGATATTAAAAATATTCGGAGCCCACATTGAATACAACATTATAGTTATCGATGCAGGATCGGTCTCCCTTGAATCTGAATTGTATGTATAAATAAATCAATGTATAATATTATATATTAATATTATAAACAATATATTGTAAAAATATAAATATGTATATGTTACGGTAAGTATGATTATTTGGAAATTATTAATAATTACCGGTGACTATTAATACAAACCGAATAGCTAGGTAAAAGTAATAAATATGCCAGAATTAATCATATCGACCGGTAATTATTAATAAATCCCGGATTAGAACGGTAAATGTGATAAATTGCAATACTCTTAAGTGCGTAGATTGGTAGAAGCTTGCGGAGTGTAGGGAGGTTTATTAGTCATTGTGACATACCCAATTTAAATACGGCGCATTGACAGTGTTAGTCAATCTGTAGTCGGAAGCGGCCACTGTGTAATACACTAATCTATTAAGGTTGATATAAACCGTTAATTAATTTGTTTCTGATCCTAGAGATGGCTCTACTGTAGCATGTTACTGTGGTACATACATAAGGCTAAAGTAGGATTAAAACATCCTTACCTCCTGGTACTTCATCCGAAATCAGAAGAAGATTTAGAAGCGACAATAGCAGATCATTCTGATGACGCTGATGATGGAGAAAAGCATCCTGGTGATATGGAACTCAACAGTTTAACCAAGGATTCCCAGTTAGCGAATATTGAAGATACAGATAACACTAACAGTCCAATCGAACTTAATGCGTGTTCGATAATTGCTGTCAATGAGGAAGACAATGCCAGTATTGGCGTTAATGAAAATGAGTAGACGAAGAACATAGCACTGTAATTGACACAATTTCAAAAGCAAGTTCAGAAGACCCGGCATCTTGATAAACAGTCACTTGTAAAAGAATCTGACAGAATGTTAAGGCATTCTATAATAATAGATTCCCTGTTGAAAAAGTAGGTCAAATGTTAGAGTGCGAATTCCAGAAGTTGATAGAGCTAAAGCCGATAGCCGAACGTTATTGCCATTATTATTTCAGTTATCGATGAAAAGCTATACAAGCTAGGCAATAAGCATGGTATTTTAAACCAACTTCAAGCAAGAAACGAATTTACCACCTGCAAGGAAACACTTATTTCAATCAATGAACCGCCTGAAACTCAGAAAAGTCTCAGGGAATGCGTTCGTAAAGATTCGAATTTAGGCAGTCAATGATTCCGTCACTACAATTGTAGTAACCAATGCAATTAAAAATGCTGCAAACGCAAAAAATTAAGCGTTTTTTGTAATTCTAAGTGCCACAACAGCCTTTCCTATAAAAACAAGTAATTATAGTCTAGTAATTTAAAGCCTAATGCGTGTGTATCAGTTTGTTTTTACTTATAAGGTGTCTAGTTGAGTTTTTTATTAATAAATTTTGTTTAAGTGTTTAACTTTATTATCAAATTTTATAAATAACTAGTGAAGCCCAAAATGCGTTTTTATTACATTAACCAGAATTGTTAGGAAAGTATTAATAATAACCGTATTAAGTAACAATATTAATCACATTGACCAGCTGCTACGGTTATTATTAATATTTACCGGTAATTATTAATACAGACAGGATTTATCACATGAACCGTATCATATATATAAAATACTTTAAAATTCTTGCATTTTAAAGTATTAGTCTAAGAGCTAGTGAACTCTCCGAGTAACGGTCTTTCTGTAAGGCTATAAATTTGTATAGTGATAATTCATAACACTCCAATGCTAAAATCCATGACCTGACAGGCATCAGCTCTGCACATGTATCTATCAGGTGAATCGAAAAGTGCATAGTTTAGAGGAAAAATAAACTTTCTCCTGTAAAGTTTAAATTTAAGTATGTGTTTGAGTAAGTCATTTAGAAGAAATGTGTACAATGACAGGCGATTCTGAACAGCATAAGACCTTGCAAGGCGAGGGGAAAAATTAGGGTTTTTTCCTAAAATTATTTTTTTTGCATCGCACAAAGTTTTTTGGGTTTTTTATATCATTCCAAACAGAAAAGGTATTTAGTGACTTTTCTCTTAGGTTAATAGTTTTTGACATATAAGCGATTAAATCGGCGAATTAAATTGCGAAATCGGCCATTTTTAACCCTGAATCGGACATTTACCTGAAAATTTCAATGTTGCCAAGGTAGGTACGTATTCTTTAAACATCTATTGATGAAATCCCGAAGAGTTTTTTGCAATACAATATCGAAATCCCCTTTGTTTTTTAATTGCTATTCAAGCGGGCGCAACACTGTATGAGGATGTTTGAGTCTGCATAAATTTATTATCTCTGACAGGTCGATTTTTATTTTTAAATAAGGGTTAAAACGATTCAGGGTTAAAAATGGCCGATTTCGAAATTTTTTAATTTTTAATCGCTTATAATATGTCAAAAACTTTTAACCTAAGAGAAAAGTCATTAAAGACCTTTTCTGTTTGGAATGATTCAGAAAACCTAAAAACAACTTTGTGCGATGCAAAAAAAATAATTTTAGGGAAACACCCGAATCTTTCCCCTCGTCTGGCAAGGTCTTGTGCTGTTCAGAATTGCCTGTCATTGTACACATTTTTTCTAAGTGACTTACTCAAACACATACATAAATTTAAACTTTACAGGAGAAAGCTTATTTTTCCTCTAAACTATGCACTTTTCGATTCACCTGGTAGATACATGTGCAGAGCTGATGCCTGTCAGGTCAAGGAATTTGGTCTTGGTGTGCTATGAATAATTTTAGGGCCGGCAGACTAAAGCATATAAGTCAAAAAAAACCGATTTTTCTTTTTGTACATGCACATGTCCATATATTTTTTCTCCACGGACTAACTCAAGCACATACGTCATACACGTTTATTTCACATTGATTTTAAGTAGCTTACTTTTTCAACCTTTCAATTACTATAAATCTTTAGACGTTATAAAGAACATAAGTTGACTTATGTGAAAAAGTACAACTGATATGTTCAGTTTTGCCGATTTATAAGCATGACTTAAGTTATTAGGTACATCAAGTACTTGACGTTATCGTCTTCCTTGTTTAAGAATATACAGATATTTAACTTTAGGTACCTACCTAAAACATGGCTAAGAGAGAAGCTATATTCAATGAATATTGGGTAAAGTATATATGTACAAAAAAAGGTCTGCTTAGATGTCATCATTAATAGAGATTGTAGAAAAAGCTTCTCAAAGACAACGCGAAATAGACCCTGAAAACAGAAATTTCGTATGAAGACGTATAAATATTTTGTTGTAATAGATGTTCTTTACACGTATCCAGTAACTGGCGCCAGTCTCACTGGAATGCGAGTGCTTGACTAAGACAGCGCTGGATAGGTTCGTTTACACGTATCCAGTAACTGGCTCCAATCTCTCTGGCACTCTTATTAAAAATCCTAATACGGCCACTGAAACCACAGGTACGACAGCGCCAGCGACTGGAACGCTGTGTTTACACGTGTCTACAACCACTGGCACGGGGTTAGAGGGGACGCGGACGAGTGCCACTGGCACGAAAAATAGACCAGCCTTCTATTCGAGACAGCGCTGGCAGACAGCGCTGGACTGGAACAAAAAAGCGTTTACATGATGCCAGCACTGTCGTTCCAGTGCGACTGGCGCCAGTTACTGGATACATGTAAACGCGCCTTTAAGCTATTTGTAGAGTCGGAAAAATGAAAGAATACCCATGAACGAACATATAAAACACGCTGTATTTTCCTGTCACCGTGTCACAAAGAAAATTGTCCAGTACAAGTACATGTAACAATAATTATTACATGTACTTGCGCTGGCCAATTTTTTGTGTGACACGGTGACAGGAAAATAAAGCGTGTTTTATATGTTCGTTTATTGGTATTCTTTCATTTTTCCTACTGTAGGGGGTGGCAATGAAAGAAACGGTCTTCAGTAGGTGGTACAAAAATTAATGATATGCGTAGAACAACTGTATCTAAAAATAAAATATCAGAGGACAAAAGGAAGGAAATAAAAACCATATCTTGTCTCTTCCGTCGTAAGAAAGTCACTACACCAAAAGAGTACATCAAAGAAGTATTTGCCTTCCCTTCTAACAATCACCAAAATATGTCAACTATTTGTCTATCAAACCTCCTTCAGACCAGATCAAACCAGATCAAGCTTACGAATCTAAAAAAAAAACGACACACAGATGTATCAAAATGATAGTACCGTACAAGTGCATAAAATACATGTGATTTACAACAGTGTTTACCGACTCCATCATTGATTTCTTATGTAGCTTTTTATAAACGTCAATTGTTGACGTTCAATTTGACCGCACATGACAATAAGACTAGAAAAGCTTTATGATAATATGTGTGGTATGAATCTACTACTGCTCGAGGAGCGAATCAGATTGCATCTTGTCTCTTTAAACATCTTCAAACAAACCTACCGAATAACACAAGAAGTATAATATTTTACTCTGATACCTGTGGAGGTCAGAATAGAAATTCTCACGTGGGTTATATGTTTACGTGGGCTGTACATAACTTACAGTAGAGAGAATCAACCATCAATTTATGGTTACCGAACATAGCCATTTAGAAGTTAAACAGTTCATGGAATAATAGAAAGAAAAAAGAAAACAGAAATCCAAATATATCTTCCTCATGACTGGAGGCAACTTATTAGGCCAGCAGTAACAAATTTCAAGTTGTGGAAATACTGACTTTTTGGATTTTTTGACTTTTACTTTGGTATTAAGAAATAAAGATGTAGATGGAAAGCAGTTTAAATGGTTGGACAAAAGGTGGCTCCGCTATGATACGGAATTTATAATGGTATCTTACAAAGACACCTTACAAATGGAATCAAATTTTTACAAGATACATTTAAGACGGAGGGCATCCTTTATGGGTCGCCCCCAAAATCTCAACTATCATCAACACGCCTAATTTCACGCGCAACTTCGATACATCATTGATTCAATTTCTATAATATTCTAAATATTTATTTTTCTTAATATTATGTATCCCAGTTGCTGTGAATATGATAGGTCGTATCCAACTTGGGGCATATGCTTTTTGGATATATCAAAGTTGCACGTGAAGTTAAGCGTGTTGATGACAGTTAATCTTTTGGGCCGCACCCATCCTTTATACCTAATATCATTCCAATTATATCACTATTGCCTTTAACTATATCAAAAGACAAAAAGATGACTTAGTTTCTCTACTAACAATAATACCAAATTAATGTTTTCCATAAATTTTATATAGATTTGCCTAGTAAGGAAAATGTAGCTAATGTGGATTGATGGAAGAAAATATTGTGTTGTAACAAACTAAAATTCCTAGTTGTGCTGTTAGACATAAGTCATATATACTTGTGTTCTTTTTAACATAAGTCAGGAAAAACAATTTTCCATACTTTTTTATAGAGTCATACTTAGCTACAAGTGAGGATGTTATACACACTCTCATAAAATGCAATAAATGTTTTTAAGAAATATTGAATTATTTTTTTATACAGTTTCATTCGATTTCTGAAAATCTATAGTTTTTGATCAAGTATATTCAAATGGGAAATAAGCCACAATTTTACCTAAAAATGATTTTATTAACGTTTCGACGATTTTATTAACGATTTTCTAACGCGAGAATTTCAGTACCATCGTTGCATTTGGTTGTCTTTTTAAAGACAGATCACATGCTATGATTTTTTGTGGCGGATATTCTTGAGTTGGGATTGATTTCATGTAATCGAATGAACTATCTTTTAGTAAAGTCGTCCCAGGAACGCAACTCATCAATATTGGCAATATCATTTTAAAGTCGTCTACTTTAAAATGTATAATACGTGTCTGAATTGCCGATATAAATGAGTCGGATTAAATAAATTATTAGAAGAATTTTTTACTAAGCAACAACATTTTTGTTTATTTAGTATTATTTTGTATTTTGACAACGACACCCGACTTGGGCGTCGAAACGTTAATAAAATCATTTTTAGGTAAAATTGTGGCTTATTTCCCATTTGAATATACTTGATTATAAAAATGCCACAAGAAAATAGCTTCAGAACAACATTATAGTTTTTGACTTATGTGCTTGAGTTTTCCGACCCTATAATTATCACTATACAAATTTATAACCGTACAGGAAAACCGTTACTCGGAGGGTTCACCAGCTCTTAGACTATATGACGTCGTACTCATATAGGTACTTAAAACGTAAACTACAAAATTGTTAAGCACTTCAACAAACTGATTCGACCGGAAAAATTAAAAAATAATAAAAAAAAAAATCCTAGTTAGGCGAGGCAATGAAGCCATAAACCTAAAAATTGTTTTAATTGGATGGATCTCAATAAAACTTGTTGCATTTGATTCGTAATATCGTTACGATATTTCGTGTACCTACTAAAGTAGTCATATCGAAATAAAAATTGCAATATTGATTAATTGTTATTGGGAAATAATTGACGGAAACGGGTTCAATATTACCACTCGGGAGTTTTTCTGCTCGCTGCATACTAATATGATGACAGCCATAGACTCCTCTATGGCGTACCTCTAGCCTAGGAAGGGCTTTGTCTGGAGTTTTATGGAAATTCTATATAAATTCAGTGCAATCTCATTACTCATGGGTTTTGAGGTTTCCAATTACGAATATCATGATCGCGGTAATCTCCGACGTCCAGGAGGAAACTCATCTTCTAGAGTTTTATCGAAATTCGATGTCAAATCAATTCATCCTTGGCACTAGATGCGTCAGAGACCAGCACGGTCATGATACTGGTGGTCAGGGACCCCAAAAACCCCCCAGGTAACGAGCACGAACACGAATATTATGTACCCCGAGTAAACCACCGAGTGACGAATGAACACTAATATCGTGTCGGCGATGATTTTCGAGGCACCTGGTGCTCAAAACGATCCTCGTCTCCTGTAATTTTCAAATCAACATCTATTTCGGGGTTTTTTAGGTTTTCTGAGCACTAAAATCATATCGGCGATGAAATACGAATCACATTGTTCCCAGGACGAGCTGATTTTATATCGAATTTCTATAAATCTCTAGGAAACAATTCCCCTCCCTATTATAATTATCAGATACTAATATTACATATTGTAAATATTAAAATTTAAAAATGTTGTAACATGAAGTCGATGTTAGAGGATTTAATTTAAAGTAAACATACAAATCCCTGTTTGAAAAAAGCACATTATAGACCTACGGACCAAAGCTGCTAACTTAAGAGTTAGCTGCTTTTGTTAAAACTACTCAAAACTGTTTAACCCTTATCCGGGCAAGGTGGGTCCAACTTGCCCGAGGCGCCAATTATTTTATCATAAACTGATAAAAAAATT
Organism: Diabrotica virgifera virgifera; assembly: GCF_917563875.1. Taxonomy (NCBI): domain Eukaryota; kingdom Metazoa; phylum Arthropoda; class Insecta; order Coleoptera; family Chrysomelidae; genus Diabrotica; species Diabrotica virgifera. The sequence continues at coordinate 39,124,896 of NC_065444.1, read as the reverse complement.
TTATTGAATTTTATGCATCACTGAATTTGTTTAGAAGTATGTTTCCTTCAACATAGTGATGACCTATTCAAAATATTCATTATCATTTTTTAAATTATTGCGTCGAAAGAATTTTGTCACGTAAAGGGGCAACACGGGCCCATCGGACCCTATTTGTATTTATACCCAAAGTCTAAATCTTTGTACAGAAGTTAATCTGGCAGTCAGGTAATGTTTTTGTGAATTATCTAAACGACTTTTATGATTCCGGAAATCTATTAATAAAGTCTAAACGTGCTGCAAGCAATGTAAACATATCTTTGATGCGAACATCAAAGAGATGCGTACAATATTTGTTATATCTATTCTAAATGAATTTTAAGAACTAATAATCATTGTTGGAATGCAATAATATTGTTAGGTAGGTACTTATACATACTTTGAAATAAATAATGCATCTGCTATCAGTCGTTTGATATCGATGTTAGTGTCGACAACTAAGCTCCTAAAACTATATTGAATTACAGTGAAAGTAGATAGTGTGAATAAAATGTCCCGAAAACTATTATCAGCTGCAGAACTGCAAGATATTGATAATAATTTATTGGATTCCGATGACGAAGAATCTCCTGAAGGAGATTGAAAGTGACTCTGAAATTGAAGATCATCTTTCGGAAGCAAATGAAGAGGATGATCAGCAAGTAGTATTGGGTGATAATGAAGAAAAATGTGTAGCTACAAGTTTTCAGATTTCAGAGTGTGTACTTTTTGAAACTAAGGACTGAATTAACTGGAAGAGTTAACCACAACTGACAGGACGTATGCAATGCTGCGACATAATAAAAAGCAAAGGGCACAAAGTAATTTTCGCCACTGCTCAAAGTGTAGATGATCCTGTTGATTCCATTTGTTCGTTTGTGGTCGAAAAAGTTGTGAACAAAATAGTGAAGTATACAAATAAAGAAGCCGAAAAAGTCCTGGGCATAGAGAGCCGGAAATATTGCGATTCTAGAGAGATATATGCCTTTATTGGACTAGGTACTACTAACTTCAGGTAGATCGCACTCTCGAGGTAGACCGCATACAAGAGTAGCACCTTTTTTAATCTAGACAATTTAAATTTAACTTTAATAAAAAATCAAAAAATAATATTAGAAATATTCTGTAAATATGAATAGTACATTCAATAACAGTGGTGGGCCCAACGGACCCGAGTTGCCCGGATACGTAAGTAAAATCTGTTGCCCGGATAAGGGTTAAAGTCGATCAAAGGACTTGGATATTATATATATTAACTTAACATCGCTATAACGTAATTAATTTCTGGTAAAACTATTAGCGACGTTATGTCATCTCACTAAAAAAACTTCCTGCGAAACATTTTCTTTGACTTGTGTTGTAAATTAAGTCCATATTTAATTTTCCTGGCCTTCCGTGCCTAAGAAATCTTCTATTGCTTTCACTTCTGTGGATGTTGAAGCTTTGTATAGAAAGTCTAGACATTTTGTCCTCATAGACTGCTAGTCTACCTTTTTTATGGTTATGAATCCTTTTAAAGTAGTTTCTTTTATTTCTCTTTTGTTTATATGTTTCAACTTTATGTACGTGGAACACCTTTGATGATTATAGGAATGCATTTTATAAGGACTTCACACTATACATATTATAAAAAAACTAATAACTTATAATAAAATAAATAAATATATTCATTTGTCATTTACAAAAATATAAACACACAATATACACACACTACTCTCAAGCCTTCTGACTTATCCCATTACTATACACATCTTCTCTAACCAAGTTGAAATTTTCATCTATGTCCACAAAAAACGTCTTCAGTTTTCCATGCTTGCCCTTGACTTGAATGTTACCCCTTTCGGTACACTTATATCCAAGCTTCTGTATGACTTCTGCGGTCTGCTCCAACACTTGAATACGGTCTGGAATACCAGTGCTGTCCATTCTGGATGCCATGTTAACTGGGTCGCCCCAAATATCATACAAGGGTTTTTTGCTACCGACCACGCCTGCTGCAATTGGTCCGTGGCTTATACCTGGAATAAAATAATATGTTAGATTATGACGTATCTTTTTTGTTTTGCATACTAGATCAAATTAATATAGATGCTATAAGTCGAAGCTTGTCACAAGTAACCATTGTCAATTTTAGGTCTCAACACATGTGAAAAATTAAATCAGGTTCAAAGAGTATACTGGCTAGGATTTGAATAACCCTTATCAGATCCTAACATAGTCAGACCTGGATCCCGCGTACCAAAAAAAAGTTGATTAATAGCAAGCTGAAAATGTGTTAATAGCTTAACGGTGTCTAGTCGGACAAACTTTAATGTATGGGAACACTGGAACAGGGGAAGTTTTAATTGTGGAATAGGTTAAAAATTTGGAATATCAGACTACGACAGCGATTCTCAACCTGTGGGGCGCGCCCCCTAGGAGGGCGCGCTTTTAGTAATGGGGGGTCGTGAGCATATAAAAAAATACACCAACATCATTAACTAATTTACTAAAATCAAAGCAAAACAAAATTCTGACAAAATAAAAAACACATGAACACTGAATAGGACTTATAATCTTAAAGAGCACTCAATACTAAAAAGTAAAATTTTACTGTTTTTTTGTCAAAATTATTGAACGAGGGGGGGCGCGTTGAAAATAGTTATTAAAGATTGGGTCGCAAAGGGTAAAAGGTTGAGAAACGCTGGACTACGAAAACATTCCATGTTTTTTGTCGCACAGAACTTCCAATTGATTTGTTACCATTTCATTAAACTCACATGCAAAAATTAGACTGGTTTTTATTACCGACTGGGCATTTTAATGAGTGGAACACGAAGAACATGTCAAATGACAGGAATCATGTTAGTTAGTAATATCAGTCTGATTTTTGCATGGGAGCTTAATGAAAGGGTAACAAATCAATTGGATGTTCTGTCCGACAAAATACATGGGACGTTTTCGTAATCTGACGTTCCAAATTTTTAAACTGTTCCACAATTAAAACTTCCCCTGTTCCAGTGTTCCCGTACATCAAAGTTTCTCTGACTAGACACCGTTAAGGTATTAACAAATTTTCGGCTTGCTATTAATCAACTTTTTTTTGGTACGAGGGATCCAGGCCTAAGTCATTCAAAGACAACAAAGTGACTAAATTCTTAAAGAAACCATGGATTTCTGTGAAACTAGCATGTGGTTCAATAATATAAATCAGGACCAGAAACGCAAAACATTTTTCCAGATAAAATATGATCTATTTTGTATTACTACGAAAAAATAATTATTCCAAGGTCGTTAAAATCAATAATTGCCAAAGTCCACAACAGTGCTATTCGTGTTATTGAGAAATATAAGAGAAATCTTCGCCAGGTTTGAGTTCTGATGGTCATTCTGATAGTCTGAAGCCAGGTCATTTTGTTGTTTAGAAGTGTAAAATATGCCTAAAATATCTAGGTAAACCACAGAATACACCTCTCGTTCAGCATGATAGATCAGATATATCTTAAAACGGGTGCTGATACGAGTATTTTAAATTTTGGAAGTTCTGATTATGTACGAAATAACATCACGTCCACTTACAATAACAAAGTTCTAACTGCTTCTTTTCCCAAATTGTAAGTTTTAGCCTAATAAGGTTTTAAGTGTTGTTTTTTATCGAATTTAATAAACCGTAGCTCCATCTAACCACGGGCAAATATTTTAGATTTTAGAAGAATCGCAGACATATATGTGCAGCGATTGTTCGTCAATTTAATTTAACAGAGTTGTATCTTAGCACTTTGTAACTCCCAAACAGTAGTTACACCGTTGTTATGGTATTAATGAAATGATTTCTGTGTGTATTATAATCTTAAATTGATTGCATGTGTAAATATAAAAATTGGGTGCCAATTTATTCAAACTACCATGAATAGAAAAACTAATATTAAAAATGGGTAAGTACCTATCAATTACCTAAAATTATGACTAATATTTTAAGAACTTTATAGACTAAATAATGCTGAAGCCGAATCTATGAAAAAACATACTAAAGAAGAAGAAGCCATGCGAAAATAAAAACAAAATGATAAGAAAAGTGGCATTCCAGTTTTATGTTTTGACTTGGAAAATGTAATAACTTGCCCAAGATCTTCTATTGGTAATTAATTTTATTTACCAAAACTTACTATGTACAATTTAACAGGGCATTTATCCACAACAAATAATGATAGAAACTCTCCAGGGACGAAGTGGAAACTACCTAGCCAGTGCGTACAGAAAAATTATAGAAAAGGTTTAAGAAGAAAATCATCTTAGACAACTTATCACTTGGAGTGACAACTGCGTTCCGCAAAATCGAAAGTCCCACATTTCTTTTTGTGTTCTAAATGTACTTAAAAATAATCTAGACCTGAATGTTTTAACACTGAAGTATTCCATTCTTGAACACGGTGCTGTACAGGAGGTAGACCATATTCATAGCCAAATTGAAAGGCACATATCTAAAACAGAATTTTTCTCACCTCTTGGCTTTATAAGGGAGCTGAAACAAATTAACAAAAAACCCTCTCAAATAATTCAAATGAAAGAGTCAGATTTTAGGGATTATGAACAGTGTTCAAAACAACTAAAATTTGAAAATATTCCATTTACCAAAGTATGTTCTCTAAGATTTTTAAAACATGGCTTAACCGAGGTATGTTTTAAAAAAAGTCACACTGAAGATGAATTTACTAAAGTGTCAATAAGGTCGGCTAATCCAGTACTTTCACGCCAGCGCCGCAGCAAAAAACTGCAGAAGTGAAAGTTCCACCTAATCTTGTACCTAAAATTCTTTCCGCAAAGAAATAAATTTCAAAGGACAAAATCAGTGCCATAAAGAAAATGATGCCGTTCATGCCACAAAATGACCAAGACTATTACAAAGCTCTGTTAAATTTAGATTATTAGATATTATTTAGATATTTCATTTATTTACTTATAGTTAGTTTAGTTAAGGTTTTATATTAGAAATATTTGTTTTGATTTTAAAAAACAAATAAAATCTTTCAAAAATGTTCACTTAGAACTTCGTTTTCATTTCATGGAATATGATGTGAAAATCATCTTATTCTAAAAAAGTTGTAACTGGCAGTTAAAACCATGTTCGATTAAATATTTACGAAATAGTTATTTTCCTAACAAGTGCAGAAAGTCATACTTTTCCGCACGCGACTGCAGTTTGCCGAACGACGCGAAGCAGGAGTTCGGCAAGCAGTCGAGTGGGGAAAAGTGACTTTCTGCAAGCGTTAGGAAAAATATTTTTTCTACGAGTCTTTAAAAAATGACCAAATCTTAATCAATTAATTTAATTAATATGAAAATATATACACAAATTAATTCTTTGACTAGGTTGTCAAAACCAAAGTTTCAGCATAATTGGTTAGCATGACGACGATCTTGGTTTCCATGACGACGATTCAAAACCACTGTTATTGTCTACTGATTTTACTTTCGAATATTATGTCAAAATTATTTTATTTCATCGAATTCTCGCGTTAATTTCATTAAAACATGAACACAATAAGATATATTTGAAATAAATGAGTAAATAATATCTAAATATTAGTTTATTGCATGTATTATAATTACTTTAAGACCATATTAACATATCTAAATTAACACGCGTGCGGAAAAGAAAAACGCGTGCGGAAAAGTAAAACGCGTGCGGAAAAGTAACACGCGTGCGGAAAAGTAAAACTTTCTATGCACGAAAGTAGACATTTTTGCACGCTCGCAGAAAATAGTATATTGTACAACAAGAGAGAAAAAAGGCATATTTCTCACAAGCGCAGAAGTTTGTTGGCACGAGCCGAGGCACGAGGCGAATGCCAACAAATCGAGCGAGAGAGAAATATGTCATTTTCTCTCGTGTTGTACACTGTGCTTTTTCTATAGATGCGTTTTTGTCAAGAGTTAAAACTTCAAAATTAAATAATTTAGGTGATTTTAGGTATATTATATGCCTAAATTGAAATAAAATACATATATACACATAGGTATTTAATATTCTTAATATTTATATACTTTATTTATTTAAAATTATAATCCACAGTTAAACAGTCTTAAAAGGTAATTTTTGATAAGTTTTGGCAAGTTGTTTGACATTTTGTTTGACAAAAATAATAATTGTATTTGTATTGTGCATGTTACCATGGAAATGGCGATCATATGTATGTAAACCAGCGGTGAACCTGTGAGAAAAAATATTTTTCACTGCAATGGCCGACTTTTCTCACTGCCTGAGAAATTGTTCGTTTTGAATGTATGTAAGTAGTGAAAGAAGTTGCACATTTTATAGCATCCATAGAAAAATGTAATTTTACAAGGTTCTATGTTCATTTATGACTTGCCAGTTCTAGATGTAGTTGAAGTTCTCTCTCTAATATTTGTGAATTAAATTTACTAGAAGAATAATATAAAAGAATAAAAATTTTCCGCATCGATATTAATAATTTTACAGTTCATAATTGGTTACGCAAACTTTAACCTTTGTATTCGCCCGAAAGTATAATTTCAACCTGATCATATCCAGTCCAATATATCCACAGTATAAGGTACTAGCAAAGACAGAGCAGTGGAGATATGTAAAAACATGCTTAGAAATGTAATGACTCTGGTAAGGATATACACAATGCATTAATGGAATACAGAATAAATTCTTTGAGCTCCTAAACAACAGGATTCTTACCATACCTGTATCTCAAAAAGTTATATATAAAAAACCCTGCTGCTCTGCTGTATAATATATTGTCTTGTTGTGTTCATATTGATTTTCTGCGTTTAGATTTTCTTCAAAGTACTCTTTCCATCTCCTTATAATTTTTTGCTTTTCTGTTATTAGTTCTTCGTCCTTGTCTATGCAGATGGTCAATTTAGGTAGAAATGACGGTATGCTTTATTTTATTCTTTTATAGGATTTTCTACTTTCGTATCTGTTGTTATGCTCTAAGATTTGTGGTACTTGTTTTTTAAAAGCCTCTGTTTTTTTCTTCTCTCTCCTTTTGGCGGAAGAACACAAACCACAATTTTTACTTGGCTCCCAGACGATTTAATTGGGACTCTTTCGCTGTCTTATATGACCATATCAGGCAACGGTTCACCCATGCATGGAAGTCTGATAGTTAGTGCTGGTGTCGTCAGTACCGGGACTAATTCCCTCCGTCTAGCTATCTAACTGCCAAGCCACTACTGAATATCTTATTTTCACACATCGATGATATTTCTCAATAAAATTCTCCCAGGTGGCCTTTACTAAAGCGTGTGACACACACACGCGAGTAAGTACGCGAACTTATGGCTCGACGACCTTTTTCGCGCGTGTGTCACAGCAGATACGCGTATACCGTCGATCCAAAAAGTTTGAAACCTTACTCTTAACCCGTACGTGTATCACTGCCATAAGCCATGAGCCTCGAGTTATCATGTTATTGCGTTTAAAGTTACACTTATATTTTCACTAATTAAGCAAATTGCCTAGAATTGAATCATTTGTTGTTGAAAGGAGGCAAGTTACATTTTATAAGTTTTGAGAAAACCGTAAAACACTATTTAAGCTATACTAAATTATTTTTGATTACTTATTTGTTTTTGAGTAAACCTAATTATTTATAGGCTGTTCTATCCTCCTGATGAAAATATTACTCTCTTATCTATGATATTTTGTTTGCTTAAGCCTACCTTGTATTAAATTCAAATAGATTGTCTTTTTTTATTAGTATTTAAAATATAATACGATAAAATTTCCAAATAGCACAAAGCATCTTCTCTTGACGACTTAGCAATGAGTTATGAGTAAGTCTGCCGTGTATCACCGACGGCTAGCCGAGTAAGTCCGCGATCTTTAAACCCGCGTACTTAAAGTTTGCGTATGTGTCGCACGCTTAAAAGGCATATGGCTGTACAAACAAACATTTGGAGTGTGTTTATTTTTACTCGAAGAGACACTAAAGCGTTTTTCTTCGAAAATCATTAAGTGTTTCTTCTCTTGAATATTTGTAAGACGCAAATTAAAACCTTATACAAGATGGGAAAAAATCCTATATCATATAAAACTCTAGTTAGTCACTTTACTTACCAATCCTCAATCGTGAATTCTGCATATATTGCCTATTAACATCGTTTAGCTTCTTGAACATATCAGACGCAAAACAGAGCAACGTATGCATGCTGGAGCTAGTTTGGTGTCGTTCAGCATCTGGCGTGTGTCTATCAAACAGCCCACATGCGACCATGTAAGTCCATTTGGCAATTTTTATTTTTTCTATATTATGATATTGTTCTCTGTTAGTGAGCTAAAAAAGTAAAAAATATTTCTCAAATTTTTAAGGGAAATTTTAAGGTTTGCTTTGTGCATGCTCAAATCGGTGTATTCAACTTTAGATAACAGAGAAACGGTTGATTTTATGTGTATAATGGTACTAATAACTTTTGTAGTGCTTGAAAAGGGCTTTGGAATGAGCAGTATTAAATGTCGATTACGTTCAAACCAAGCGAGATATGCTGCAAAAAATTTGATGACTAATGTATTTTAAGAAGAAATGAGAAGTATATTTAACCCCTCATCCATCAGAATTTAAATAAATCGTTTTACTTCTAGCATACTTTTATTATACATAGTGTTATTTCTATTTTCAAAAAGTTAGACTGATTTATCATGAAGGATTTTTAAAAAAAGTAAGATCAAATTATAGAGCGCATTTTTAATTTTTTTTTTTAAATCTCCCTTTTCTCTCTATGTAACTCGAAAATGATAAGAGATACGAAAAAAAGATATGACACAAAAACGTAGAGTTTTTTTATATAAAAATTTCGTTTTTGTTTTTCATTACTGTATCTGTTATCATTTTCAAGTTACATGGAGAAAAAGAAGATTTTTGGGAAAATTTAAAAATGTGCTCTATAATTTTATCTTATTTTTTTTCTAAACCATTTATTTTAAGCTCGTCCAACTTTTTGAACATAGAAATAACACTATAGTAAAAGGTACTGTAGACGGAAAATGATGCATTTACATTCTAGTGGATGGGGGTTAAAATTACTTCTCATTTTTTCTTAAAATACCTTAGTTATCAATTTCGTTTGCAGCATATCTAGCTTAGATTTAATGTAATGGGCCTTTAATTTAGCTCATTTTATAGGTCTTTTCAAGCACTACAAAAGGTATTAGTAGCTTATACACATAAAATCGACTGTTTCTCTGTTATTTCAAGTTGACCAATTTGAGCATGTAGCAAAAAAACAAACTCTTCTCACCTGCCATATCTCTTTTTGTATTATAACTAGAAGATTTATGAAGGCAAGTGTGTTTTTATTTTTTATAACCTACAAAATTGTTTTATACAGTTTTTTAGTTAGATGCATATTTTTTAAAGTATTGAAAAAAAACCGTTCGAAAAGGTGTTATGTTTCAATGAAAATGGCCAATTTTCAACCACGAATAACTCAAAAACTCGAAACAAACACTTTAGTCAGACAAATAAAAAGAGAACACTGGGAGAGTTTCTCAAAACAGATGGAACACGACTTCTACGGAACACAAAAGGAAATATGGGGAATGAACAGAGGACAAAGAAAAAAGATGAACGAACTAATAAAAACGAAACACATTCAGAAGGAAACTTGGGCAGACTATTTTCGATCTCTGTTTGCTAAAGATAAAGATAATGAACCACCAACACCTAAAGTGACAACAAACGAAGAAATAAATATTGAAGAAGCAGAGGTAACGGAAGCATTAAGGAAATTAAAAAATAGAAAATCAGCAGGAGAGGACAGAATATCGAATGAACTCCTAAAGTATGGAGGACAAGACCTGACCAAACAATTATTAAAACTAATCCAAAAAATAATAGAACAAAACAGAATACCACAAGAATGGAGATCAAGCATCCTAATACCTCTCTTCAAAAAGGGAGAAAAATCGGAGCCGGGGAATTACAGAAGAATTTAAATACAACACTAAAATTAACGACCAAAGTGATAACAAACAAACAAACTGAATAAAATTATAACATTAGCAGAAGAACAACAAGGTTTTAGGTCGGGAAAATCATGCACCGACGATATATTTATAATGAGACAGATTCAAGAAAAATCGTTAGAATACAACAAACCGGCATACTTATGTTTCGTGGACCTTAAGAAGGCATTTGACAGGGTCAAATTAAAGGACGTTATCCATTTATTGTACGCAAGAGAGGTACCTCTACGAATAATTAAAACGATCGAAAATATCTACCAGAACAACACAATAAAAGTAAAAGTAGATGAAGAACTAACTGACCCAATTGAAGCTGGCAATGGGATAAGACAGGGAGATTCCCTGAGTCCTCTGTTGTTCAACCTGATCATGGACGAAATAATAAAAAAAGTAAGAACAAAAAAAGGATATCAAATGGGAGAAAAAGAACTTAAAATAATCTCCTATGCAGACGACGCAATACTAATATCTCAAAGTGAAGATGATTTACAACGTATGCGGCACGTATTTAATATAACCGCTAGAAAATTTAACATGTTAATTTCCCCAAAAAAGAATAAATACATGGTTATAACAGCAGATCTATTAAGGTGTAAATTAAAGCTGGAGGGTCAAATAATAGAACAAGTCATGGAGTTTATACTATAAATATCTAGGCATCACACTATGCAGCTACGAAAAGCTCGAAACAGAAGTGGAAGATCAGGTGAATAAAGCAAACAGAGCCGCAGGTTGCCTGAATGAAACAATATGGAGAAATAAAAACATCGGAAAAGAAGTGAAAGGCAGAATTTACAAAACAGTCATCAGACCAATAATGACATACGCGGCAGAAACACGACCTGATACAGAAAGGACAAAAATAATGCTAGATACAGCAGAGATGAAAACATTGCGAAAAATCGACGGTAAGACGCTGTGGGATAGAGTAGAAGTGCAGATATACGAAGGAGATGCAAGGTGGACAACATTAATAACTGGGTGAAAAGCAGAAGAGTAGAATGGAACGACCACATAAGCTGAATGACAACAAATAGAGTAGTAAGAACGGCGAGAGACGGGTCCCCAATAGGAAGACGATCAGTGGGAAGACCACGAAAACGATGGAACGACAACTTACTGGAGGCACATTGAAAAACAGACAGAGTAATGTCTGTATAAAAAGAAGAAGAAGAAGAAGAATAACTCAAAAAGTATTGAGTTTCCAAAAAAAATTATAGAACATTTTTTGCTTAGAATTAGGTTCTCTAGCGAATTCCGTGGTTATCTTACCAAAAAATTTTCCACCCCTAAGAAGGGGTGGGAACCACCCCCAAGATAAAAGCACACATTGGCATAGAGTAGACTTTGAATTAGGAGATAAGTAGAGGCTATTTCCAAAATTTTATTAAAATTCATGCAGTAGGATAGAATTCGGGGGTAATATCCTATTCTTGCTCCTATTGACTGGCGTATATGTAAAAATGAATTTTTTTACTCTCTTCCTACTCTGGTCTGAGTATAATTAAAGCTGAAAACACAATAAAAAAAAGTAAACAAAGGCAGTTATTATCCAGTAGAACATTATTGTTACACTAAATCCTTCTAATGCTACTTGAAATTGTTTTAACTAATAATTGCTGATAAACTAACGAACTTGTGTACTTTCCTAATTAATATACAATAGAAATATACTAACCACGTCGAACTTCAGTATATAAGCATTCATTAACGTTAAAAATTCCTTCTCGTCTAAAATTTGCTGCAATTCATCCTCGGTTATAATTGATGCGAACATAACAGCCACATTATCATGCTCTTCAAAATACAATTCTTTTTGTTCTCGGCTCACATCCAGATACAGATTCGCTGAAACAACAGTAAAGGCTTTTATTTCTGACCGGTGATTTAGTTAATTAAAATTTAGACTACGTAATAGATTTCCTGAGATATTAACATAGATTATATGACTACTCACTAAAGATCAAATGGAAAAATATATATCCAACAAAAAGGAAATGAAGGAAACGCATAATTGTGTCTGTTATATAACCTTCTTGTTAGTGAAGTTGTAAGATTTTATGTTACTAGTTTTTAGAGATAAATGTGACAATATTTGTCAGAATAAGTGTCCGTACAAAACATGAAAAATAGATCATAGACTGGCCCATTTTGAATCTACGACAACGTATCGATCGAAGAATCAAGAAAATATAATGTCCCCATATACCTCTACGAGAAAACATTCGGTAACGTACAACGACATTTACTGACTTATTTTACTTTATTTCATTATCATCTAGGCTTATGCGTCAAAAGTTATTCCATGGGCCTTCCCTAATTGGTTCCTTTACTTGTCCAGTTTAAATAATTAAATTTGGTCCATTTAAAAAAAAAACGATCTGAATGACTGTAGAAGATCTTGCTCATCTCAAGGTTTCTTTAACAGAGGACAATTAAGTAGATTTGTTGAGTCTTGGATCACTCCATATTCACACATTGTATCAGAGTAAGCACGCAACAGTACCCAACTTCATGTTGGTTTTATATTCCGACACTCCGACTCGCAGAAGATTGAAAGTCCACCACACAGGTTAAAGAAGATGGCCACTACCCTAAAGATCCTCTTGAGAATTCAGATATCGAGGAAAAGCTTCTTCGCCTTTGGCAAGACGAATTCTTTCCGGTGTAACTTGCAAATATGGTACTCCGTCTATGTCTCTGTTACGAAGGTACAAGAAACACATCTGAGTTTTCTCGAGGTTTGGCTTAAGATAGTTTGATGCGTAGTATTCTGTCATTGTGTTAAAAGTTTGAGTCTGGAACCTCATTATTTTTCAATATGTGGATGACAGATCAAAAATCAGCATCATTGTAAGGTTTGTACAGCTGACTGATATTGTCCTCTCCTATTTTAAGTTTTTAAGAGTTTGTTAAGAGAATTTTATAAGTGTGATTATCGAGATCCGAGGCCAATTTTTTCCAATTTGTTTGTTTAAAATTAGATATTCTTTTAACTGGTGCTTGTTCTTGTATACAGCGTTTATAGTACAAATTAGTGTTCAATATATTCAAAAAATTAATATTCTTTGGACATACAACACATACTGATAATATGAAGAGACTACTTAGAAGTCCAAACAAAACCAGAGGAAAGAAGAATTCGAGGGCGATCACCAACAGGATATTAAACAGTCCAGAAGTTATTAAAGAAGATCTTGGTGTCAATATTGGATAAGTGTATTTCGCAATTTTTCGATCAGATGTTCATTTCGTGAAATATTGCGGGATTCGTATTTAAAATATTAAATTTACCCCCCACCACTCTCCGTGGGAAGTCGTGTTTGGTATCATTCGATAGATTTTTAAAAAATATTGAGCACATATATTTTAGTTTTTCGATCTGTCATTAATTTCGCGAAATATTCGCTTTTTTCGCGAAACTTTGGGTTTCGTACATTTCCTTACGCCCGGCACAAATCGTGAGATTTTTAAAATATACACTCTTTTCCATGTACTTAACTTACCTTACCTTAATCTGACAATTTCGAGTTTTATTAAGGATAGATTTTTTTTCGGACCCCCCTTAACGAACTCTCTTGTGTTAAGAGCCAATATATGGTAGAGGTACATCTGCAGGGTACCAGGTTTCTCCCCATATGATAATCTGACGCGCTCGAGTAACTGCAAAAATCCCCGCTTGGGCTCCCCTACCATAAAAAGGTATCTATTTTTCACATTATTTACTCTAGGCTCTATTTTTCACATTATTTATGAAAAGCAAGGTACTAAAGGTAAAATATATTCAAATTATCACCCCGTATTTCATTATTTTAACTAATCTAAGTATACTTACCTACGTGCTTTGGCAAAATGTTTACTAACAAATTCTCGTTGACTTTTTGTAGTAAATTTGCCTCGTTTTGTTCGAATTTGAATTTTCTATTTAACAAATAATCCAGTCGATTCATGTAATCAGTCTGTCGATCTACCAAATGCAGAGTGATAATCAGAAAAACCGTTGACATGATATGCGCAACTTGGGGATCGAGAAGGTGGTTGAATGTTTCGCTATCCTAAAACAAAATTAGAGACATAATATTATAGACTACTGGATTATAGTATTAACGTATTAAAGGGAGTATCTTATAAATACTGAGATAAATACAGTAATTCAAAAATATGAGAAGTATCAAAAATAAACTATTATCGCAATAAATATTTTTGTTTTCAATAGAAAACTGGAGTTCACGTATCGGATACAATGAGTACCTTGTTTAATACCATTTCGTTATACTACTATAATATAAGTCAACCTTGTAGAGTCAGAAATTTTGTACGAATATATTTGGCCAACCTTAGTGTTATCAAAGGAAAACGGAGAGCAATCGGGTCACTCAATAGTAAAAGTCAGTCACTCAGTTACGCGTACACTCAACGAAAAAGGTACGTAATATCAATAAAAATGTTAATTCAGACAACAAACGCAATACTTAAAATTTGTCCAATTCTTGGTTTTATTGGGACAACAAAACGATGTTCATCAATTCATTATTTTCGTTCGTTGAGCCAATGTATTACGTTTATTGAATGGACGAACATTCATTATGTATACCATAATATCACTTTATTGGTATTACGAACTCTGTTCACTGAGTCAACGAACACTATTTATTGATATTACGAACTCTGTTCACTGAGTCAACGAACACTATTTATTGAAACAACAACGTCGTTAATTGACCAATGAAGACTATTCTCGTTGTGTCAATAACAGTGTTATTTCTCCTAACGTATTTCGTTTATTTCTACAATTATTTCCGTTTATTGTTACAATTAATTCCGTTAATTCCCGCAATCAATAAGGTTTTTCTTACAATCAATTCTATTAATTTTTACAATCAGTTTTGTTCATTCCTGCTATAAACGTTTTTTTTATTAATAATTACTGAATGCAATAACCCAACGTATAATATTAATTGATTAATAATAATTTTTTAAATCCCCCTTTTTTGTCCTTAACCTAAAGGACTTTACACTGTGTGATTTTTCATATGATTTCACTTATACAGTGTACTGGAATAAGTGTTACACTCCCCCGCCCCCTTATTAACTTATTTATTTTTAGCACATAAGCAAAACGCTCGGACAGGTCGATTTTTAAAATAATCAAAGTATATTATAACATCAATGTTTCGAACTTTACACGATTCCGCTTCAGGTGACAGGCGCGGCGTAACTATGATTTTTTTAATGGGAAAGTACGTCATGTGACAGCTTATTTAAAAGCGTTTGAAACAGTGATTCCAAAAATGTATAACACTTTAATCCTTTTTGAGAGCGCAGGTGCAAAATTTCGATCGAATTCTTTTTATAATCATTCATTTTTTCTGGAATTCTGAGAAAACTAATAATTATTTTTGAAAAATTTAAACGCAGAATAAAATATTACATTATTACCGAGGGCAAAAAGTCCCTTAGAATAAACAAAAAGTTTCTGTTAAATGGTATGCCTATTTGAAATTAAAAATCATACTAAATTTTCTCTTTTTCGCCCCTGTGACTTATTAAAATAATCATTATAGAGGTTCTCAGGGACTTCAGACCTTCGATAATAATGTAATATTTTATTTTGCATTTAAATTTTCAAAAATAATAATTAGTTTTTTCAGGATTCGAAAAAAATGAATACATTTAAAAAGAATTCGGCCGAAATTTCACGATAATAGACACACAAAAACTTCCTTCTACTACGGACTACACTTGAAAACGAAATGCAATTATTATTCGGCACTTCGGTAACACAGAGAAGCCAGGGGTATCACGATAAGGAAAAGCCGGTAAGTTTCAAATGGTCAAGCAAAACATTATTGTCTCAACAACTAGGATTATTGGTCACAATGAACGCATTGATTGTGGGTATTAAATGCAGTTGTAGATTGATTAATGCATTCGTTGTCACAACAATTAATTTACATCTATTCAATAATCATATATTACTCTATATTAACAACATTTGTACATTGTTTTAATGAAATCTGTACGTTGTCACGATAAACCAAGGTAATTGCTTGTCATCTGCGAAATCAAGAACGTGAGTTGCTGCCAGAATTAACAGTATTTATTAAATATACGAAACTAAGTTATTGGCTGAATAAATTGAGTGTTATTGATTAATGTACTCTAGTTATTCTCACAATTATTATTCAATCATTGTGACAATAACCAAATACATTCGTTAATGTCTAAAAGTTCGTTGAAACAACAAATTATATTGTTATGACAACGAAATACTAAAATTCAATAATCACTGTTAATCAATATTACGAACTAAATTTTTTTGAGTGTAGTCAACGACATCACCATGCGGATTCAAGTAAATCGCGGTATATCTCCAATTAAGTACTAAAACAAATCATTAATTATAAATTGTAAATAGTGTGTCAACAATAAAGATGTAAGAAGAGACTATAGGTATTTTCTGACTCTCCGCACCCCAAAGATGAGATTCTGAAATAACAGGAGAATGGCTAATAACGAAGAATGCCTACCTCAGATTTAGTCGACCCACTGTTTCACCATAGAATATGGTTAATAAGTCTACTGTAATTAAAAAGCATTTCATTTTGATATTGTAGACGCTTATATCACAAGTGATTTTATAGAAAAATAATGGAAGATTCACATCATCATCATTCCCATTGAGCCCAGTACTCCTTTATAGTTTCATTTTTTTCTTAGCGACCTTTATCAAGTCACCTTGACGTTGGAGATTAACACTGCGAGACTCTCACTTTCTTGAGCTATTCTGAACAGTTCTTGGAGTCTCCATATCCAGATCCATTCTCTGACATTATTTAACCACGAGGCTTATTTTAAATCGATTACCCCGCATCCTACGATTTGACTATCACAATTGGTCGAGGAATATTATGTATACTGTTTTTCTCGGATTACGAGTATATATCAAAGATATGCCTTTAGTTACTCTTCAAATGAGCAACTTCAGATTCCAGAAAATCCTTTTCCTTTCTGCAGGAATAAAGTTATAATTAGTGTTTATCGACTATGCGACTTATAAACCGTATTTTAGTCGATAAAACCCGCTGATTAGAAAGAGAAGCAAACACTGCTACAATATTTTTCTGTCGTACTGGGGGAAGTTTTAAATTGCAACGTGCAGTCTAGGTATTATACGTCTATGAATTATATACTAGATACCTAGATACATTTAAAAATCACTAATAATATATTGTTACACCAGTCGCCCCAGTAGTCGGGCTGTCGCTACGGACCTCGGCGGCCGTAACGGTAAACGTAAAAACATCGATAGTTCTTACTTAACCTTCGTCGGGCGGCATAGGTACAATTGTAACTTTTAAGTTTTCAAATTGTGATAACTTTTTTTTTCAAATAGGTAGAGACTTGAACTTTTGTGACATCTCTACATTTATCCAGTAGATTATATGAGCCAAATATAACAAAAAAATCTTTATTCAGTTCCCAGAAGGAGGCTTAAATAGTTCCTACCCCCATAAACATTTAGGTTTGTATTTTGCATTTGTATACATTTTGTATTTAAATGATAGCATATTTGGATCAAAATGCAAAAAATGAATGTTAGTGTGGATTTTCGCATCACACACATATCGTTTTAGACAAAGAATGTTCGTCACACACAGCTAGAAAACATAATATTACACAAGTATTTCTCGTTTTACGCTGTTTTTCCGTTCGTTTCGACAAACATGACAACTCCCGGTTACTGGAGTAGATTCACGAATGCTGTGAGATACTTGACGAGGGGTATCTACTGCAAATACATACTCTGTTTCGACCAAGGACCATTTCTTTCTACAACGCTACGAAGAAAATGACTCTTCATCCGGTTTTTACTTTGAGATAGAAATGAAGGCAACCAAATATTTTTAGAATGATCCTTCAAAAATTTCCTGCTCTAGTCTTTTGTTTTTTGTAATGGATTATGCTCTAGATGTATAATGTAGCATGCTAAGCCAGTGACGTCAATCATATTAAAAAAAAAAGGAGAAAATCCAACGCAATGTTTGACATAAAATGCTGGTTGAGTAAACGGTTAAATACTCACCCAGCATTTTATCCATGTTATCAATCCCGCTTTGGTTTTATTGTAATAATGAATTATTTCCGGCTTCGCTACTTCACTCTCTTCTACTTTTACTGTCATATGCACGGACGAGAGTAACACTACTGCTTTGTTCTCCTTTGGCACATAAGAGTATACAGTAGCATCATGATTGTATGCGAAAGTGGAAAAATCAGCTCTTTCCTTGTTTGCTTGCATATTGGTGGGTAGAAATCTCTTTTTTTTAACTGTGCCTACTGGCCTTACTAACGTCATGTGCCATGAATTCAACAATTTAGCGAATTCAAAACTGGTAAAAAGTTATTTGTGGTAACATTCTGCCCATAATCTTTCTAAGACGTGACCATATCCAAAACGTTCACCAACGTTAACTTGTCCGGAACCATTTGCTGTTTTTCGAATATTAAGATGATCTTGTACGAGATAAGCGTTTGATGCATCATAAGCCAAAAATACTTTGATCCCATATTTAGCGAGTTTGGAAGGTATTGTGTAAAATTTGTAAGGCCTCTAAATGGAAACAATTGTTAGTAGGTGGTTATGCATTGGGATTGTTTGGAGCCTTGTTGCAAATTTTTATTCAGCATTCAGATGTCAGATATAAATATTAGCATGGTATTGAAAGGATTACAAGACATTGCTGCGCGTATTAGTGGCAGATAGGTACTCCATAATCCACACCTCACACAAATTTTCTTTGTTATTTCTATGTACACCTCTTTTGTCGCCATTTCGGTAAACTAGATGTATAATCACTATTATTCATGATTATTTTTAGGTATACACGTATTGACAAACACCAAACAACTAAATGGGGATGAGATATATGTTTCCAATTGAAAGAGAATACAATGCTACTCTTTCTAGAATTTGTTTACGACCACTATTTTCAAGATTACTTTGTAGTAATTTCAATTATTTACGATAGATAAGAGCGGTCACGTCATAGCGGTTTGTAATCTTTGTTTGTAAATCCATACAAGAACAAATTACCGAATATTATTATTTATTTCTTGCAATATTCAACAATTTTTTACCAGCTATGCTAGTGATAAATAATGTTATCTTAAAATTAACATATATTTCCCTTTATATTAACGAATTTTTAAGAAAATATACAACAGGTACAATTGTACCTATGCCGTCTGTTAACGGTGTAAAATTATGCCGCTCGACAAAGGTTAAATTCGGAAGGGGGCACCTCGCTGTCTTTAGTTCGAGGATACTCTGGGCTCGTAGAAATATACGTGACAAAGTTATGGGCAGGCCTCGATGATTCCAGGAGCAGGGTAGGACTGTATAAATAAGAGAAATATTCTAAACCGCATTCAGTGATAATCTCGATGTAACAGTGCCCTTTCATAAATTGTAATTGTACAAAATAATTAGATATAAATTATATGTTTTAGTATATGTTTTTAGTATATGTGTTATAAATTTAAGTATTCTTATTTATATAAGTCAGTCAATGAGGGTATTTGGCTCCGAATTCCATCCTACTAGATCGATTTACTTGATATTTTCACAGTAAGAAGGGAATAGCTCAAGAAACAAAGTCTACCCTATGCCGATGTGCGCTTTTATCTTGGGGTGGTAGCCACCCTTTCTCGGAGGTGAAAAATGTTTTGGTTAAAATAGCCACAGAAGAAGCTAGAGAACCTAATTTAAAGCAAAAACTGTTCTATAATTATTTTTTGAAAACTCAATATTTTTTGAGTTATTCGTGGTTGAAAATTGGTCATTTTCATTGAAAAATGACACCTTTTCGGACGGATCTTTGCGAATACCTTAAAAACCATGTGTCTAACAAAAAAAAAATTTATAAATATTTCTGTAGGTTATAAAAAAACAAAGAGATTCGTTTCTTCACAAATCTTCTAGTTAAAATACAAAGAGGGATATGGTAGGTAAGAAGAGTTTGTTTTGTTGATGCATGCTCAAATCGGTGTATTCAACTTGAAATAACAGAGAAACTGTCGATTTTAGGTGTATGATGATACTAATAACTTTTGTAGTGGTTGAAAAGACCTTTAAAATGGGCAATATTAATGGTCCATTACATTGAAACTAAGCGAGATATTCTGCAAAAAATGATGACTAATATATTTTAAGAAGAATTGAGAAGTATATTTAACCCCTCATCCCTCAGAATTTAAATACATCGTTTTCCTTCTACAATACATTTTATTATAATGTTATTTCTATGTTCAAAAAGTTGGACTGGATTAAATGAACGGTTTTTGAAAAAAATAAGATCAAATTTATAGAGCTCATTTTTAAAGTTTCTTAAAAATCTTCCTTTTTCTCCATGTAACTCGACAAAGATAAGAGATACGAGAAATAGATCCCACACAAAAATGTAGGTCTTTTTTAGATAAAAATTTCTTTTTTATTTTTCATTACTGTATCTCTTATTATTTTCAAGTTACATGGAGAAAAAGGAAGATTTTTAAGAAAATTAAAAAATGCTCTCTTGAATTTGATCTTTTTTTTAAACCATTCATTTTAAACCCGTCCAACTTTTTGAACATAGAAATAACACTATAATAAAAGGTATTGTGAAAGGAAAATGATGCATTTACATTTTGGGGGATGCGGGTTAAAATTGCTTAAAATACATTAGTTTTCAATTTTGTTTCCAGCATATCTCGCTTAGTCTTAATGTAATGGACCTTTAATATAGCTCATTTTAAGCACTACAAAAGGTATTAGTAGCATTATTTACCTAAAATTGACCGTTTCTCTGTTATTTCAAGTTGAATACACCAATTTGAGAATGTACCAAAAGAATAAACTATTTTCACCTACCATATCTCTTTTTATATTATAACTAGAAGATTTATTAAGGCAAGAGTCTCTTGTTTTTTTTTTATAACCTACAAAAATGTTTAATGTAGTTTTTTTAGTTAGATGCATAGTTTTTAAGATATTCGCAAAAAACCATTCGAAAAGATATTATGTTTCAATGAAAATGGCCATTTTTCAACCACGAATATCTCAAAAATATTGAGTTTTCAAAAAAAATTATGGAACAGTTTTTGCTTAGAATTCGGTTCTCTAGCGAATTCCGTGGTAATTTTAACCAAAAAATTGTCCAAGCCTAAGAAGGGGTGTGAACCACCCCCAAGATTAAAGCACACATCGGCATAGGGTAGACTTTGAACTAGGAGATAAGTAGAGGCTAGGCCCAAAATTTCATTAAATCCATGAGTAGGATAGAATTCAGAGGTAATATCCTATTCTTGCGCCCATTGACTGGCCCATTAAAATAGAGTTAATACATAAAGTGTTGAAAATAAATAAAGTAAAGAATTTATAAATATATGTTTATTTGTGTACCTTATAATATCCTTTGCTGACACTGAGCACGCAATAGGCATAGAGAGTGATAGTTATCGTTCCTAATAACAGTTTTATCCAAATAAAGATCCTTAGAAATAAAAACGTCATTATCACAGTCATGGCACATGTTTCAGTCATATGCTAAAAATGATCAAAAATATAGGCGTAAATGATGGTTTGGAAATAAATAACAGCACAGCTTTTCTGGCAGAAACTGACACTATTTTCTGAGTTTTCTACAAGGCTTTGTCGAAATAGTTTGAAAATCCCGAAAAACTTCGAATTTAAAAATTTAAATTTAAATTCAACTAAAATAGCAAAAATAATTCAAAAAATTTTGAAATTGTTCGGCATTGGTTTATGAGGTTTCGAATTATCAGTTGCATAATGAGAATTGTGCTATCAATCATTTTCAAATGGAGTTAAGGTAAGTCAAGTGATAGGATTCTATCTTCTTCATTTCTTTTCTAATTATATATTGGAATTTTTTCCCTTTCGAATTTTCTATGCAATGTATTGTCAGTCAAATATATTTACTAAAAACTTCTACTTACCCAAGGAAGCACGCAATTGAGCATACTCAAATTATAAATATCCTTATCTCTATAAATTAATAAATTTAAAAAACTTGTTTTAAAACTAGTGCCATTATGGTCAATTATGTTAATTTCTTCTTCTAAACTATCCCTGCATTCCATCTACAACATTAAAATTCGAATTTAGCAAAATACTAGGACGTGTTTGTCATAAAAAATTGTATAGTAGTGTAAAAATAGCTTAAAATAAGTTTAAATAAATTAAAATAAAAACTAAATAAAATAAGTGTTAAAATTCAATTATAAATTAGAAGTGATAAAATCATCATAATAGGAATAATTAGTTATATAAACAGACTCCTTCATTAAAACCAGTTTATTGAAAGTCTGCAAATAAGATATCAAATGCATATATCTTCTTCTTCTTCTTTTTCTTTTATATAGGCAATACTGCCTATTTTTCTTTAACGGTGCTTTTCATTCTATCCCTAAATTGTCATTCCAACTTTTCCTTGGGCGTCCTATACTTCTGGGTAACGGTGACTCGGTGACTTGTCCCTGGCTATTCTTACTATCCTTGATTCAGATATCCTGCTTATTTGTTTATTTTACTCTTCTTTTCTGTTCTTTACCGACGTATATATATTGTCTACCCCACATATGCGTCTGATTTCTTCACTTCTTACCCTGTCATGTAGTCCTTTTCCAGCAATCTTTAAGACCTTCGTTTCGTTGGTCTTCAGATGTCTTTGTGTTTTGCTGGTATCTGGTCTTTGTTTCGGCCGTGTAAGTCATAACTGGCCTAATAACTGACATATATTCGGGCCTTTGTTTTCACTCTTAGGTGTTAGTTTTTCCAAATTGTGTCATTTAGGCATCCGGCCATTCTACTGGCTTAAATTATTGGTCTTTTACCTCTTCTTCGATATTGTTGTCGGCTGATAGATTAATTCCCAGGTATTTGAAAGTAATTTCGTTGTATAACCTAATTGTCTAACTCCAATTTGCATCTTATTAGTTCTTTGGCATTACTAAGCTTTTGGTTTTTTGGGCGTATATTTTCATATTCATTTCTTTTGCGTTAATGTTGAATTCGTGCAGTAATCTTTGTAGGTGGTCTTCGCACTCTGCTACTAACACGGTGTCATCAGCGTAATAGATTATTTTATCTCTCTATCGCCCATTTTGTACCCTCTTTTTTTCTTCACTTGTTTTATTATTGCATCCAACATCTTGTTAAACAGTAGAGGGCTTAGTGAATCTCCTTGCCTGATTCGTGTGTTTGCTTTTATGAATTCTGCTATTATTCCATTGACTTTCATTTCTATTTTATTTCTTACATATATTTTCTATCAGTTTTATGATATCCAGTGGTAAATTTTTGTCAAATAGTAAGTGTATCGAAGTTCATGTATAATGTGTGTGTAAATGGACATAACAATTTAATAAATAATAAAATGTACTCACCACGTCCCCCATAACGCAGACCAAAAAACTTATGTAGATCATTAAAAAAATGACCAGCCTCACAGCGAAATTGTTGGTCATCACACCCGACATCTTATAGATACACTTCAGTAAGATATTGTTTGGTGTTTCATCGCCATGTGAAGCTATGTATTTGTTATATAGATATTCAGCCCATGATATCGGAAGAAAAATGAAAATAATGGGAACCGCGGTCGCAAGGAATGGCCACGTGGTAACGTCCCATCTGTAAATAAAAAATATTGATTAGTTGTTTTTTGCAAATTTTTTTTGTTTTGTTGATGAATATTATTAACTACAGTGCGGTCTATTTGATTATTAGGCTTAAGCTAAGCCTAAGCTTGCAATAAATGAAGAATTTGGTCTGTCACTAAACATAAAGAAAATGAAATTCATGGTTATACCAAAGAAAAATATTAGAAACATCAATCTACAGGTAAATAATAACACGATGGATTGATTTCCGAATTATAACTATTTAGGGACAAACATTAATGACACAAACGATTATACCAAAGAAATCAGGGTTAGAACAGAAAAGGCTAGAAGTGCATTCAATAATATGAAACAAATTTTATGTAGTAAAGACTTCAGTGTAAATGTTAAAGAACGAGTATTAAAGTGTTATGTGTTTCCTGTTCTTTTGTATGGTGTGGAGATATGGACTCTTAATAAACAATGTTTCAATAGATTGGAAGCATTTGAAATGTGGGCATATCGAAGAATGTTGAGAATCTCTTGGACAGACAGAATAACCCATGAAGAAGTACTGAAAAGATTGATAACAGCAGGAAGGCACTGGATTCCCTTAAAATAATTGCACACCCAAAGGTGAAAACATATATTATGAGAATGCGCAGTTAAATGTTTTTGGTATTTGATCTTCCTGGAGTAAATAACCCCTTTAATCGGCGATCTCGATATCTAAACGTTCCTAAAAACTACCAACATATAGCTGGCGTATATTCAATTTATAGCAACCCTGAACTGACAGTTATCGCATTGCACTTTATTTTTTGTTGACAACATTTCACCACTCGAATAAAACCCAATTAAAAAATGTATGTAGATACGTGTATTTGAGGACACCCTTATATACTTACTGTTTAAGCGTCAGATTCTGAATAATGTACACGCAAATTATTAATGCTGCAGCACTCAACAAATAATATTTGAATAGAGCATCCGGTATTTTCAAATATTCCATCTCTATTTTCCATTTATTGAAAAGAAGAAGAACGTTTATATCTTTTACTTTAACATATTGCCTAAAAAATAAATTAATAATTAGATAGTTCATTTAATCGTTATACTGGAAAAGTCAAACCAAAGTCAGTATTTCAAAATGTTTCCGAAAAATCTTGAATTTATAATATTGCCCACTATAAACCATATTGCCTTTCAACCCTATAACAAAAAGAAACTCCTAGTTAAGTCCTAAATTCATTGTTTCCTGAACTCATCCATATCAAACAGTATGACTCAATCATCTACACAAAAACTTATCTATAGTTGAAACCAGGTCGGTTCTTCTGTCACCATCACCAACGAAGTTATTGCTACCCACCGTGTTCCATATTACTGTAGCATCTAGACAGTCCAACTATATGCTGTAATGATAGCACTCAATTTTTTAACCAACAAAAACAAAACCTTGCAATCTGCACTGACTCACTATCCTCTATCCTAGATAAATAGATTTAAAGAGGTGGCTTTTCGGCCTATTCCATTGCCACTTTTTCAGATCTATTGTAGTCCTCTAGTCCTAGATAAGATTCTCTAGCCTGAGCCTTTTTTAAAAGTCTAATTGCTTCGAGACTAAACCTTCCATGTAGCTATTTGCTGGTGGATTTCCTTCTCCTAATGCAAAGAACCGCACAATTGCCAGACTGTCACACTGACATAGAATGTGCTCTGCTGTTTCTTCTTCCAGGTGACAGAATCTGCGCAGGTCATCATCTGACAATCCCATCAGCTTCAAGTGCATATTCAGCTTACAGTGCGCTGTTAGCAGACCTACTATAGCTTTGACTGTTTTCCTGTCTTTGCTTATTAGGTCTGCCGTTAATTTTGGTGAATGTTCTCTAATGAACTGTTTCGCTTGTCTTTGTACTTGGAAATTCCTCCACCATTCCAAAGATTTGTGAGCTATCCACTTTCTTGTAGCCGTTCTTGTAACTGCCTTTGCGACGCCGCAGAAGGGTTCCGGTCCAACGAATGGCATTGCTGAGCCTTGTTGTTTGGCCATTTCATCTGCTTTTTCATTGCCCTCATGAGACCGTAGTCTCACCAGGGTGATAGGTTTGACTTGAAATCAAACTCCTTCAAACAGTTTTAAGTTTGAATATCAAATTTCGTTCAGTTACGTTCGTTGTAAAGTGTGTGCTTTGTGCGATAATGTCTCAGTTGCGGATGGGAGGAGGGGAAGGATAGAGGAAATGCTCCCCCTCCCCCCAACAAGGCAAAAAGTTTTTTTTTTATTTTAAATAAACATAGAAATGTACTAGCTGATATGATACTTAAACCACAGACAGACAAATAAAGCCCTATAAACGCGCTAGTTTGGGTAATTAAGAAAACGTAATGCATATAGGTTAATATGTTTAAAATTTAAATACAAACATAACATTTGTGGAATGTATCTGAAAAAAAAATTAAATTATAGACATAAAACCAATAACCAATTTTTTAAGCATAACCGGCATAACATAATCTTGAATTTTTAAAAAATACTTTTGTATTGTACGTTTTCGAGCGAACAGACAGCTTGACACCTATGTCGTTTTCGACTTAGCCCTCAGATAAAAGAAATAGCACAAAAACTCTCATCTATCTCAACTATCAATTGACAAATCCAAGTTTATTTTTTTATTGCATCCCTTAACGAGAATTCTGACTAACAAGTGCTTTATTGCTGTTCAAAAGTCAAACGAATATCCGTTTCTGATATAGCGTGCGGTCTACGACACATAATTATAGTGCCGACAAAAAAACATTGAAATTCTACAAAGTGAATAAAACACATAAATTGTGAGAATTATTATTTTAATAATTGTTAATTAAATGTAATATAATTATTACTCTGTCATATTAATTTACTATTTTAGTTTGGAATAAGCCATAAACTTTTCTGCACACTATAATAATTGCACTGTAATAAATATGCGCAGTAGACCGCATACTATAGTAGCACCAAAATTTTTTAGTTACATTTAATTTTATAGCATACTTTCAATATTTAACATTTCAATAGTAATTTTACCATCTTAGAGTAGACAATGACGCGTAAATGAATCATTTTCTTGAATTTACGACTCTATCTTCACTAACAGTCGCTTCCCCTATCAAGTTATTTTTTTATGGGACTCATTGTATTTTTAATTTTGTTATCGGTAACTAACATCTAAGTCGACAAAAAAGTATATCTACTAAATAAATTATTTTTCAAACTTTCAAACTAGTTTGACAAACAGTTTGAATTTTCAAACCTGTAACCATGGACCAGTTTGACTTGACTTGAGTTATTTGTCAGAACGATTGACTTGAGTTTGACTTGAAATTATGTCAAACTCAAGTAAATTTCAAACATTCAAGTCAAACTTGTACAACTCTAGGTACTCAGACTACGGTAACTTTGCTACGGTCTTCCAGTTTATTTAGGATACACACACAATCCCATAATAGCTTACAATTGACCTCTACAGCATTGAGTTCCTTTAGCGCTGCCTGACTATCTGTGAAGATGACAACTGAACGGAGCGTTCTTTACTGCATTTCGATTTCTTCCAGTGATGGATCGCCGCTATTTCCTCCTGTAAAACTGTGACATCCTTAGATAGACTTACCCGGAAGTGTATCCCTTGATTTGTCCCTACTATGCTGGCTCACACACCTTCCGATATTTTTGAGCCATCAATGTACCAGGTAATAGCAGCTTGTACGGGTATGCCCATCCTCCATCCTATATATCAAATACATTTTATTCCCAAAATCCATTAATTCAAAGTATCCACAACGCATGCCTCAAATTAAAAGATAAAAACATATTGGTTAACATTACTTGGACTCCATCGCACGTAGATGTTACAGGAAATGAAAATGCAGATGAAGTGGCTAAAGAGGCATCCACAATAGAAACTATTCAACTTGGTATAGATTTGAAACATACAGTCAATCAAATAAACCTGATTGAGAGCCAACTGCATTTCGATTTCTTCCACGCAGTGATGGATTGCCGCTATTTCTTCCTGGAAAACTGTGACATCCTTAGATAGACTTACCCGGAAGTGTATCCCTTGATTTGTCCCTACTATGCTGGCTCACACACCTTCCGATATTTTTGAGCCATCAGTGTACCAGGTAATAGCAGCTTGTGCGGGTATGCCCATCCTCCATCCTATATATCAAATATATTTTATTCCCAAAATCCATTAATTCAAAGTATCCACAACGCATGCCTCAAATTAAAAGATAAAAACATATTGGTTAACATTACTTGGACTCCATCGCACGTAGATGTTACAAGAAATGAAAATGCAGATGAAGTGGCTAAAGAAGCATCCACAATAGAAACTATACAACTTGGTATAGATTTGAAACATAAAGTCAATCAAATAAACCTGCTTGAGAGCCTGGCAAACCCTTTGGAATAGAACAAGCTCAAAACTTCATGTTATTCAACCCAAAAACCCCGCCTCAAAAATACCAATACTTTGAAGAAGTGTAAAATTGTCATATGACAACTAAGAGTACGACATTGCTGGCTTACGAAATAAAAGTCTTGCGTTTTATAAGGCGTTCGATTCAAAATATTATTAAGAATAGAGAATAAACTTACTGATATTTTGAGAATGAAATCAAATTTATAGATTTCCCCATCTCCTCATTTACATCATTCGTCCTTTCATTATACCTCTTAATATTGTTGTTCATAAAAGCAGTTCTTCTCTTTAAAGTATTCGTACTCCTCCTAGTATCACTTGCTCTTTGGTTTTGAATTTTACTTTTTCTGAACATTCTCTCCTCACTGTGGCGATATTTCTGATCATCTATAAAAATTTTAACACTACTAGTTTTCGGCGAATCTTCTTCTATCACAGAAGGGACTCTTTGAAGCTGCTGTAACAGAGTTAAATTGCTTGGATAGGACCGTTGCTTCTTAAATATGGACGGTCTGCCTGGAGTTGTGGTTGGACTGCTTGGACAACTTTCTGATGTCGGTGATGGAAGTGGGTCCTTTTCTATCTAAAATTATAAATCAATAAAATGCTTGCAAGTATATGAAACCAGTTTATTAAACCTGAAAATGGTATAAATGGAAAGAAAGTAAAAATGAATAATAGAAATCCTTAAAGGACTAAAAAATTAATAACATCAAAAATAAGTAACCCAAAAGAAAGTAATAAGTAACGCAAAAAATTTAACATTGTTCAAAATATTACACAAAAAAAGAAAAAAAAATTTAATTGCCAACAGTTAGCTGTTGTTTAGGTTTAGTATCGGATATTCTTCTTCTTCTACAGCACTACAGCCCAAATTGAGCCTTGGCCTCCTTTATGTCTTGCCTCCACCCTTGCTTGTCTGTGGCTGCTCTTCTCCATATACGGACTCCTAAAAGGGCTTGTGCGTCGCTGCTTACTGTGTCTTCTCAGCGCTTTCTTGGCTTTCCAATCGGTCTCTTTCCCTGCATTCTAGCATTCAGTGCTCTTTTTGGTAGCCTATCCTCTCCCATTCTTATCACATGTCCGGCCTATTGCAATCTTTGCATTCTAACGAAGTCTGACAGGGGTGTTTCCTTATAAAGTTGATAAAGCTTGTTGTTGTATCGGCTTCTGAAGATTCCGTTTTCCCTCACAGGTCCTAGTATTCTTCTCAGTACTTTCCTTTCGCATGTGTCGAGTTTGTTTTTGGATGTTTCTTTCAGGACCCAGGCTTCACTGCCATAGCATGTTATTGGTCGAATTAAAGTTTTATAGATTCTCATCTTTGTATTTCGGTGGACACTTTTAGACCGAAATATGTGGGAGAGGGTAAAATAAGCTCTGTTTGCTGCGTTATTCTCTTCCGTAATTCTTCATCTTCTGATCCGTCGGCATATATTTCTACTCCCAGGTATGTAAACTTTTCAACCGTTTCAATGTCATCTTCATGTGTAATGTTTTGTGGAACTATATTTTTTTCTTTTCGTCTGAGTTATTATTTTTGTTTTCTCTGTGTTAATTTCCAGAGCTAGCAATTTTGTTTGTGTTTTTAACTCGGATATTGCCTACCCTACATCTGCGGAGGGTTTCAATATGCCTAGGTATGTAGGACCTATTTTCAGCTCTTGAATGGTTTCTGGCAATGGTTGTCTCTTTTTCCCTAAATGTCTCATAAATATTCGAATGGATTCATGTCAGGATAACCAGTGAACTATTCGAAAACGGGACTTCCGACAGTATTTGAGTAGTTCACAATGACTCACACAGTTTGTGGACACACATTATCCTACTTAAAAAAATTACCCCCAACGAAAGCGACATAAAGGACACTGTACTCCAGATACTGTCGTACGTATCTGTCTGCTGTTAGAGTTCCATGTTCGATGAAAATTAATTCGGTGCGTCCATTGAAAGAAATACCCGCCCATACTATAATACCTGGTCACCAAACGGCGTTCTGGGTGAAACATAGCAAGGTGCAAATATTTCTTCGGGTCTCCTCCATACACGTTTGCATCCAACTTGAAATCATAAGCCAAAACGGAACTCGTCACAAAATATTACAACACTCCATTGCAAGAACAGTCCAGTCAATATACACGAGCGGGACCCCTCAAAAAAGCGCTTAGTTTTCGAGATACTGGCCACGGAGGGTGAACGGCTAATTTTATTCCTACTTTATATTTTCGAGGGTGCTGGAAACGAAAATGAAGTTTATTTTGAATTTTATGTGGGGTAACATTGTCAAAATCGCAATGTCAACCTAAAAATAAAAAAAAATTAATCACGTTTTTTGCGTTTACCTCGCTACAATTCTGTTCCATTTTAATATTTTCTTCTGAAATTTTTCCAGTATATGGCTCTAACATTTCTGAAGACAACGGTATCTGCTTCAAGCTTACATTCTTATCCTGATAAAGGTTATGAACTTTTCAAACGAAAAGGTGCGGATTTGTGCATTGCAAAGTTTAATCGCAAAAGTTGTGTGACGAAGTTTAAAATTTAGCTTCCTATTCACATTTATGTTAAAGTAGAGAGTACAAAGAAGTTTTCTAATAAGTTTTATATCACAATGTTTAAAAAAAAAATAGTGCAACTTTTAATGTCGACGTTAGAAATCCCCAATATAACGCTTATTTTACGAGATCCTGACCATGGGTGGTGAATGGCTAATTTTGGTCTTAGATTATATTTTTGACCGTGACAAAAATGAAAATGAAATTTATTTTAAATTTTAGTTGGGGGAATATTGTCAAAATTGCAATTGTATCCTAAAAATAAAACAAAAATGAAATCACGTTTTTTTGCGTTTAGCTCGTTACAACTCTGCTCCGTTTTAATATTGTTTTCTAAACTTTGTACACTATATATCGCTCACATTTCTGAAGACACTGGTTTCTGCTTTAAGCTTTTAGTCTTATTCTATTAAAAGTTATGAATATTTTAAACTACAAGGTGCAGATTCGTGAATTGCAAAGTTTAATCGCAAAATTTAACAGACAAAATTTGAGGTATCGATTTTAAAATAAATTCAAAAATAAACCATGAGTACAAAGAAGTTTTCTGGAAAGTTTTGGATCAAAATGTTTTATAGAAAACAAATGGTGCATCGTTTAACATTTACGTTATAAATCCCCAAAATAACGCAAATTTTTCGAGATACTGATCATTGGTGGTGAATGGCTAATTTTGATCTTACTTTATGTTTTTGAGGGTGCTGAAAACGAAAATCAAGTTTATTTTGAATTTTAGGTGGGAGAACATTGTCAAAATGGCAATTGTGCTCTAAAAATAAAAAAAAAAGTTAAACCACGTTTTTCTTAAAATTAAAAGTTGCACCATATTTTTTCTGTAACACATCAAGACCTAAAACTCCTCATAAAACTTCTTTGAACTCTATGGTTTAACATGAATGAAATCAAATATATAAATTTTAAATTTTTTCACTTAATTTTTGCGATTTAACTCTGCAATTCACGAATCTGTACCTTTTATTTTTTAAAATTCATATATATATTATCGGTTTACAACGTTCTCCGTCTTCCGATACCCGTTCGCCATTCCTCTCTGTCCGCACATTGATCTACTTGCAGACCTCTTTCATCCATGGCTTTGGTTATTCCTGCCTGCCAACTATTCCTCGGTCTACCTCTTCTTCTTTTACCTTGCGGTCTCCAGTTTTGTATTTGTTTTGGGATTCTGTCTTCGTGCATTCTTTGTACGTGGCCAAACCATCGCAGTTGTATTTCATTGATTTCGTCATTTATTGTGTGCGTGACCTTCATTATTTCTCGTATTCGTTCATTGGTGACATGTTCTCTTCTTGACCTTCCTGCAGCTCTTCTCCAGAAATCCATTTCGGTGACCTCTAACATTTGTTTTGCTTTTTCCTTCATAGGCCATACTTCGCAGCTGTATGTTATGATGCTTTTCACTACGGCGTTATGGATCATTTTCTTGTTTTGGTTTTTTATCTGCTTGTCCCAGAGTACTGAGTTTAGAAGCGTAATTGCTTTCCTGCCTTAAGTATTTCGTTCTTTAATAGCTCCGTCCAGTGTTCCATCATTCGTGATTTTCATACCCAGGTATTTATATTCGTTATATTTACTGATTGTTTCTCCTCCTTCTAGTATTAAATCCTGCTGCATTCCACCGATATTCATGTATTTGGTTTTTCTTATGTTGATCTCTAGTCCCCATTTCCTGTATTTCTCTATTAGGTTTCTTGTCATGTAACATATATCATCGTAGTTTTGTGCTATTAATATTTGGTCATCTGCGAAACAAAGAGTATATAGAGTATGGTCATTTAGTAGAGTCCCATATTCTTGCATTTCAGTTTCCACTTTTTTTTTAAATTCTTCTTCTTCTTCTTTGAGTGCCTCTCCTATCGGAGATTGGATATCATTAGGGCGATTCTAATTTTATTTACTGCTGTTTTGAACAATTCGTTAGTGGTACAGCCAAACCACTCTCTCAAATTTCTCATCCAGGGCATTCTTCTACGGCCTGGATTTCTTCGTCCTTGGATTTTTCCTTGCATTATATTTTGTAGGAATGTGTACTTTTGTCCTCTCATCAGGTGGCCTAAGTATTCAAGTTTTCTCTTTTTTATACTCCGTAGAACTTCTGGCTCGTTATTTATTCTGCGTATTACTTCTTCATTTGTAATTTTATCCACCCAACTTATTCGTAGTATACGGCGGTAGCACCACATCTCAAAGCTTTCAAGATTTTTAATATTCCTCTGTTTAAGAGTCCATGACTCAACACCGTAGAGCAAAGTACTGAATACATAGCATTTTAACATTCTAGTTCGTAGATGAATACTAATATCACGATTACAAAATTTTTAAATTCATAACCTTTATAAAGAAAAAGACTGAAAGACTACAGTTATTTTCATAGTCTTTACAAAGGTAAGAAATATATGCTGCAGAAATGTTAGAAAAATATATTAAAATGGAACAGAGTTGTAGTGAGTTAAACGTAAAAATTCGTGACTTCACTTTTTTTTCATTTTTAGGTTAAAATTGCGAATTTGACAATGTTTCCTCACATAAAATTCAAAATAAACCACTTTTTCATTGTCAGCACCATCTAAAACATAAAATAAGACCAAAATTAGCCATTCACCTCCCATGGTCAGTATCTCAAAAAATAAGTGTTATTTTGTGAATGTATAACGTCTATTCTCCTTTTCATGAACATTTTTCAGTGCGTCACAAATTATAGAAAAAAAGGTAAGTCCGTGATAATACATATTTATGACATTTATTCTAACGTGACATTTTAGTTAAATCTGACAGTTGTCAAATTTTATTTTCAATTTGGAATAAAACCAAATCAATTGTGTCTATTGCATTTATAAAATGGTATTTTCTTTCATTTGTATAGTCTTATAAATTGTACAGATTATATTGATAATATTATTATTTTATTTAATAAATAATTCTTTTTTGATTATGGCGCCATCTATCGACAACTAGAATAATCACCGAACTAGAATAATTACCGAAGTATTCCCAGACGTGCCTTTTTTTCTGTCACATACAATTTAATGCGTTAGAGAGAAATCGAAAAACTGTGACGCACTGAAAGATGATCATGAGAAAAAGAATATATTAAAAGTTACGCCATTTTTTTTCTAATAAACATTTGTTAAAACTTACCAGAAAACTTCTTTGTCCACTATATTTTAACATCAATGTGATTAATAAGATAAATTTTTAATTTTGCTTCTCAACTTTTGCGATGAAACTTTACAATTCACGAATCTGCACCTTGTACTTTAAAAAATTCATAAATTTTACTAGAATAAGACTAAAATCTTAAACAGATACTGTTGTCTTAAAAAAAGTGAGCAACAAATAGTGTACAAACCTTAGAAAAAAATATTAAAATCGACCCGAGTTGTAGCGAGTTAAACGCAAAAAATCGTGATTTCACTTTTTTCTATTTTTATGCTAAAATTGCCATTTTGACAATATTCCCCCACCTAAAATTTAAAATAAATTTCATTTTCGTTTTCAGCGCCGTCGGAAACATAATCTAAGACCAAAATTAGTCATTCACTACCCATGGTCAGTATCTCGAAAAATAACCGTTATATCGGGATTTCTAATGCCGATAATAAAAGTTGCACTATTTTTTGTTCTATAAAACATTTTGATCTAAAACTTTCCAAAAACTTCTTTGTATTCTATACTTTAACATACATGTGAATAAAAAGCTAAATTTGAAACTTCGTCGCTCAACTTTTGCGATTAAGCTTTGGAATTCAGAAATCTGCACCGCTCACTTTAAAAAATTCATAACTTTTATTACAATAAGACTGAAAGCTTCAGGTAAGTACCATTTTCTTAAAAAAGGTGAGAAATATATACTGTAAAAATTTCAGAAAAAAAATATTAAAAAAGAACAGAGTTGTAACGAGGTAAACCCAAGAAAACGTGATTTCTTTTTTTTATTATTTTTAGGTTAAAATTGCGATTTTGACAATGTTCCCCCACATAAAATTCAAAATAAACCTCATTTTCGTTTTCAGCACCTTCCAAAAAATATAAAGTATGAATAAAACTAGCCATTCACCTCTCCGTGGTCAGTACCTGGTCATTTTAGGGGTATCTCCCGCTCGCCTAATAGGAAATGCTATTGCTTGCTATTACCTTATGATTTTGATATTTGACGTTAAAGATCGGTTCCGTAATGCGGAAATCTTGAAAAGAACGTTTATAACAACGATGATCAAACGTTTTTTATTATTAGTTTTTACTTCCTCCCCATTAAAACCACTATACACTGACAAAATTTAAAAAACATACAAAATGCATGATCGGAGTTTTTTGAGCAGGAGTGTATTTTTAAATTCTAGGAAGGTTTTTGATAATATTCTTCCCATAATTTTTCAGAATAATTTCTTTTCCTTTTTTGAGAACGATTTCTGGAGTGGAAATCAAAACTTCAAACATAAATTAATTAAAATTTTAATTTTCATTACACCAGTAATTGTGGCTCAAGCTCATATAAATATAATACTTAAATTAGATATGCCACAGGGAAAGAGTTTCAAAACCTTGCTAGTGTTTACTTATTTTCTATTATTCATTTTTAATAAAAAGCATTAATTTTAAAAACAATTCTTACGTTAGGTCTAATCAAAAATGTTTTAAGTCCGCAATTTTTGAACTGTGGTACAGTTTCCCCCTTGTCAGTTGGCTCAATTAAATATTTTTTTGTTAGTAAGTCCTTTGTTATGTTGGTAATGTGGACCATCCTGAAAAAGTCAAGGTTATATTAAACACAGCAATTCATCAATTGTGATCGTTAATTAATAGCATGGTTATAACAGAACAAAATGCAAGAGTATAACACTAATTTTATTAAGATTAGTAGAGCTGGAGAGTCAGATAAATAGAAAAAGTAATGGAGTTTAAATACCTAGGCATCACACTATCTAGTTAAGGAAAGCTCGAAACAGAAGTGGAAGAGCAAGTGAATAGAGCAAACAGAGCCGCAGGTTGTCTTAATAAAACCATGTGGAAAAATACAAGCATAAAAAAGGCAGAATTTACAAAACAGTCATTAGACCAATAATGACATATGCCGCAGAAACACGACCTGGCGCAGAGATGACAAAAAGAATGCTAGAATAGTAGGGATAAAAACCCTTAGAAAAATCGATGGTAAGACACAATGGGACAGAGCTAGTAGTAAAGATAAAAGACAGAGACATAAGACAGAGATGTAAGGAGAAGAACGGAAAATAATGCTTAAAAAATAGAGGAGTAAACTGGAACAATCAAGCCAAATGACAACAAATAAAGTAGTAAAGATGACGAGAAATGGTTCCCCAAAAGGAAGACGATCAGTGGGAAGCCAACCAAAAAGATTGAATGACAATTTACTGGAGGCACATTGCAAAACAGACAGAGTCATCTCCAGATACAAAAAGAAAAAGAATAAAAAGAAGATTTATTAGATCTAGTAACCTTAGGTATAACAAGAGGACTTTTAAGTTTCATTTTTGTTTGGTTTGATCCCTGCACAAACCAAATATTATTATTTAAACATATACTAGTGTACACTTCAATTTAATTTACCCTGCTCGTCCTTCACTTTCCATTTTATTGGCGATATCAACGTCCTTGGACCATATATCAAACTGATATTTGACAGTTCCTATGATTCCGCTAAGTATTTTCCCGCTATGAATCCCAATCCGCATGTTGACATTGAGATTGCGCTTTTTCCTAAAAAATGCTATAATGAAGTACATACATAAGAAGTTATATTAGTATGTGGTATAAGAATTAACATTTTACCAAAAATTTTATGAAATGACAATTTTATTTAATTCGGTGTTTTATAAGTACTTTTCATTTTTACGGATATTCGAGTTTCGTATGTCGCGTTTTATAAGTAAATATTGAGTTACCCATTTAACAGAAATAAATAATTAACAACTAGCTGACCCAGCACACTTCGTACTGCCTCAGTAGATAAAAACAAACTTTTGTATACAATAAAAGGTTTTATTATTATTTTTAATTAATTACACATGATGTTGGAAGTAATAAAGTTTAGTTAGAAGTAACAAAATAAAGTTTGTATTGCAACAGTTACAATCTTAAATTTGTTTATCTTATAATGAATATTACAGCTTTATTTAATCTACATTCAAAACAACCCTGTATTTATAATTGGGTTCGGAGTTGTCCAAATATATAGGTGTTGATTAATCAAAATAAAATTAAATAAAAATAAAAAAACTGAATAAAATCAAATAAAATTAATAAATAAATAAAATAAATAAAATAAAATAAAAGCAAATAGAATCTAATACAAATAAATAAAATTTAATAAAATGAAATAAAATTAAAAAATAAATGGAATTACAAATGAAATAAAATAAACGAAAATAAATAAAATACCTAAATTAAATAAAATTAAACAAAACTAATTAAAATTAAATAAAATTTTATAATTTGTTGCTTGTTTTTTTCGTGTGCTCAAAACTTTTCTCCTGATTGCCGTTTGTCAGAAAAATTCGGTTCAGAGATATTTTTTGAAAATTTCGAAAAATTAAAAAATTCATATTTTGCCCAATTTAAGACCAAAAGTTAAACAGTTGCACTTTTCTTCGATATAATTTGTTGCTAGTTCTTCTTCTGTCCTCAGAATATTTCTACAGCTTAAGATATTGTATTTCGGACACAGATTGCGCTAGAGAAAAAATTTTAGTACGTTTCTGCTCGGAGCAAGGAGTACACTTGCTTAATTTTGTATTTTTAACGTCATTATTGTGAGAGTTATGACGTCATACGCAACCCCCTTATGTATGAAAT
Organism: Diabrotica virgifera virgifera; assembly: GCF_917563875.1. Taxonomy (NCBI): domain Eukaryota; kingdom Metazoa; phylum Arthropoda; class Insecta; order Coleoptera; family Chrysomelidae; genus Diabrotica; species Diabrotica virgifera. Next base: position 39,087,382 of record NC_065444.1, on the reverse strand, counting down.
ATAGATAACAATCTACTCCGAGTCCGGTCGAATATATCTGCCAAATTTCATAAAAATCGGTCAAGTCGTTTCGGAGGAGTATGGCAACAAACGCTGCGATCGGAGAATTTTATACATTTATACAGGGTGTCCAGAAACTCCACCGACAAACAAAGACAGGAGATTCCTCATATAATTTTAAGACATTTTAACCCAATTCATCTAGTCCGAAAATGCTTCCTGGGGGAGCTAGAGCTCTTTGAAGATGGCGTCTTGCTCTAGTTTTTCTTAAATACCTCCAAAATGCTTCCATTTAGAATAACAAAAATTTGTACGCATATTTATCTTCCAGAGATAAATCGATTTCATCCATTGTGAATTTCTAGTACCGGTCATAGCGGTCCGTTTTGGGTAGTGCAACGGTTATTCTATCGCATAACTTTTTTATCTTTAACTTTTAAGCATTTTTGATACTGAATTATTATATTGTGAGATATTCTAGTACTAAAATGAACTCTTGATTTAAGTCGGTAGGACACACCGGTTTCTAGAAAAATAGATTTGAAAATTTTTCGTTTTTTGAATTTGAAAAAAAATTGTAAAATTTTCAAAAAAATCGGTGTATTTTACCAACTTATACCAAGAGTAACTTTTACTACTAGAATACCTCATAATTTAATAATCTTCTTCTTCTTCTTCTTCTTTTTATATAGACAATACTCTGTCTGTTTTTCAATGTGCCTCCAGTAAGTTGTCATTCCATCTTTTTCGTGGTCTTCCCACTGATCGTCTTCCTATTGGGGAACCGTCTCTCGCCGTCCTTACTACTCTATTTGTTGTCATTCGGCTTATGCGGTCGTTCTATTCTACTCTTCTGCTTTTCACCCAGTTATTAATGTTGTGCACATTGCATCTCCTTCGTATATCTGCACTTCTAGCTCTATCCCACATCATCTTACCATCGATTTTGTGACAATTTTTTCATCTCTGCTGTTTCTAGCATTATTTTTGTCCTTTCTGTATCAGGTCGTGTTTCTGCCGCTTATGTCATTATTGGTCTGATGACTGTTTTGTAAATTCTGCCTTTCACTTCTTTTCCGATGTTTTTATTTCTCCATATTGTTTCATTCAGGCAACCTGCGGCTCTGTTTGCTTTATTTACCTGATATTCCACTTCTGTTTTGAGCTTTCCGTAGCTGCATAATGTGATGCCCAGATATTTAAACTCCATGAGTAGTTCTATTATTTGACCCTCCAGCTCTAATTTACACCTTATTAGATCTGTTGTTATAACCACGCATTTAGTCTTTTTTGGGGAAATTAACATGTTAAATTTTCTAGCGGTTATATTAAATTCGTGCAGCATACGTTGTAAATAATCTTCACTTTGAGATATTAGTATTGCGTCGTCTGCATAGCAGATTATTTTCAGTTGTTTTTCTCCCATTTGGTATCCTTTTTTTGTTCTTACTTTTTTTATTATTTCGTCCATGATCAGGTTGAACAACAGAGGACTCAGGGAATCTCCCTGTCTTATCCCATTGCCAGCTTCAATTGGGTCAGTTAGTTCTTCATCTACTTTTACTTTTATTGTGTTGTTCTGGTAGATATTTTCGATCGTTTTAATTATTCCTATAAGTACCTCTCTTGCGTATAATACATGGATAACGTCCTTTAATATGACCCTGTCGAATGCCTTCTTAAGGTATACGAAACATAAGTATGCCCGTCTGTTGTATTCTAACGATTTTCTTGAATCTGCCTCATTATAAATATAGCGTCGGTGCATGATTTTCCCCACCTAAAACCTTGTTGTTCTTCTGCTAATGTTATAATTTTATTCAGTTTGTTTGTTATCATTTTGGTCGTTAATTTTAGTGTTGTGTTTAATAAATTAATTCCTCTGTAATTTAATAATCTAAAGTCACAAATTCTTAAAAATTAAAGACAAAAATATTATGCGATAAAATAACTTTTGACCTACCCAAAACGGACGCATATGACCGGTACTAGAAATTCGCAATTAATGAAATTGATTCATCTCTGGAATATAAATAAACGTACCAATTTTTGTTTTCCTGGTTTTTTTTTTAATTTTTTTTTTTGGAAATTCAAAAATCGAAAAATTTTCAAATCGATTTTTCTAGAAAACGGTGTGTTCTACCGAGTTAAAGCAAGAGTAACTTTTAGAATTAGTATACCTCATAATTTAATAATCCAGTCTCAAAAATATTTAAATAATAAAGATATAAAAGTTACGCGATAAAATAACCGTAGCCCTACCCAAGACAGACGCCTATGACCGGTACTAGAAGTTCACAATAAATGTAATCGATTTATCTCTGAAAGAAAAATATGCGTACCAATTCTCATTTTTCTAAATAAAAGCGTTCTGGAGTTATTTAAGCAAAACTAATTACAAGACGCCATCTTCAAAGAGCTCTAGCTCCCTTAGGAAGCATTTTCGGACTACAAGAATTGGGTTAAAATGTCTTACATTTATCTGAGGAATCTCCTGTCTTCGTTTGTCGGTAGAGTTTCTGGACACCCTGTATATTATATGTTAAATATATAAATGACTATTAAAAAATAACGGTTGAAGTTAAAAAGTGAAAATTTGGGTTTGTATGTATCTTTTGGTTCTACATCGTATAAAATTAAAAAAGAAAAGTTTGTCCAATAAAATAAAAAATAATTGTGAAAATTAATTCTCACTTAGTTTACTCGTACCAACTCAGAAACCTTCCCGGGTTAATGTACAACAACTTTGATTAAGGTCATCATAATATGATGAAATGCATAGTTTGCGAGTCTATAAGGTACATACATACATACAAACATTCATTTTTATTTATATAGATATGTATAGCATATAATTAGCAAACACGTTAAAATAATAATTATACCACTTAATTTAATACTTCCTAAGTACTTTTTGCATAACCCCGACTTAAAGATATATAAAGCAAATCACATTTGAGGACCTAATTTTCATAACCCCACATGTCCAAAAATATTTTTTTTAGAGGAGAGATGTTTCTAATTCCTTATTTTAAAACGCATTGCCTGTCATGTTTATTGCTGATCAAAAACTCATATTTCCAGTTGTTAATATCTAATATTTAATGCAAAAAAAATGTTTAAAGCAAAACCCCACATCTGATATGTGACGGTTATAGCAAAACCCCACATTTTCTAGTCATCCATAGAGAAGTAGGTATTCCAATCACGTGACTTAAATACATGGTTTTGATTTGATTTTACATGGTTGACAGTACACAATCTTAGGTTAGTTTCAGAGGAAGGTTATAATTTAATGTTGGTTTGTGCTTAATTGAGTAAAATTATGAGTTTAAATGAAAGTAATTTAGATAGTGAATTAATATTAGTTGGAAGAGCAAGTTCTGGATCACGAAAAAGACAAAAAACAGTTCCAAAGCGTCAACTTTTTAAGGAAAAGAGATACGCTGCTCCTGCTGGTGGTTGTGTGTTCATAGGTTGCTTACATAAAGATAAAGCTTTTAAATGTGTAGTTCGGCCTAGTGATGCCCGTGCATTTCGGAAGACTCTTTATTCGAAAGCCGAAAAACTTTTTTAGGACCAATTAGTTGGTAGGTTCATAATAACAAATAACGTTCAACGTCGGAGGTCCCGTTATGCTAAACTATAGTAAATTGATTTGATCAAAACACCACATATCCAAACCTGTTATGTTCATAACCCCACATGTGACATGTGTTTCATGCATAACCCCACATCTAACAACTTTTATATCAAATTTTTAATTTGTTATACCACTTTCTACACAAGTAAGTAGTTTTCTTAGCTCATAAAACAATACTGAATTATAATTATACTACATAAATATGTTGTGGTGAAATAATATAGGTGAATCGGTTTTTTACTCTCCTGAAAAAATAGCCACTGTGGACATGTGGGGTTATGAAAATTAGCTCCTCATTTGTTGGTGCCATCAGCTGCACCGTCCGAAGGACGTCCAGCAAACTCTGCAGTGTGGCTGGCTCGTTTATCTATTTCGCCCGGCGCGTTCGCCAATCTTTAAAAAAGTAGTTTAGTATGTTTCCTGGAGCGTTCACCAAACTTTTGAAAATGAAAATACACTAATAATATAATTATTATTATCAGATTAACTCATGCATAAATTAATCTATTGTGGAAAATTTTTTATTTCAACATAAAGATCTCCATAAATACGCATACATATAGCGGTTGAACAATGTGAAAACCGAGTAGATTGAAGAATAACTTATTTTAAAGTTCGTGGGGTCAGTTTGATTCTTAATAATATATATGCTTATGTAGGAAATATACCTAAAAGCTTGAAAGAAGGATGGGTTAAGCCGATTCATAAAAAATGAGATAAGGCAGAGGCATAAATGAGATACTGCAAAATTATCGCTGCATCTCGACGTGAGCGAAAAAAAAGGAGGAAGACCGAAAACAAAATGGTTGATGGACTCCAAAAGGCAAAGTCAGAGAAAAATATTCAACAGGAGACTGGGCCGATAGATGTGAATAGAGACTGGGAACAGAAAGGTGCAGGACGCTATAAACTGTTTGGGGCTATTTTGATACAGAAATTGTAAAAAATATATAGCATAAAAGCTCCTATCACTTATAAATCATCAAAAATTATTACAGGTATGAAATTGAATTTTTCCTAGCGCCTTCGTAAAACTTTTAACAATTGTGAATAGAGTGACACTAAAATTTTGAGTACACTGTCCTGGCGCATTCGCCAAACTTTTAAAAATTTGCTGAATTTAAAGTGAAAGTTAAGTCGCATTACAATTTGAAGTATGTCTGTAGTCCACAGTACATAGTCCTTTTTAGAAGATGATTACAAATGTCTTAAAAATCGTCTTAACTGCTTCGTTTGAGCGAGTCTACCACTTTCTGAAAAATTTCAGAGTGCAGGTTGAACACGTTTCCGCGTCCCGCGATATTAACATATTTACGTTGCCGGACTAACGAGACGCGGCTGTAAATTTGTCGTACAAGAGATCGACAATCTTTATTAATTAAATATAAGTACTTTAAATTGAAAATTAAGAATAAAAAAAAATTAAGAATAAATAATACCGCGCTGAGCAGATGGGACGTGAATTGTAAATTGTAGAATTCCCTCATCTTCCTTAGTCTCAGCATCCGTATGGCTTGCAAATTGTAGAAGCCTCGGAGGTGTAACCAGAGAAGGTTCCCATTGTTTTCATTCTGGTGGGATGTAGAATAGCATTATGTTGTTTTATATGCCATTAGAGTGAAAACTTAGTCTTTTTGAAAATTAAGAATTTTGTAATAACAAAATCGTAGAGTCCGACACCAGCAAGCTGTCACTCTAGCGCGGTAGATTTGTTATTACAAAACTCTTAATGTTCAATTTAAAGTGGGTACTGATATTTAATTAATAAAGATTGTCGATCCCTTTTCCGACAAATCTACAGCCGCGTTTCGTTAGTCCGACAACGTAAATATGTTAATGACACGAGATGCGGAAACACGTACAACCTGCACTCTAAATGTTTCAGTAACTGGTAGACTTGCTCAAACGAAGCAGTTATGACCATTTTTAAGACTTTTGTAATCATCTTCCAAAAAGGACGATGTACTGTGGAATAATACAAACGTACGCATTTTATAGCGATAGATATCATCATCATCAGGGCTTTTCATTTCGGGTGGAATGTTTGCCGCTCTTACTTAGAGCTCTCTGATTCGCTTATTGCGGTGAATCACTCCTCATTCCACATGTATGTTGTCAAATTTTGTTGTATGGCTTGGTTTTCTTCACAACTTTCTTCCACTCACTTCGATATGTGCATAGTTCCCTCCAGTTTCTCACTTCCAGAATTTTGATATCTCTCATGACCTGGACCTCCCATCTCTCTCTGGATCTTCCCCTTGGTCTTTCAGTTTCTGGTTTCCATCTTGTGATCTTCTTAATCAGTAGGCCGTTTTTCCTTCTCTTTATGTGTCCCAAACATCTCAGCCTCTGTGCTTTAATAAATCTAACTATATCTTCTCCCTTCATTATGTCTCTTAGTCCATGATTCATTCTTCTTCTCATTTCTCCGTTGTCCATTCTTATCGGACCCATAATCCATCTGAGGATTTTTCTTTCGAATATTCTCAATTAATTTTTCTTCATGTTTTTTCGTGAGGCACATTGTCTCAGCTGCGTTGATTATAATTTAGTTCACTAATTGCAAATGGTAAACAATAATTCGGGCAATTGCATATTTAATTTGATGATCGAATATATTTCTTTATTCTCAATATTTTGTAAATATTCCCAGCGCGTGGCCTGATACCAATACTAGTGCCACTGCTGAGAAAGAGTATACAGTTAGAATCATTCACTAGAGTCAATTCAACCAGGCAAGATGTGCCTTTAAAATCATTCCTTCCAGTCACCTCCTACAATCAACATGTAGCATCATAGTAGTCTCAGTTTAAATTTTATACGAAGCATATCGGTAAAGCAACTTCTCCCAGGGTTTAACCTAGCGTAATTATATATTAATAAATCATCTACGTACATTTGGGTTTCATTAAAAGGCGAAAGATCACCAGCTGAACCCGAAGATTATACATGGTGATATATATATAGCGATAGATGTAGATCTGTCAACTTCTTATATAAAAATCTTACCGTACTGATGCAATTATAGCGATCATATCTAATCCTAAATCGACACATGCCTCTGCTGAATTTGTAGCAGCGTCTGGAGGAAGGCCAGCGACGCAATAATAGCAGTCACCTAAGAATTTTATCCTCGTCACCTGCCGCTTCTACAAAGACAAAAATATTATGGTAGAAGATATCGTGAAGGAAGTTAAATTTTTATTAATAGTAAATATAGTATTAGTGAACTAAAAAGACTTACATACTCATCTTATTACATACAAAAGTGGACAACATCAATCTCAAATAGACTATTTCATGATAAGGAAAGAAGACATGCTTGAATGCAAGGACTTCAAGGTAATAGTTAGTGAGACAGTAAGCCAACAACATAATAAACTGCTTGTTCTGGACATTGAAGTAAAAAGTGAAGCTAAACCAAAATATCGGAGAGGACCACAAAAAATCAAGTGGTGGATGCTAAAAGATGAGAAAGAAGGTCTATTCAGGGAAAAAATAGTAGACAAAATATGTTGGAACATAAAAGGATGCCCTAATACAATTTAGAGAAAAATGGCCAGTAGTATTAGAAAGACTGCTATTGAAATATTTGGAAAAACGTCAGTAAAAAAGTTTGAGAATAAAGAGACTTGGTGGTGGTCAAACGAATTATAAGGAAAAATAAAAGAGAAGGGAAAATTATATAAAAAGTGGCAAGAAACCAGATCCGACACAGACCTATAAAACTATATGGTGGCAAAAAAGGAAGCAAAAGTAGCAGTAGCAAAAGCCAAAGCAGAAGCGTTATTCAAACCTATTTGATCAACTTGATACCAGGGAAGGCGAAACGAAGATATATAAAATAGCCAAACAGAGAGCAAAGAAAGCAAAAGATTTTAATCAGATTAGATGTATCCGAGATGAAAATAATAAAATACTAGTTCACGAAAAGGATGTCAAAAAGAGATGGAGAAAGTACTTTGACAGCTTATTAAATGAAGAATTTGACAGACAGCCTGTAGAGTCAACGGAGACAGTAGCAGCAATGGTTACCAAAATAACAAACGTGGAAGTGGTTCAAGCGCTTCAAAAAATAAAGAAATGAAAAGCGGTAGGACCAGATGATATTCCTGGGGAAGTATGAAGAGCATTGGGAGAGACATGAACAAGGTGGCTAGCAGGTTTATTTAATAGAATTATGGAAGTTTGACAAATGCCAGATGAATGGAGAAGCAGTATACTAGTACCTGTCTACAAAAACAAAGGAGATATACAACAATGTACAAACTACAGGGCTATAAAACTGCTTAGCCACACCACGAAAATATGAGAAAGAATAATTGATGGACGGATACGTGAAGAGACCGAAATATCCGAGAATCAGTTTAGCTTTATGCAGGGCACATCAACAACAGATGCAATTTTCATTATAAGGCAGTTGATGGAAAAATACAGGAGTAAACAAACAAATGCTCATATGGTATTCATTGATTTTGAGAAAGTATATGATAGAGTTCCTCGAGAGATTCTGTGGTGAGCACTCAATAAGAAAATAGTCCCTGGTGAATATGTAAATATTGTGAGGGGTATGTATGAGGCAGTAACGACTAGTGTTAGGACAGGTGTGGGAGAGACTGATAAATTTCATGTAAAAGTAGGATTGCACCAAGGCTCGGTGCTTAGTCCATATTTATTCTCATTAATTTTGGACCAGATAACAGCAAAACTACAGGGTAACATTCCATGGTGCTTAATGTATGCTGATGATGTCGTGTTAGTAGGAAATAGTGAAAGAGAACAAAAACTGGAACAGGGGAGACAAGCTATGGAGGACAAAGGTTTAAAACTTAGTAGGACAAAGACAGAGTATTTGCAATGTTCATTTAAAGATGGAAGTACTACAAATAAAATGGTATCTTTTGATGGTGAACTGATTGTAAAAAGCAATAGTTTTAAGTACCTGGGATCGGTATTACAGAGAAATGGAGAAATAGATGGAGATGCATGCAGTAGAATTAGGGCTGGATGGATGAAGTGGATGGAAACGAGTGGTGTGCTGTGTGACCGGAAAATTCTAATAAAGTTGAAGGGAAAATTCTATAAAACAGCCATAAGACCCGCTATGATTTACGGAACTGAATATTGGACAGTGAAAAAGAAATAGGAACAACGAATGCATGTGGCAGAAAGGAGAATGCTTAGATGGATAAGTGGAGTGACAAAAAAGGATAAAATTAAATGCCAAGAAATTGATGCCAAAATGAGAGAACATAGGTTGAGATGGTTTGGTCACGTTCAACGTCGAGACGCTAATCACCCAATACGAAGAATTGTTGAAGTGCAGATTTCTGGAAGGAGTAGGAGAGGAAGACGAAAGAAGACGTGGGGGGAGACGATTAGGCAGGACATGTTGGTAAAGGGGATTAATATTGGTATGACCCAAAATAGAATTGTATGGAGAAATGCAATTAGGGAAGCCAACCCCGCATAGCGATAGGGCAAAGAGAATGATTATGAGTAAATATAGTATTAGTAAAGAGTAGTAAAGATAATATGAACTTCGGCATCTTATTTATAACGTACAAAGAGCGAGTGAAAAAAGCACTTAACCTCATCATAAATAAAACAAAATGGATGTTTATGAGCAAATCTTAAAAATCTGCCAGACAATTGAAGATAAAAAAACCTATTAATTCAACACGTAGACTCATATGACGTATAACTTGGAAGAGTCGTAAACTCTAAATGGGATCAAATAACCCAAATAAAATCTAGAGCTGAAAAGGCCAGAGCAACATTTAACAACATGAGAAATATATTCGCCCTTTGCGACATATCACTCCCACTATAAATACAGCTGCTAAAATACTATGTATTCCAGTCTTGCTGTATGACACAGAGGCCTGGACAATAACGGAAACACTAACGAAAAAGCTAAAGGCATTCGAAATATGGGTGTATCGACGTATCTTCAAAATATCCTGGACGACTCACACTACTAATGTTGACGCATTGTGCCGAATGGGAAAACAAAAGGAAATCGCTTTCACAATTAAGAAACGGAACCTTGAACACCTCGGTCATTTTATGAGACATGATAAATATCGTATCCTACAACTGATAATAATAACTGGTAAAATAGAGAGCAAACGCGGACCTGGAACAAGAGGGCATTCATGGCTTTAAAACTTACGCCAATGGTTTGGACTAACATCGATCGATTTATTCAGAAACGCAGCAAACAAAATTAAAATTGATATGATGATAACCAACGTCCGCAACGCACGAGACACATGAAGAAGAAGTATTACCTTTAGAACTCTTCTAAGATTTGAACAGTTCAGACATCGTCAAAAAAATATCTGAAAGGGTTGCTCTTACATAGGCTAAGATTACGTTAAACTACTGAGCAGTGAAGGTATCCCTATTACGTATCAATAAAAAAGTGAATGCTCAGTGTAGTGCTTGAGCAAGTAAATAGGATAATAGAGTAAAACTCTAGGCGTTAAAAACAAAACGAAAAAAATCTGGTGAAAGTAGTTGTTCGTTAAATTTCTAAGTAGAGCTGTAAGCCCCCAATTAATGTGTTTAATTAAAAAGAAGGAAGAACAACAAAAAATAAAAAAATTAAGACGTATTTATTAAGTTAAATCTAGATCCAGCATCAATTGAAGCCAAAGGTAAAAAGCATAGACTACGCTGACTCCAGCTCCTTTAAATAAAAGATTATAATTAAAAAACATAAAATATTTGTAATGGAAATAAAGAAACCGAAAAGTAGATGACTATAAAAGTTCAAATAAAAAATCTCTGTCAATGAGTTTCATATTGATATGATCTAATATAACCATTTATTAATAAAAATAAAGATAATAAATAACTTTTGGATTCGTACGTATCATGGTAAAATAAATAGTGCAGTACGTTATACATATCAAAATGTTTACCTACATCTGAACAATCATCGAATAGTCCAAATAGTTCGTTCAAAGTATCTAACAGCTCAGTTATTTTCAATGTGCCAGTCATTTCTGTGTAATTTACTATATCGGCAAATAGAATCGATACGTTTTCATGTTCGTCAAGCAAGGAGTTGCTAAAAGATAATAAAAAAGTTTAAAAAAATAATACTTAAATCAATGTAATAATTGTTAACCACTTATTTAATAACACTTGCCTAAACTCGTTTTTAAGGAGGGCTGCACCCTTTTTTGTGGTACGTAGATATACAACGATGACGCTTTTCCGACGCGCGAATCATGATTCCTGCGCGAAACATGGAAGTCCAAGTTAATTCCGAGAACTTCTATCGATTGCCCTTACAATTTGTTTCTCGCTATTGCAAAAGCCAAGATTAAAACGCGGTATACGCGAGACCAAGACATCCTCTTTTTGTATTTTTCCTTGATGATCGTTTTCTCACTGATATTATTCGTTAGCCTTTTCAGTCAGTCTCTTTCCATTGAACAGTTGAGGTTGATTAATGTTACGCAGCAAGATGATAACTTATCCTTGTTTTAAAGAAAATGACGTCAACCTTGCAAAGTAACAAGACACTTACTCAACACACACACTACACATTACACTAGGTACCTAATGGGAAAAATCCACTCTACCATGCCAATGGCCATTAGTTAAAGGCATTAGCTAAAAAAAATTGTAAATTATAAGGTTTGAGTCCAGCGATTCTAATGAATTCAAAAATTCTGTAGCATAGTTGACTAATGCCTGGTTGCACCAACAGATCTTAAGCTCCAGCTTAGCTAAGCTCTACTTATAGATAGGGCCTCCTTGAGTATCACTTAGATAGCAGTATAATATTAGATTCTTACCTTATTATCAATCACTTATATCTATTATTATATTATGGTATTCTTATGCCTGGTTGCACCAACAGATCTTAAGCTCCAGCTTAGCTAAGCTCTACTTATAGATAGGGCCTCCTTGAGTATCACTTACGTTGCACCATAATTTTAGATTCTTACCTTATTATCAATTATATCTATTATTATATTGTGGTATTCTTATTGTAATATATTATAATTATATTATATTAATTCTTATGATATTCTCGACTTAAGCTTAAGATCTGTTAGTGCAACTGGGCATTAATGTAATATATTATACTTATATCATATTAATTCTTATGATATTCTCGACTTAAGCTTAAGATCTGTTGGTGCAACCGGGCATTAGTCATTTGTACAAAAACTTTCTTGGAAGTAACTGGATGGTTACTATAAGTCACTGACATCTGTATTTTTGTTTGTTCTATGTGTTTGCTGAACCAATAATGGTTATTGAACTTTTGTGTTAAAATGTCTGCAAATCACGCTAAACAAGCTCCATTTTCTAGTCTGCTTCTAGGCTTTGTCTAAGTTCTGTTTCTATTTTTTTAAGTTTTTCAACGTCTCTCAGCGTGTTGAGGAATTTTATTGATTCAAATGCCTTTTTAATGCTTTATGGATACTTCTTGCGCCCTTTCCAATAACATGTTTACTCCTTCTAACTTTATTAATGATATTTTAACAATTTTGATGATTTTGTATGAATTTTTTAAAAATTGTTGTAAACGGTTGTAAAACCGGAAAAACTGTGTAATTCATTAACGGCATTTTACCTTATACAGGGTGTTTAGAAACTCTACCGACAAACAAAGACAGGAGATTCCTCAGATAATTTTAGGATATTTTAACTCAATTCACCTAGTCCGTTTTGGGTAGGGCAACAATTATTTTATCGAATAACTTTTTTATCTTTAACTTTTAAACATTTTTGACTCTGGATTATTAAATTGTGAGGTATTCTACAACTAAAAGTACTCTTGTTTTAGGTCGATAGGATACACCGTTTCCTAAAAAAATCGATTTGAAATTTTTTTTTGAATTTCCAAAAAAAATTTAAAAAAAAAACTATTTAGAAATCTGAAAACTGGTACGTTTATTTATATTTCAGAGATGAATCGATTTCATTAACTGCGAATTTCTAGTACGGGTCATATGCGTCCGTTTTGGGTAGGTCAACGGTTATTTTATCGCATAACATTTTTGTCTTTCATTTTTAAGCATTTTTGACTCTAGATTATTAAGTTATGAGGTATTCTAGTACTAAAAGATACTCTTGCTTTAAGTTGATAAAATACACCGTTTTTTTTTGAAATTTTTTTTCAATTTTTATTTAAATTCAAAAAACGAAAAATTTTCAATTAATTTTTTCTAGAAAACCGTGTGTCCTACGGACTTAAACCAAGAGTACCTTTTAGTACTAGAATACCTCACAATTTAATAATCCAGTGTCAAAGATTCTTAAAAGTTAAAGACAAAACAGTTATGTGATAAAATAACCGTTGCCGTATCCAAAACGAACGACTATGATCGGTGCTAGAAATTGACAATGGATGGAATAGATTTATCTCTGGAAGATAAATATACGTACCTATTTTAGTTTTTCTAAATTGAAGCGTTCTGGAGGTATTTAAGAAAAACTAATTACAAGAAGCCATCTTCAAAGAGCCCTAGCTCCTTTAGAAAGCATTTTCGGACTAGGCGAATTGAGCTAAATTGTCTTAAAATTATCTGAAGAATCTCCTGTCTTCGTTTGTCGGTAGAGTTTTTGGACACAATGTATAGTGCGTTTTAAATTTTACTACTTACTCAAAAGGATTTTGCAAGACGTGTCCCGTTTTTATAAAATGCTTCGTAGTCTCTATATACCTCTCCTTCACTTTGTTTATCACATATTCAGGTATAATACTCTGCATAAGATGGTCCTAAAACAGAAAATATATAAAGACTTATTTATAAATTTTAATTTCTATAGGAAAATAAACACTTACCACCTGCTTTTTTTCATGTTTTAATAAAAATGTTGACATAATGCTATCCCTTCTATCTAGGAAACTCCTCCTTATCACAATTTCATTCATGTATCTGTAGTAAACACCTAAGCAATTCATAAAAAATGCAAATATGGCGTCAGAAGTTATCTAAAAATGTTTGTGTTATTGAGAAATAGTCAATATTTGTTATTGATTTCATAGATGTGGATCAAAGGGTTATTAGTTGATGAATTCGAAAGAAATTTCATTTATTGTGTAAATAAGATACAAAAATTAGTAAGAAGTTTACAACACTTTCAACATATTTATTTCTTAATTGGTTTACCCCCCTTCTCTTTAGTTAATAAATATAATTAGAATTTTACACATCTATAATATTCTGCAACAATATTTTTTGGCACATATAAGTTTTTCCGATAGAATTTGTGACCGAGAGGTTGTCTACCTTCCAGCCACACCCTAGTTGGAAGTTTTTACGTTGGCATGAAGTGAATCTCTGTAAAATTTTAACGTTCTATAAAATTATTAACAACAATTTATTATAATACCAATTTTATAACATTTAAAAGGTTTTCACTTTTCAGCGTAATCTAGAATATAAGTAGGTACGCATCAGTTTTAATAGATTAAACCAAGAGTACATGATATATTCTACGATCCGAATAGGAGGTAAAAATGTACCCATCTGCTTGCCGGATGAAACATTTTTTTTTATTAACCCTTAAGTACTAACACCCCGTCTCTTAGACGGCATCGCTTGTCGAAAGTGAGATAGTTCCATTCCTAGAAAATTTTGAAGGTCACCCATTTATGACTTTTCAAGTTGGGTTGTTCTTTAGTAGTACTGAATTTGGCAATTTGCGGCAGGTTGTTATTCGCAAGATATTTAGGCTCAAAGTGTAATTTCCGTCTAATAGACGGGGTGTTAGTGTTTGTGCCCAGTTCGTCATTACACATAATGTGCCCCAGTTCGTCAAAAAACATCAAATAAGGGAATAAAGACCCTGAGGAAACTCTTTTGAAATGGTATAATGAGGTAGAAGACGACATAATCGAAGTGGAATCAATTTGTGATTAAAATGTTGCCACTGACTACCATTGCTACACTGTACTAAATATAGTACCTGTCAGTATTTTTTTTTTGTTTCAACATTTTTTGAAAACCTTTTTATTTTCATTTTTCTAACTCTTTGTTTAACTTGATTATAAATTTCTATTAAGATTCTTTAATTTGTTTAATTTTTATAACACGTTTTTAGGAGTAAAAAGGTACACAAACAATCCTTCCATTCTTGTTATAATGTTTTTTATTTTAATAAATACAGAAAAACTAGATTAACTGCTGTGTTTTTTAGATAATCAATACTTTCAGTAAGTCACCGAGATATTTTTTTGCATTAAAATATTTAACAAAAAAATATTATCAGTAGTAATTGCACAAGAGCTCTAAAATTATTTAATTTTTCCCGAGTGTCACTTTGGCAGTTTTAATTTCACGAGCCGAAAGCGAGTGAAATTATGTCAAAGTGTCACCAGGGCAAAAATTCTATATTAATTTTAGAGTTCGAGTGCAATTTGTTGCGATTATTTCATGTAAATAATTTATGGATTCGACCGTTACTTGATAGAAGTTCATTTTATCTAACAATAAAACACTGAAAACGTTTGTTTTCTATACTTCCACAAAATTTATTATATCTAAGTGACTACAGCTGTTTCGGCGGAGTGCCTTTCTCAAGTAATATAGTTTACAATGTGTTTGCCTTTTTAATCTTCAACTGAAGAGGTTGAGGAGTGGGGAGCTGTTTGTCTCGAGTTGGTCATTCAGAATTACATCTGTATTTTTCAGTTTATTAATTTCCATAGATTCTAAAAAAGATAGCTTAAGGCCTTTATTTTGAATATGTAGAATTTGAAACTCTTCACTGAAAGAATGATTATGAACTAGAAGGTGAAGTGCGTATGTAGAAGTGTCTGTTTTTCTATTGTTGAATGCCCTTTTGTGTTCTGCTATCCGTTTGTCAAAAGTTCTGCCAGTTTGACCGATGTACGTTTTCGGACAGTCACCACAAGTTAGTTTGTACACACCACTCTGTAGTTGCTTTCTCTTTCGGCTTTTATTGTTCTTAATATATTTGCTTAAGTTGTTGTTAGTTCTGAAAGCTGGTGTTATTCCTTTCTTTTTTATGTATCTGGCTATTGTTGTTGTTATCTTGCCAGTATATGTGAGAGAGCAGAAGGTACTGGGTTCTTTCTGTGGTGGTGGATACACTAATTTCAGGGCTTTCTTATGGAGTTTTTGGTTTAAAATTTTGTTAACTGTTTGTTCGTTATAGCCGTTGTTTACTGCTATTTGTTTAATGATATTTAGTTCTATTTCGAAGTTATTTTTTGTCATGGGAATTTCTGTCAGTCTATGTATCATGCTATGGTAGGCTGCTAATTTGTGTTGTGTAGGATGGGATGATGAATTGTGTATAGTTGTGTCAGTATGGGTAGGTTTATGATATACGGAGAACTCATGTTTGTTGTGTAGTCTGGAAATCGTTACATCTAGAAAGTTTATAGAGTTATTCTGTTCTGTTTCTACTGTAAACTCAATATTATTATGAAGTGAATTAATATATGATAGAAATTGGTCAAGTTGTCTGTTAGTTCCTGTAAAGCATACTAGTATATCATCCACGTATCTCCACCAATATAAGAACTGTTTAAATACGGGATGTTTAGAAATTGTTGTTTCAAGTTGGTTCATAAATATATCTGATAGCAATGGGCTTAGAGGATTACCCATAATAAAATTTCAAAAAAACTGTCAGATATTATTACAGAATACACTAAATTTTCACCTAAATTCACCGTAAAAAAAATACACTAGAACTAGTTAATAAAATACAACATTTTCAATTGCCCAAAAACTCCAGACTAATTTCATTTGACGTAAAAAATCTTTTTCCTAGTGTTCCTCCTACAGAAACTTTTGTTTTAGTTAAGAATCTTTTAGACCATAATAGTACAAATCCGATCATTGCATCTGAAATTTTACACCTTCTTGAAATTTGCATAAATCAAGACTATTTTGAATTCAATAATCAAATATACACAAACAACAGTGCAGGACTTATTATGGGTAATCCTCTAAGCCCATTGCTATCAGATATATTTATGAACCAACTTGAAACAACAATTTCTAAACATCCCGTATTTAAACAGTTCTTATATTGGTGGAAATACGTGGATGATATACTAGTATGCTTTACAGGAACTAACAGACAACTTGACCAATTTCTATCATATATTAATTCACTTCATAATAATATTGAGTTTACAGTAGAAACAGAACAGAATAACTCTATAAACTTTCTAGATGTAACGATTTCCAGACTACACAACAAACATGAGTTCTCCGTATATCATAAACCTACCCATACTGACACAACTATACACAATTCATCATCCCATCCTACACAACACAAATTAGCAGCCTACCATAGCATGATACATAGACTGACAGAAATTCCCATGACAAAAAATAACTTCGAAATAGAACTAAACATCATTAAACAAATAGCAGTAAACAACGGCTATAACGAACAAACAGTTAACAAAATTTTAAACCAAAAACTCCATAAGAAAGCCCTGAAATTAGTGTATCCACCACCACAGAAAGAACCCAGTACCTTCTGCTCTCTCACATATACTGGCAAGATAACAACAACAATAGCCAGATACATAAAAAAGAAAGGAATAACACCAGCTTTCAGAACTAACAACAACTTAAGCAAATATATTAAGAACAATAAAAGCCGAAAGAGAAAGCAACTACAGAGTGGTGTGTACAAACTAACTTGTGGTGACTGTCCGAAAACGTACATCGGTCAAACTGGCAGAGCTTTTGACAAACGGATAGCAGAACACAAAAGGGCATTCAACAATAGAAAAACAGACACTTCTACATACGCACTTCACCTTCTAGATCATAATCATTCTTTCAGTGAAGAGTTTCAAATTCTACATATTCAAAATAAAGGCCTTAAGCTATCTTTTTTAGAATCTATGGAAATTAATAAACTGAAAAATACAGATGTAATTCTGAATGACCAACTCGAGACAAAGAGCTCCCCACTCCTCAACCTCTTCAGTTGAAGATTAAAAAGGCAAACACATTGTAAACTATATTACTTGAGAAAGGCACTCCGCCGAAACAGCTGTAGTCACTTAGATATAATAAATTTTGTGGAAGTATAGAAAACAAACGTTTTCAGTGTTTTATTGTTAGATTATTTCATGAATAAAACTGGTCAAAACCAAAATTTTATTGTAATTTATATATGTAAGTACCAATTAGTGAAATTAAACACACAGTTGTTATAAATACAGACGGAAAAATGAAAGAATACCCATGAACGAACTATAAAACACGCTGTATTTTCCTGTCACCGTGTCACAAAGAAAATTGCCCAGCTCAAGTACATGTAATAATAATTATTACATGTACTTGCGCTGGCCAATTTTTTGTATGACACGGTGACAGGAAAATACAGCGTGTTTTATATGTTCGTTCATGGGGATTCTTTCATTTTTCCTACTGTATGTATTTGACGGTTGAAAGTCATCACTTTTATAATTTTTAAAACATTTGTCATTAATGTCACTGAATGTATTTTTTCGTAGCAACGAAGGGCATCTGGCGTAATATGCTTAACGACGGGAGATTATCAAAAATTATCAGTAGTAATAACCCAAGGACATTGATAATTGTTCGAAAAAATTGTATAACAGATATCGAAAGCGTGTTGCTTGGAAACAGACCGACGCCGTAGGCGGAGGTCTGTTGCCTGTAAGCAACAAGCTTGAGAAAGTTGTTAAAAAATGTTTGAGCATTTATCAATGTTCGAGGGTTATTCGGATAGAAAATTTTTTGCTGGTTATGAAAAAAAAATACATAGCAGAAACAATTTATTTAAATGTGCAATTAACAAAGGGACAATTAGAAAAATTTAATGAAGATCCAGACATGTTAGTTTCTATAACTGATGAAGATGTATTTCCACTACGCATGCTGTTAATAATTTTATTATGATGTTCTTCGTCAATGTTCAAGTACGGTTTTATTGAGTTGGGATTGTTATGCCCCGTAATTTTTATAAGCTCTTGCTCTTGAACACCACTTTTGGCCAACCAACTGTCCGCGGTCGATCTATTGGAGTGAAATCGATAATTTCATTAATATTCTCATCAGTATTACAACCAAATCGTGACATTTTGAAATATTGAATATTTGAAATGTCAAAATCGAAATGAAACGAAATGTAGGTATCCATAGCTACATGATTGAGTGAAAACAGCCCATGGGATCTGTTTTCAGTATAATGTTGGTTTTATTGGTTGTATTCAATCAGATGACCACAAATTAATTGATTTCATTAGATTTCTAATTGAGCAAAAAATTTTCACCTTGTTTTGCATGTCTGTAGCTTTCTATTGGTCAGAATCTCCTATGAATGAAATAATCACTAAAATATTAAACCGTCTGTCAGGCAGTTAGTTAGTGTTTACGTCATTGATTTAAGATGTTAGTACTTAAGGGTTAAATTTCATACATAGACAAATATTTTTAGCATGGGTTGCCTATCAACATCGTGTCATAGCTATCCTTAAGGGGGGAGAAAAAATTCAAGGAACATACTAAAAATAAGCTAACGGTGGCTAATTTTTAAAAGCCAACTCAAAATATAATGGATTTTCTGGTGGACATAAGAACTCATCATTGAATCATGGTAAACAAATAATTCAAAAAATTTTATTAGCTTATCAGTTTCTGGAGGTAACTCTGTCAAGTTTTTTAGTTTTATCTAATTTTGACTTTTCGGTACCACTCAGAAGACAAACCAACGAATTTATTTTGTAAAAAAGGGTGAAAATTAACAGCTTTATTATTGCTTAATAAAAATAAACATACAACAAAAAATATCTAGACAGCTTTACCTCAAGGAATGTCTAAAGAAAATATGTACAAAATTCCAGGTGGATCAGTCAAGTAGTTTTTTAGTTACAATGTCTACAGCCTTTGAAAAAAGGAGTTTTGAGGAAAACGCGTTTAAAGTATTGCCAACTTTTATTTTCAATTTATTTTTTGTCTTTTTCAAATCGTAAAATGATGCACACCGGAATATCTTTTTGATTCGCGGAGTAATTTACAAAAGAAAATAAAAATATCTGTTGACCGTTGTTTACTACGTTCAAGCTGCTGGCGCGAACCTGCTGCAAATTGAGTCGAAGCTAGGGCTATTTAACACTATCTCCCTACCTCCCTACCTTCGACTCATTTTATATCAAGTTCGTGCCAACGTGCTTTAACGTAGTGAGAAAAGGTCAACAGCTGTTTTTATTTTCTTTTGTAAATTACTCCGCGATTTAAAAACATATTTCGGTCTGCATCACTTTACCATTTGACAGACAAAAAATAAATTGAAGTTTAAAGTTGGCAATAGGTAGGTACTTTAAACGCGTTTTTCTCAAAACTGCTTCTTTCAGGCTGTAGACATTGACTCTCAAAAACTACTTGACCAACTCACCTGGAATTTTGTATATATTTTCTTTAGACTATCCTTGAGATAACGCTGTCAAGATATTTTTGTTTTATGCTTATTTTTTGTTTAACAATAATAAATATGTTGAATTTCACCCTTTTTTGCAAAAAAACTCTTTGGTTAGATTTCTGAGTGATATCAAAAAGTCAAAATTAGATAAAAGTAAAAAAATTGACAGTGTTACCTCGAGAAACTCATAAGTTAATAAAATCTTTTTAAATTTTTTATTTACCATGATTCAATGATGAGTTCTGATGTCCATCGCAAAATTCATTACATTTTGAGGTGTCTTTTAAAAATTTACCACCGTTGGCTTATTTTTCAGTATTTTTCCTTGTATTTTTTCTTGAGTAATCTATGAATTATATTGAATATGCCTATTTAATTTAAAAATAAAATAATTCTACCTTACTTTCAAAAAAAATGTGTTTGGAATATTGATTTCAACTCCTTCGCCCTCCCACCCTTAAGGATAGCTATGACACGATTTTGATAGGCAACCCATGCTATAAACATTTGTCTATGGTCCTTTTCATGATCATTTTCAGTGCGTAACAAATGATAGGAAAAAGGGTAAGTCCGTGATAATACACATTTATGACATTTATTCTAACATTACATTTTAGTTAAATCTGACAGTTGTCACATTTTATTTTCAATTTGGAATAAAAACAAATCAAATGTGTTTCTTGCATTTATAAAATAGTATTTTCTTTAATTTGTATAGTCTTATAAATTATACAGATTATATTTGTAATATTATTATCTAATTAAAAAAAATATTTTTTTATTATGGCGCCATCTATCGACAACTAGAATAACTAGAATAAATGTTATAAAATTGTCACCGACGAAATGTAATCACCGACGTGCCTTTTTTCTGTCACATACAATTTAATGCGTTAGAAAGAAATCGAAAAACTGTGACGCACTGAAAGATGATCATGAGAAATACTGTAGGTATGTATGAAATTTAATAAAAAACAATGTTTCATCCGGCAAGCAGATGGATACATTTTGACCTCCTATTCGGATCTCGTACTATAACTGCTTCTTCTTTTTTCAGTACCCTGTCCAATTGTCGAACGTTAGCGATCATATTGGCAATAATAACTTTTTGTTTACGGTAGCTCGAGACAGATTAAAGGTGGACCCTTAATACCAATCGGGGCCAGCATGTTCTCCTCAGCGCACATGGATCGCTCCCAACCCCTATAAAACCACTTTTATTGTACACGAGTTGGCTCCGAAACTCATACCCGAAAGTTAAGTTATGACCGAAGGGTTAGGTCTTCCTACCTGAACCTGGGAGCGAATCAATGTGCAGCTGTTCTCCTTATTCCTAGGACCATTCTTCCAGCGATATTGCCGTATTGCCGTGTATTTTGAGGTGTAGAAGGTTGTACCTCTGTAAAGATCTCATAACATGACCAAAATAATGTAATTTTCGAATTTTTATTCTGTTTGTAGTTGCTGTGTTATTTTTCATTCGATGTTGTTTTATGTGGTATTAGATTGAAAACTTACTTTTTTTTATTTTTTTTTTATTAGTGTCTCTGTAAGGGTCCAGCTCCTCATGGCATACAGCAAGGTGGAGAATATACTGGGTTGGAGTAAAGTATGGAACCAAGCAAATATCTTTGAAACGAAAAGAACAATATTTATGAAACTTTGCATGCAAGTACAGTGACGCAAAAGGCATCTGTTGCCATATTTTTTGTTACTACTGCACTTCCGGTTTCACCGAAAATATCCTTAACTTATTTGATTTAAATGGGACACTCTGTATATTTTTGGGGATTTTAAAAGGACTTGTCATTTTTGATTCATACATACCAAATTTTGGTAGAAAAAATTTGTTAAAATGTGTCTGTAGATAATTTTTTGTATTAATACAACGTAGTAGGAAATAAGCGAGTACCATCTACATATACTGTTGACTAAAATTGTTATTTACATGCACTGCATGACTTATTTGAGTTTAGTATAGTAGGTAAAACTGTCACTGAACTAATTGATAGAAATAAGTTGCATTAAAAATGGTTCATTTAAGTGAAAAAGATCGTATTGTAATATTAATGATAATCGGTTATGATGAATTTTCATTTTTTGGAAGTGAATTTTCCAAATCGATGGATTGGACGTAGAGGATTCATAGAGTGGCCCCCTCGTTCTCCGGACCTCAACCCGGTAGATTTTTTTCTTCGGGGTTTTCTAAAATCCCGTGTTCGTTAGGCGACCAACATGCTTGCAGGATTTGAAACAAAGAATAATAATTGATGAATGTGAACTAATACGTGGAGAAATCTTGCAAAAAGTGACTCACGAATTTATTTATAGGCGTGAACTTTGTCAGGAGGTGAACAGCAAACATTTTCAACATTTGAAATTATTTTTTTTATTTTTAATATCATTGGTCTAACGCAAATAAATTAACCCGTTTTTCAACCGTAAAGAAATTTATTTCTTGTTTTAATAGTTTTTTCTTCCAAACGTGGTATGTATGAATTAAAAATAACAAGTTCTTTTAAAATCTGCAAAAATACACAGGGTGTCCCATTTAAGTAAATAAGTTAAGGGTATTTCCGGTGAAACCGGAAGTGGAATACTAACAAAAAATATGGCATCAGATGCATTTTGCGTCACTGTACTTGCATGCAAAGTTTCATAAATATAGTTCTTTTCGTTTCAAAGATTTTTGCTTGGTTCCATACTTTATCCCAACTCTGCATGTAGCAGCGGATCAATTTGATTTTAAGGTTAAATGTGATATCTCTATTAATACGAATTTTCTTTAGCTTATAGATGGCGACTCTAGCTTTTCCTATGCGTATTCTTATTTCTTTTTTATATTCCAGTTATTGTTAATTTTGGCGCCTTAATAAGTAATATTGTTGACTCTTTCTAACTTATTCCTTACGCTTTGATGTTCACTGGTTGTAACTCCGTTTGGCTGGCAACTGTCAACCATAAATATTGTCTTAAAAGTATTAAATTTTATCTCATATTCATCACGTGTTTCGGTCACCCTGTTTACAAGTCGTTCGACTTCACGGAATCTTCTGAAGTCGATATACCAACGAACTTTATCAACTTTATACGGAAGCACCCCTGTCAGACTTCATTAGAATACAAAGATTGCAATGGGCCGGACATGTGATAAAAATGGGAGAGGATAGGCTCCCAAAAAGAGCAGTGAATGCTAGAATGCAGGGAAAGAGACCGGTTGGAAAGCCAAGAAATCGCTGGGAAGACACAGTAAACAGCGACACACAAGCCCGTTTAGGAGTCCGTGTATGGAGAAGAGCAGCCACAAACAAGCAAGGGTGGAGGCAAAAAATAAACGAGGCCAAGGCTCAATTTGGGCTCTAGTGTCGTAGAAGAAGAAGAAGTTTACAAGTCGTTGTAAACAGGGTGACAAAACAAAGTCGTTTTAAACATGCATCGTCTGCGGATCTGAGATTTTTGACATTAATTCGGTTGATTTTAATGCCTTCACCTTCATCTAAGGCTTCTTTGAATGTAAATTCGCAGTACCTATATATTAAAAAGTAAGGCGATAATTATACCCTTGCCTCACTCCACGTTGTATTTCCACTGCTTTCATATTCTGACCAATGCGTATGTTTGCACAATAATGCAAATACAGATTTTTGACAATACAGAGGTGTTAATCATTAACTTCCACCTGTTGCAAGACACCTATCAGTTTATAGTAGGTGACACAGTTAAAGGCCTTTTCGAAGTCGATTTAATACTGGCTTTTCTATATCCCTACATATTTGAATTATGACCTGCAATTTAAATAATGTATCTCTGATTCCAAGGTTGTTTCTGAAACCAAACTGTATTTTGCTTAGTAGTCCAGTCGGGTTGGACGAATAACAGGCCTAACCTTGCATTAGGAGCTGCCCCAAATTTTATTTTTCTAATCTTTAGGGAGGGTCAATAGTAGTTTAAATTTAAAATCTCGACTGAATTCCGCCGTTGCGTTAGCCGCCATCTTGATTTTAAACGAGAACCGTTTTTTCTCAATATCTCCGCCATTCTCAACTTTCCGACAAAAAGTATAACAACTAAAATTGTTGAAAATGTGATTTTCTATCATTTCTATTGTTTCAATTTTTTCGTGCCGGCCATAGTTTCCGAGCTATGGCGGAAAATAGTGACAGTTAGAGCAAAATTATTGAATTATCTCGTTTATTGTTAGTTTTATGACAAAAATGTTCTTATACGAAAATAGAGAGAATTAAATTCTACACAATTTTACTTTCTTTCATTTTTTTGCTAAAGTTAATATTTAAGGTAGTACGTATGCGATAATGCCGCGAGCCTAAGACCTGATTGATTTTGTAGCAATTGTTTTTGTTAAATATCTACGCCATTTTCCACTAAGATTGTTCCAAATATGATTTCCTACAATTTCTTTTTAACAATTTTTTTCATGCGGTTGATATTTTCCGAGTTAAGTGGGAAAATAGTAAAAAGTGGTGGGGGGAGCATAATTACTGTATTGGATCTTGTTTCCGAGCTGTCTCAAATCTAATAATTCTATCCTTTAGGGGAGATCAATAGTAGTGTAAATTTAAAATCTCGACTGAATTCCGCGGTTGCATTAGCCGCCATATTGATTTTAAAGGAGAACTGTTGTTGCTTAATATCTCCGCCATTTTCAACTTTTCGACAAAAACGGTAAGAACTAAAATTTTTGGAAACGCAATTTCCTACAATTTATTTTCCACAATTTTTTTATGCGATCAATATTCCCCGAGTTAAGGGGGAAAATAGTGGAAGCGGAGGGGAAGCATAATTATTGAATTGTCTCATTTATTATTAACTGTTAGACATAATTTTACATGAAAAAAATAAAGAGAATTATGTTTTATACAATTTTTGAAACTTCCAATGAAACACTAACCAAACTAAGTACATAAAAGACATAAATAATAACTTATATGCATTAAGTTCACTTAATTTTATTAACTAGCGGATTTTATTGGTTAATTTTTCTGTCGATAATTAAGTTTCATGTCAGCTAACATATTTTAATATTTCAACAATTTATTTTTTTTTAATTTTGGGCCCTGTTGGGGGGAATTTTCCCATTCCCCCCTCTTAGACC